>NC_090933.1:816572038-816875068 GCF_040938575.1 Ambystoma mexicanum | reverse complement strand
CCCTAGACGTACAATTATTGCCCCCCGTGTGTTCCAGAAAATAACATTCAAGCATTAATTTTTAAAGAGATTGTTGACCTAACCCAAGCTTCTGGAGAACCTCAGGCAAGATACTCAGGAGTATTGCCAAGGTATTACCCTTATTGATGTCTCTCGAGGAGTCACCAGGACTCAGGGTATTCGGGAGGTGGGTGGATTTGCAATTTCCACCTCTCTGTTTTTGAGAACATTTCAGACCCACTAGGCCCGGCAATATCAAAAATTCTGGTTGAGATTTTGACACCAACATATCAAATTTCTTGAAGTCCAGTTTTGCTCCATCAATGGCCGCATATACCTCCCTTGAGGCACATCCTACTTCCGCAACCAGGGGGTGGTTTGTGTCTGGAAATCTCGCAAACTCAATATCTTGGCTATTGAGTAGAAAAAGACTTGGTACTTTCTTAAGCACTGATAAAGTCACCCCCCGATTTAGGAATTTTGTCTGCTTTTTATTCGCCGTAAGTGATAACCAAATTACTGCCATTGCACATGGTGATGTGGCTTTAGTATCTCTTCCCCCTTGTTCTCCTGACTTTTCATCTGGAACCTTAGTAACTGTATCTAAATTCAGTATCTCAGCTGTTTCCTTACATTTTCCTGAACCATTCATGGTGTCTCCAATCAACCTGTATTTGCCTACACCCCGTTTCATTTCCACCGCATGGTGTGATGTTTTTTGCTGTACGTGGGCCATTTGTTAGGAAGATTAGGGCAATCTTCTGATTTGTTCTTGCATCTCCAGAGTTTGCTTCCTTGGGTAGTTGTTATCTCCTCTGCCTTTGCTTTGGCTCTTAAGAATATCGGCGCTATGGTAAGGCCCCCTTCAATTTGGGTAGCGCAATTTCCAATGACAAGTCAGCCTTCCCATTTTCAGTTTGTGAACCTCTCGATGTCTGTGATTTTTTGCAACTTTCCTCCTGTTCTTTTAACTGTTGCTGATGTCAAGATATTGACGATTTTCTTCAAGAATGAGTTTGTGTCAGAGTTCTTATTTTTCCATTTCTTCTGATTCTTTGATTTATTTTCCCATTTCCTTTGGACTACTTTCTCTTTCAATCTTTTTTAGCTCCTTACTTCCTTCTTTCTCTCTCTTTTCCCTCCCAGTGGTTCGGATTGAGGGCATACTTCTTTCTCTCCTACCACTTGATTTATCCTTTGGCTCGAGGAGTTGTCCAGTGAGGATACTAGTTCAGGTTCTTCATCCTGGTATCCTTCACCTACATTAGCCAGTCTCCGAAACTCCTCTAGGACTGACTCAGAGAGAGGAGTATCATCCATCTGGAAGCATTGGCCCTCTACAATTTCTTTTTGTTCCAAGTCCATTTATTTTTATTCTGAGTTTGCAATTGTATCAGTATATTCTGTTTCACTGCAAGATCTGCCTCTTCGTATTTTTTCTGTGCTGCCAGTGCCCGTTGAATGGCCGAAAGGTCTAGGCCTTGTTTGACTGATTCAATTCTCAACTCTTGCAGTTTTTGCATGACATTTGTATTTATTACATTACTACAGCCTACTACTGCCCCATCCAATGTTGCCAACTCATTGGTCATTTCTATTAGGATACCAATTTGAGACTGAACTTCGGCCTTTAGTAGTTCAAATACTGAAACCAATGAGTTTAGCACATCATTTAATGCACTCAATGTGTTTTCATTTGGTTGGACCCGGGTTTGTGTTCTGACTGCTTGGGAATCACTTAAGTCCGGGGTCAAATGCTGTTCTGCCAATCTATCTTCCTGTCCTGGGGTCATTGATTCTTGATTTTTATCCATGCAGGAGAGATTCAATTTTCCAGTCGTTTGTTCACTTGTATCCAAACCCAATATTGTACCTACTGAACCACTGTCTCTTCTGTGTCTTTTACTTGTGTTTGGCGTACTATCTTTTCCCTGTGCGGGCTCATCTTCACTTATGTTTCTTTTCTTTCCAAAATGGTCTTCTATTTTTATCTGAATTTTCGTAGTTGTTATTGTAAATTCTAATCCACTTATCCAATTATCTGTCAATGCATTTTCTTCTTCCTGTGGTACGCTGTTCCTTATTAGAGTATGGACGGAATTTTCCACATCGACCTGGGCTGGGACGTGCTGTCTCCCTGTTCGAGGCAGCATGTCACTCCCGGCCAACGCTGGGGAACCCTCTGAGCAACAGGCGAGAGGACTACTGCCAATTGTTGGCTCATCCCATTCTGGCGCTCTTCTTTCGTCCTGGATAGGGTTACTCTGTAATTTCATGTTCAGTTGGTGGCTTTTGTCTTTGATGACTAACGGGCAAAGGATGTTATTTTTTCCCTTTTTTATTCACTTGACTGCAACAGTTTAATTTTTGTATACTTTAGTAGGTTTGAATGACTTTTCTCTGGTATTTTTGTCAGCTTTTATTTGCTTTACTCACTCTCACCAATCAATGGCTATGTTCCAAGGTCACTTGGTTTACTTGCCCACATCTTCCTGGGCGTGGTTATCGTCACACGTAGGAGATCGTGTACCAAATATTATTGTCTTTTTTTTTGTTGTTATTTTAATGCCGGGTGGGCTCCAGACCTCAGCAATCTTTTCCTCAGAGAATGAATGGAATGGAGTAACGCAGCTCCAGTGCAGCTCCAAGGATGAGCCTTACAAGGAGACGTCGGGATCAAAGGATCGAAATCCCACAATCTCCCGACGCATCACAGGTACGCTGCCTCTAAAAGTCACGTAGTTTCTCCTGGACGTTTGCTGATGTCTCCAGGTATTTTGTCACTCCGGCTCTTACAATTATCGTGGCTCCAGGCAGCTCCGATATACTGTCTTCCTGACTAACGGCGGGATCAAAGGATCAAAATTCAACAGTCTCCCGTTGCATATAAGGTATGCTGCTTTTTGCTGCCACGTAGTATGTTCTGGGAGTTTTATAGTTGCCCTTATGTATTCAATTGCTCCAACTCCTTTAAGTTGTGAGTCCCAACTACGGTACTGTTTATTTTATGCGTTGATTTAGCACCACATACAAGAGGACATCACGTGTTCCATCAGAGGAGAGAACGTTTACTTTCACTTGAACTCTTTAGTTATATTATTGCACACTAGTTGTTGGCCACTTACCATGGGGGATGTCACTTAGAGGCCTCTTCACTTATTGAGTGTTTACGACTCTTTTTGCAGCCAGCCCTCACCGGCCCCCAGCGGACCACAACAGACCACTTGCACCACTTCCACACTGCGTGCCCTCTGCGCTGAAAGTGTGGTTTTAAGCTTGTTTCCAATGCAGTCTCAAGGCAAGCTCCTCCTTTCCTTAATGGACACTGAAAAAATCCTCAGCACAATCCAAATGGGGTGACCACAACAGACCACTTGCACCACTTCCACAACGCGTGCGCTCCACGCTGAAAGGGTGGTTTTAAGCTTGTTTCCAATGCAGTCTCAAGGCAAGCTCCTCCTTTCCTTAATGGCCACTGAAAAAATCCTCAGCACAATCCACATGGGGTGACCACAACAGACCACTTGCACCACTTCCACCAGTATAGAATGTTAACTCACAGGAAACTGGTCTTGGTATTTGGGAGCATACAAGATTTTGGTATTCAGCCTATAACATAATTACAGTAATGGAACAATACACAACAGGGAATTTGGTTATGGTATTTGGGATGTACCAAGTTATTGCAATTCAGCTTATGGTATTAAAAAGAGTAACATAACAAGAGACAATAGGTATATCTAAAAAAAAAAAAACATCCTCGCAGGTATCAGAACCAGGAAATTGTAAGCAGTTTCAGGATATGCTCAGGCATCCCAGTTTGGGATTAAGCAAAATTCAAAGGGAATGAGACATATTGGTAAGTGCATGTTACTTGGGCAATGTGACCTCACTTCATAACTGAACACTGCTGCTAGAGAAGTAGGCTTGAATTTAAATTATTTTTTCAGATATCAATGCTAATTGAGCCTGATGTTTTCTAGCATTAGCTATGAGGTCAACCAAGCTTAATATGAGTTTGAAATATACCAAGAACACCATATACATATACAGCAGGGGTAAATTGGTCCCCACATGCCGCTTAATAGAGTTAAAAGGCAAATGTAGTAGAAACACTTATAATATAACCTTTGTCTCTAACTAGATACTCAGATAACAGATGAATTTGGTGAGTGGACACACCAGAGTAATTTAGGCACACAATCATGCATGAACACCTAGAGGTTGAATTTCACATACATCTAAAGACACAGGGCCTCATCACGACTTTGGCGGTAACCCTTAAATCGGGCGGTCGCGCTATTACCGCCGGATTTAAGGGTCCGCCAAATCAAGGCTTCGGCGGATTTTGCCCCAGCTCTGAGCTGGCGGTAAGAGCGTGAAAATTCCCCATTGAGCCCAATGGGGAATGGGGCATTCCCGAATGGGCTCCATGGGGAATGGTGATTAACATTACCGCTGAACTCGTGATCCGGTGCTATTAGTGCTGGGGAGTTCGGCGGTAGGGCTAACGCCCAAGTCATGATGAGGCCCACAATCTTTAATTTAGTAAGGCACTCTGACCTTGAACATGCCGCCGCTGCTGCGTTCTTTAATAAAATGACACATCACTTGAATAAAGAGATATGAACTGGTAGATCACCTATTGGGACAGCATGAGGCTGGTAAATTGATATATTGGTTGACATATTGTCCAGTCTTATTAACAATTAGTTGGGAAACTCTGATCCGTTGCATGAGTTGTTTGGTACTGGTTTTGGATCATTAGATGCACATAATTCGACCTGAACAGAATATGTCCTTGCAATTTTTTACTTCTGTTTTCACTTCTTCTTTGCCCATCCTCCTGACAACGTACTGTATCATGGGTATGTAAATGAAAACCTTTTTATTACGTAATTAACATTAAGTTTTTGGGTGAAATGTACTGTCTATTACGATGTACATATCATGTGTCTTTGAAATTGGGATACATGTTTTATGTTTAAAAAAATGAACAGCCTTGAAGATGACCGAGGGGTCGAAACATGTGTCGGCTGTGTTCGATATCAGAATTAAATACAAACCTGTATATCATATATTGAGAGACTGGCATTTCTGTATTGGATCTTAAATACATGAATGTTAGATGTTACAGTGCAATTGTCAGCATCCTTTGATCTAATATAATTCTATAAGGAACTTTGGGGCTCTTCCTCATGATGACACTGCTGCATATAACACGTTTATAGTATAGGTCATAGAGCACTCTACTTTGGTTATACCCCAACTTTGTGTACTGTGATGCTTCTAATGTTGGATGTTTTCATCAATCATTAGTGATTTGTCTATAGGTTTCACTTTCTAAGCGGTTTATCCAGGGAACGTAATGAGGTTCATCCAGGTTATCTCATATCGTATCTATGTACAGTCTTCAATTACCTCGTGGATCGCTAAAGTAAGAATGGAAAATTTGTCAGTCATTATTAGGTCTCCATGTATTGTGCAGAGGTAATGGTAATGCATATAAACATACCTCTCAACTTCTTATTTAAAGGAATATTGTGTCCTTTTGGTGTTGTATCTCGGTAATATATATCTGGTGTCACTTGACCATGAGGGGTTAAAAGGTCAAAAAAGTAGCCGAGTTCTAATGGATGCTAAAGCGTTACACCTATGATAAAGAATGTAAAAAGATACATACCTCTAGTGCGTACTGAGCACTGTTGATGGCGGGTCAGTTGGTGGAGGAGTCCTTGGAAGGATGTGCTATGTATTGGGGGATGGATGAAAGTCAGAATGTGGGTCATGCGAAGAAGTCTATTGTCAAGAAGATATAATACAATGAGTGTAAAGTGCTTACCAATAGTATAAGTGTTCCACTGGACTGTCGCAAGTTCTGGCATATAAATGGTGCGGTTGTGAAAAAAGTCACCTTTTATGTCGTGAGCATTGACATAAAGGGGAAGTGATGTCACGATTAGTGGGGTGCCCCTTGCAATGCCTGTCTCGGAGTAGGCGGTCTTATGTTAAGTCTTAGGGGCCGATTCATGGAATAAATGTGTGCCGCGCAAGCGCACGAAAGCGCGCGAATCATGGTGCAAGCGTGCGAAAGCGCGCAAATTGCAGCGCAAGCGTGCGAAAGCAGCGCACATCGATTCATGGAAGTCCATGCGTGTGTAAATCCTGGGATGTGCGCTAAAATCCTGCGTGGCGCACGAGGGCGCACACATCATCAAACGGCGTCTGCTACGAGCACCGCGAAAGCGCACATAGCGCGGCGCACACAACAAAAGTGGGTGTAACACGGGGCGTAACACGCGGAATGCGGAACAACGCGTGAAAAAGAAGGCGTAACTGGGGAAGTACTGCAGGGAACTACACGGAACGTCCACACAGACAGAAACAACCCGTATTCATGGATTCGAATACGGGAAACCCGCGCACAGTAAAAGACGCACATAGGCGTCAACGCATCCGCCACACGAAGGCAGGCGGAAGCGTCCCCGAACACAGTATATAAGTGTGCACAAACAACAAACACGTATAAACAGCTCCGATGAATGCCCCATTTGTCGCAGCACTGATCGTAGGACACCGCAGGAGGAGGAGAATAGTCAGTGGCCGCATTTTTTCACCCCGGACAATCCTTTTTGGGATGCCTGATGACCAGGTCTACGGCAGGTATAGGTTTCCACCTCGTTTTATCCTAGACTTGGTCAGGGAGTGTGAAGATGACCTTACATCCCCCACCGTCTGCTCCCAAGCATTGAGCCCCTTGGAGAAGGTTCTCAATGTCCTGCATTTTTTGGCCACTGGGTCATTTCAGCGGACTACTGCCACAGTGGGGGAGGTCTCACAGGCCACGCAGTCACGCTGCCTACACCAGGTCTTGGCAATCATGACAGCGCGCCCCTCAGTCCGCAGGCACATATACATGCCCAGGACACCTGCAGAAAGGCAGGCCATTGTCCAGGACTTTTACAGGGTGGCACACTTCCCCAAAGTGCTTGGTGCCATAGATTGCACCCATGTGGCCCTACGTCCACCTAGGGCCACTGAGCACATCTACCGAAACCGCAAGCACTAGCATTCCATCAACGTGCAGGTGGTATGCGATGCAAAGGGAATCATCACCTCTGTCTATGCAAACTACCCTGGCTCCACCCATGACAGTTTCATATACAGAATGTCCGCCCTGAGCCAGGCCCTGGAAGCTGGGCAGCATGGTAACACATGGCTCCTAGGTGAGTACAAATGCCCGTGCCCATGCATGCATGTCACACACACATAAATACACAAACCCCAATAATCACAACCATCATCACCTCTCTAGGGGACAGTGCCTACCCTCTGAGCAACCACATGATGACGCCAATCTGGAACCCCACCACAACACCCCAGGTAAGATACAACGCGGCCCATATTGCAACCAGGGCCATTGTGGAGCGCACATCCGGAGTGCTCAAGTCACGCTTCCAGTCCCTTGACTGCTCTGGCAGGCAACTACTCTATGCACCCCCAGTAGTGTGCAGGATCATTGTGGCAGGATGTGTCCTGCACAATGTTGCAACACGGCAGGGCGTACTAGTGGACATGGTGGTGCCCCCACATCCCCAACCACAGGCACAGGCGCTGCCCATGGGAGGGGATAGGGCATGTGGCGAGTAAGCCCGGACCCAGCTTGTGGCTACATTTTTCACCTAAACTCCCACCCCTGCTGAGTGCACACAGGCCTGGCACATACCAGGTGACAATAGATGATGACAAAGAGACAGTCAACTGTCACAACCATACCACCCTGAGAATGTTGCCATGGAAGTGCCACATTGTGTGCATACCTAGCTACTTAAACATAACCAATCCTGTGTGACCAAAAGGCACACATGCAAGGTGTGAATCACACAGACCTGCAAAACAGGCCATGACTATCACTGGTATGTCACCCAAACCCTCCCAATCCACAACATGACATGGCAAGCAATAGCTATACACCAATACAGTACCAATAAGGTACACATTGACATGTGAAAAATGTAAAGTGGCATCAGACAATGATGCCTGACATGGAATCAGATGAAATGACTGACCAACAACCTCCCACCCAAAAGAAGTCATACCCAAATGCATTCCAACAGTTGTAGTTGTAAGATAACAATGAATGCCTGTAACGCTCACCTGATTCCCGTAGAGGCGCCGGTCTTAACTGGGCGTATACCGTATCTTCAAAGGTGATGTGTAACACACGACTGGCTCTTTGGGCTGGACCTCTGTGCACTGTATGTCTGACTCGAAGGGTAAGATGTCTTAGGTAAGTGAACGCCGTGCTCTCCATCTGCCTCGGGGCAGGGTGCTGTAACCAGTTTCTTCACTGGATAAGGGGAGCAGGCCTCTTGACTTCAGAGGACTGCTGTCCGTCGTTTACTGCACGAACTGTAAGTTTCGAGTAATTCTAATGTCTTTAAAAGTCTTTAGTAATGATGTCTCTTGATTTGCAGGGATCCGGCGATGGCGGATGACGGGCTGAAGTGAGTTTGAAGATGGAGCCCGTGTGATGAATAGAAGCGCCTGGAAGCACGTAAGTAAGCGCTTGTTACCTGTTTCACGATGCGCTCTAACTGTCTTTGTATTTTGCAGGTACAAGTTCGGAGCGGCTGCAGGGTGCCGGAATACCCACTGGGTTAGATGTGGAAAGGAGTAATGGCACGTGAGTATTAAAGTTCCCCAATGTCTTTAAACGCACCTTGTTTTGTCTTTCAGATGCGGGATGCAGCGCCGAAGGCCTCCGGAGCGTGCGAAGAGTTGGTAAGCTTTTGTCTTTCAGATGCCGGAATGCAGTGCGAAGATCTCCGGAGCGCACGAAGAGTAGGTAAGCCTTTGTCTTTCAGATGCCGGAATGCAGCGTGAGGCGTTGGTGACAGCCGATGGACCAGGTAAGTGAAGCGCTGTCACTGAAGACCGTAATGCTAACCTGTTCTTTCTTGTCTTTATAGGTGTTGCTGAAGACTGGATTCAGGATGGTAAGCCTTTTTCCTTAGGCCCAGGATCAGATGCAGAAGACACGATGAGCGTTCTGCTGCAGAGGATGCAGAATAACGCAAAGCAAGATTCATCCATCGGATGTGGTTTAAACACCCTCCTGTAGTGCTTAGGTGTCTCCTTCCACAGCCACGTCTAGGTAAGAAAAGAGTTCCTGCTTTCCAGAAGAGTTCCAGTGTTCTGAACCTAGGGAGTGGCTCCTGCCCCACCCAACAGGAAAAGTAGTTCCAAACAGAAGAGGATCAGAGGCTCAACTGGCAGGAAAGTAAGCAGCATGGTCTGCTGCAGGTAAGTCCAACCAAGCATTATGAGCCCGGCGCTTCCAGCGCTGGGACTGGGCATATTTATGAGCCTGGTGCCACTGGCGCCAGGACTGGGTTCAAAAGGTCCCAATTGGGACTGGTTGGCACTCGGAACCTGGGTTATGGATCAGCTTCCAAGGGAGTTGGGAAAACCCTGACCTTTTGGAAGCAGAGATCATGACAGTACCCCCCCTCAAGGCCCCTCCCAAACCGGGCTTCTCCGGGGGTTTTGGCTTGTCAGGAAATGTTCGGTGAAATCTTTTGATTAGGCGAGGAGCGTGGACATATTCAGCAGGTTCCCAGGATCTCTCTTGGGGGCCTTAGCCTTTCCAGTCAATTAGGTAAAATAGTTTAGATTTGGAGATCTTGGAGTCCAGAATGCTTTTGACTTCAAACTCGAGTTCTCCATCAACTAGGATGGGTTTTGGAGATTTAGTTAGTCGGGTTTGAGGTTGCACGGGTTTTAATAGAGAGACGTGGAAGACCGGATGTATCTTCATGTGCGGGGGCAACTCCAACTTGATCGCTACTGGGTTTACTATGGTAGTGATGGAATAGGGACCAAGGTATCTTGGGTTGAATGTGCGTGGCCCTTTTTAGAGGTAGATATTTGGTGGATAACCAGACTTGATCCCCTACTTGATATTGAGGGGCTTCCTTCCGATGTTGATCTGCTCCTTTCTTGTATTGTTCTTTAGCCCTTTGAAGGTGAGAAACAGCTTCCTTAAAGGCTTGGGTGATTGTAGAATGCAGGTAGTCTACTGCTGGTGTTTCAAGATCTTGGAGGGGATCCAACTCCGAGGTTCGGGGGTGACTGCCGTATAAAAGAAAAAACGGGGTTTTCCCAGTTCCCGAATGGACAGAGTTATTGTAGGCATATTCGGCTATCCAAAGGATGTCTTTCCAAGTTTCTTCAGTTTGTTGCAGCATGCAGCGTAAATACTGTTCCAGAGTTTGATTGGTCCTCTCGGTTTGTCCGTCGGTCTGAGGGTGGTGACTGGTCGATAGTCTCACATCAATTTGAGCCGACCGACAGCAACTTCGCCAAAAATGAGAAATAAATTGACTACCTCGATCCGAAATTAGAACCGAAGGAAAACCGTGCAGTCGGACGATGTTTTCGAGAAATTCTCGGGCCAGAGTTGCTGCTGTTGGCAAGCCTTTGAGCGGAATAAAATGCGCCATCTTGGAGAATAAGTCCATGATTACTAGAATCGTATTGTATCCGGAGCATGGAGGTAGATCGGCGATGAAGTCCATAGAAAGCGTATGCCAAGGGCGAGGTGGGATGTCAATAGGGCGTAAGAGGCCTGCTGGTCTTTCCCTTTGACTCTTGTTTTGGGCGCATACTCCACAGGACATTATAAAGTCTCTGATATCTTTTTTCCAAGACGGCCACCAGAAGTAGCGCTTGATCTTTTCTGAGGTCTTGGCCATACCGGGATGTCCTTCCATTAAAGAATCGTGATAACAAGAGATTACTTTTTTCTGTAAATCTGTGCTGGGCAGGTATAATCGTTCTTGGAAATACAATAAGTTGTCCTTAACTGCAAAGTCCTTTCCCTGCAGATGCCAATTCTGTATGTCTGCTGGAGTTACAAGTTGCCTGGCTTTATCCTTAACTTCCTCTATGGATTGTGTGGCGATTACGCCTAGAATTCTTTGTTCGGGAATGATTGGTACAGGTTTAGGGTTGATCAAGTGTTCTTCCACTCCCATCCGAGAAAGGGCATCAGCTTTACCGTTGTTTGTACCAGGTCGATAGGTAATTATGAAGTCAAACTCGGCAAAGAATAATGCCCAACGGAGTTGTCTAGAGGATCGGGCTTTTGTGGTTTTCAAATATTGCAGGTTTCGGTGATCCGTAATCACAGTAACGGTGTGTCGGGCCCCCAGCAGATAATGCCGCCAAGCCTTAAAGGCAGACTTGATAGCCAGAAGTTCCTTGTCAGTAATCGTGTAATTGATTTCAGGAGGCGAGAATTTGCGGGACCAAAATGCCACGGGATGCAACTGATTGGTTACCGGGTCCTTTTGTGATAGAACTGCCTCATGGCAAGGCTTGAAGCATCAGTTTCCACGATGTAGGGGAGTTCGGGGCGAGGGTGTTTTAAGATTGGTGCAGAGATAAATTTAGTCTTCAAATCCTGGAAAGCTTGTTCCGCCTCGGTAGACCATTCAAAACGTTTGTTTTTCTTTAACAAGGCAGTGATGGGCTGGACTATTCGAGAAAATTCGGGGATAAACCTGTGGAAAAAGTTAGCGAAGCCTAACATGCTTTGCACACCTTTTACGGAGGATGGTGATGGCCATTTGAGAACTGCATCGACCTTCTTTGAATCCATACGCACTCCGCTAGGTGATAATAAGAATACCTAGAATTCAACTTCAGTCACGTTGAAAACACATTTTTCCAACTTAGCGAAAAGTTTGTGTTGACGCAATCTTTCAAGGACCATTTTCACGTGTTTCCGATGTTCTGATTCCGATGAAGAATAAACGAGGATGTCGTCAATGTAAACAACAACACACACATCTATGAGCTCTCTGAGGACATTGTTCATAAAATATTGAAAGGCGGCCGGGGCATTGCAAAGTCCGAAGGGCATAACCTGATATTCAAATAGCCCATATTTGGTGCGGAAGGCTGTCTTCCATTCATCGCCCTCTTTTACTCGTACCAAGTGGTAGGCTCCTCTAAGATCCAGCTTTGTATATATGCATGCTTTTCTGACTTGGTCCAGGAGTTCAGGGATCAAAGGTAACGGATATCTATTCTTGACGGTGATCTGGTTCAGGGAGCGATCATTTATACAAGTTCTAAGGTCTCCTTCCTTTTTTGGAACGAAGAACAAAGCTGAAGAAGCAGGGGACTTGGAAGGACGAATAAACCCATTTGCCAGGTATTGATCCAGGTATTGTCGAAGGTGAAGGTTCTCAGGCTCGGTGAGGGCATAAATTCTACTACAAGGAGGAGTAGATCCAGGTATCAGGTCTATCTGGCAGTCATAAGACCTATGAGGAGGTAGAGAGTTAGCCTGATCCTTCCGGAAAACATCTTGGTATTCTAGGTATTCGGGAGGTAACTGGGGAGTCTCTGAAGAAATTGCTGCCAGTGCAACACCAGGTGGGGGGTGACAAGTAGAGACACATTCTGGAAACTGGATCGTTCTTGCTCGCCAATCGATCAGAGGATTGTGTTTCTCTAACCAAGGTATTCCTAGAATAATCTGAAACTGAGGAGCCTTGATCACATCGAACACGATCTTCTCATGGTGTCCATTTTGACTTACTAGCGTCACTTCTTGAGTGGTATGCGTTACTGTTCCGGAGGCTATCTCCGTTCCATCCACCGTAGTAATGACGTCCTTTACAGCCTTGGGACAAAGAGTTAGATTCATCCTCAAAACCATTTCATGATCCACATAATTGCCGATGGCACCGCTGTCGACGTAAGCTTCAATTGCATGTAATCGATCCGGATTATCAGGGCTAATGAGGACCATAGGTATCACGAAATGCGAGGTCACGGAACTGGTTTTCACGCTCGGCAAGAGGACCTCTATTCTTGTCGGGCGAGGTCGTTTCCCTGCTCAGAGTTTGTAACTTTGGTAACTGCAGCTCCTACTGCCTTCTTGGCAGGTTTCACCGGACAGTCTCGAAGAAAGTGCCCTGAGTTTCCGCAATAGAGGCATAATTGCAACTGTTTTCTCCTTTCCCGCTCCTTTTGTGTTAGAGGACCTTTCAGGCCCCCTATTTGCATGGGTTCCCCAGAGTCTACTCCTTTGGAAGAAGTTGGCGGTTTGGAAAATACTCGAGCATCAAACTTGGAACGATCGGCCTTCCTGTTCTGCAGTCTCTGATCTATTTGAACAACTAAGTCTATATAGTCCGAACAATCTTGTGGGGGATTCACTACTTGGGCTAACACATCTTTGAGCTCTTCACGTAGACCTCTATAAAACAGCGTAATCCTTTTGTCCTCAGGCCATTGAGTTTCCACTATCAGTCTGTTGAAAGATGCAATATAAGCCAAAAGGTCTTGATTACCTTGTCGCAACGAAAGAAGCTCATTGTCCAAGGCCTGCCCCTGTGAATGTCTTGCGAACAGTTTTTCCATACTGAGCTGAAAAGCTTGAAAATCATGGAGGACCGGATCATCTTGATTTACTAGAGGGATCGACCAATCTGCCGCATTGCCACTAAGGTACGAAAGCACGAAAGCTACTTTAGCTTGATCAGTTGGAAAGGCTGCTGGCCGGCATAAGAAATGCAACCGGCACTGATTGATAAATACTGCAAACCTCTTTGGGTCACCAGAAAATCGTTCGGGCGGAGCCAGAGGTACATTCCCAGGTAGGTTGATCTGCACTGGATTCATAGAGGATGTAGAAGGAAGATTTCCCCCAGATGCGGGTAACGGGGTCTGTCCGGCTTGTGACTGTAGCAATTGTCTAGCGAGATCATTTGTTCGCTCCTTGGAAATAATCAGTTCCCTTCTTAGAGCGTTCGTTTCCTGACGGGCTGCATGCACTTCTGCCCTTAGTTCCCCAAGTAACTGGGCTAGCTGGTCGGTATCCGAGGTTTCCATAGCGCCTGGACGGGAGTTTTGCGGTAGGCTTTGCGTTCTGTAACGCTCACCTGATTCCCGTAGAGGCGCTGGTCTTAACTGGGCGTATACCGTATCTTCAAAGGTGATGTGTAACACACGGCTGGCTCTTTGGGCTGGACCTCTGTGCACTGTATGTCTGACTCGAAGGGTAAGATGTCTTAGGTAAGTGAACGCCGTGCTCTCCATCTGCCTCGGGGCAGGGTGCTGTAACCAGTTTCTTCACTGGATAAGGGGAGCAGGCCTCTTGACTTTAGAGGACTGCTGTCCGTCGTTTACTGCACGAACGGTAAGTTTCGAGTAATTCTAATGTCTTTAAAAGTCTTTAGTAATGATGTCTCTTGATTTGCAGGGTTCCGGCGATGGTGGATGACGGGCTGAAGTGAGTTTGAAGATGGAGCCCGTGTGATGAATAGAAGCGCCTGGAAGCACGTAAGTAAGCGCTTGTTGCCTGCTTCACGATGCGCTCTAACTGTCTTTGTATTTTGCAGGTACAAGTTCGGAGCGGCTGCAGGGTGCCGGAATACCCACTGGGTTAGATGTGGAAAGGAGTAATGGCACGTGAGTATTAAAGTTCCCCAATGTCTTTAAACGCACCTTGTTTTGTCTTTCAGATGCGGGATGCAGCGCCGAAGGCCTCCGGAGCGTGCAAAGAGTTGGTAAGCTTTTGTCTTTCAGATGCCGGAATGCAGTGCGAAGATCTCCGGAGCGCACGAAGAGTAGGTAAGCCTTTGTCTTTCAGATGCCGGAATGCAGCGCGAGGTGTTGGTGACAGCCGATGGACCAGGTAAGTGAAGCGCTGTCACTGAAGACCGTAATGCTAACCTGTTCTTTCTTGTCTTTATAGGTGTTGCTGAAGACTGGATTCAGGATGGTAAGCCTTTTTCCTTAGGCCCAGGATCAGATGCAGAAGACACGATGAGCGTTCTGCTGCAGAGGATGCAGAATAACGCAAAGCAAGATTCATCCATCGGGTGTGGTTTAAATAGCCTCCTGTAGTGCTTAGGTGTCTCCTTCCACAGCCACGCCTAGGTAAGAAAAGAGTTCCTGCTTGCCAGAAGAGTTCCAGTGTTCTGAACCTAGGGAGTGGCTCCTGCCCCACCCAACAGGAAAAGTAGTTCCAAACAGAAGAGGATCAGAGGCTCAACTGGCAGGCAAGTAAGCAGCATGGTCTGCTGCAGGTAAGTCCACCCAAGCATTATGAGCCCGGCGCTTCCAGTGCTGGGACTGGGCATATTTATGAGCCTGGTGCCACTGGCGCCAGGACTGGGTCCAAAAGGTCCCAATTGGGACTGGTTGGCACTCGGAACCTGGGTTATGGATCTGCTTCCAAGGGAGTTGGGAAAACCCTGACCTTTTGGAAGCAGAGATCATGACAATGCCTGTCTACATGCACATTGGGCATTGCAAAATCAACACTGCAGCTTCTGTGTGCCGTGTCCACCTCCTGCAACACACTGCTCAGCGCACAGCATAGTGAACAGCCATTGTGTCTGACGCACACCCTGAGCATCACACCTAAGCGCCAAACTACATCTAAAAGCAATGTACAGGATCCACAATTGGTCATAAATCATGTGCTGCAGAGACACAGTGGGTACCAGAAGGCAAACAGAGTGTACATGTGGACATGGAAGGGTGGTTGTATATGTAGTAGATCATAGTGAGAGTGTGTGGGTCAGTAGGGACATGCACTCAATATATGCATGTGCAATCAAGTGACCTTCAGTGTCCTCTACATCACATGTGAACATTGACCATGTGTACACCCCAGCATGTCAAGCCACAACTATTCCCTCACACCTGAAAGGTAAACACAACACATGAACAGGCATTGATCAGCAGAATACATCATGTACATAGGATACTACAATTACAATGTCAGGGTGCGCATCACACTGTAGTGCAAGGCAACTGTCAACAACAAACCACCCCCCACCCCCTCACAAATCACCATGACCCACTGAGCAACTGCACCTGGGTTATGTAGCCTTCATCATTGAAGTTCACCTGGCCACAGGATCACCCTTCCCCTTTGTCACCATCTTCCACCTTGTGTGTAAAAAGTGTCCAGCACCCTCAGAGGAAACCTTGACTTGCAAAAACACCAAATCAAAGAAAACTCAAAGCAGACCAACACAGAAGCCAAGCAAAAAGCCTGCAGGCAGCAAAACAAACCAGAAGAGCCTCCAGTAGATGTCTTGAAGTAGCAGTACGTCACAAAGCCCAAGTACTACCACAATGACGTAACAACCAAGGTAGCACAGTAAAACAATGTCACAACAGGATGTGTACCATGTGTGGTACATAACACAGAATGATGCACCACGAACTGATGTGTACTGTCACAGCTCCCATGTACAGGCCCAGGAGTGGCACAAACCAACCACCCCCACCGTGGTCTGGGTGCCTGCAAGGTCAAACTCACACAGGCCTCTGAGACCCTGGTTGGGAAAGAGGGTCAGGGATATGCAGTTGGGACAGGCATTGCTATACTGGATAACCGGAATGAGGGGCAGGAGAGGGGAGTAGGATTGACATGGGAAAGTAGGAACTGCACAAAACTGTACTACTCACATTAACACACACACAATTACACCAAACGTGATCATCATGCACATAGTAACAAATTACTCAAATGGAAGACAAGTTCTGGCCCCCTGCCTGCGCACTCTCAGGTCCGGTAACAGGAGCAGTTCAATGCTGCAAAGAGAGCCACAGTTACTAATCTGTGCGTGCCCATAACACACAAACACACCACCATATATGCCCCAAAGTAACAAACTACTCTACAAACAAACAATCTGGTGTGGATGCTTCGTACCCATACGTAACATTACCCCTGTGATGGTTCATACACAGTCAATGCAGTAAGTCAGGCGCAGGTGGGTGTGTGGCAAATGGAAGACCAATGTGTCACGATTCACACAACATGCAATGTTCCCTGGGTAAGCAGCCAGACACATATAGCAAGGTATGACTTCAGAACAAGCCGTGTTCCACCATGACCGAAATAAAGTAGGTAGTGCATGTGTCAAATTCTACATGGGAATGAAATGCACTGCACACAAGTCTGTCCCTTGATGTCTGTCCCTGTGAGCTGCTTCTTTCCATGTCTTGGAATGCTACATGGCTAATACAAGTGCCTCAATGGACCATGGTGGACCGCAGGGTATGTGCCACTGCCCCTGCAGGTGCCCCAGACAACTTTCCCATCAACTAGCCATTAGTCCACCAATGCATCTCAGCTGTATTGTGCGCTTCAACACCAATATTTGTCCAAGCTCACCGTCAGTGCTGCTACTAAGCATGCATGTGCAACTGGCCTGGTGAAAGGTTTGCTGCGTTGTGGCCCCCCTGTACTGCTCACCTTGCCTGGAGTCCCTTGAAACACATCAGCTGTTTTTGGATGTATGAGCGCAATCCCTGTGCCTCTGCTTGCGCACACATGCGCATGTCAGCACCACCAAACATGTCCAGCTTCCAGACGTCCAATGGGCCATGTCTGCTGGCAAAGGTGGTCTGGAGGCTCATCCCCCTGCAGAAAGGGTCCAAGAAACTAACTATCAAATTGAAACTAAACTAACTAAACTATAAGAAAAATCAAAAATGGCCACATACGACCGAGGGGGGAGGCACCCAGGACGGGGGAGGTACAGGGTGCTGCTCAACACCCACATGCAATGATGTTGAGGAAAAAAAAAACCTCCATGGGCTCAACGCCTGCACAGCCCGACCTATGTGGGAGATACATTGTCGTCCGAGTCTGGCTCTTCCTGGAAAGAAGGACGTGACACAGGAGCCTGACCACGCCTAGCCGCAGCTTGCCCCTCATCGGCAGCAAGTCTGCTGGATGGGTGAGCCTGGTTCTGTGTGGCGATGACACGTAGGTCTGCATGCAGAACCTCCCGTGTTACATGTGCTTCCTCTTGCAAGGTAGCACGTGTAGCACAAAGTTCCTCCTGCAAGGCCTGGCTGGACAACTGCTGCACCTCCCGGCAAGCATGTAGCTCAGCGAGATGGCACGCTCAAGCTGCGCAAACCTCTCCTCTGCCCGCTCCCTCTAGGACCTCATAAGGACACCCAGAGTAGATCTGAGGGAAGCATACTCCTGCCTCAGGGCCTCCATGTGTGCCTCTGCATGAACAGCAATTGCTTTACGCAGAGACAACATTTCAGCCTGGCGTGCCCTGTCTGAGGCCGCCATGCCCAGCCTGAGCGAGCAGGCCGTGGACCGTGCCGCCTGCTGCTGGAGAAGAACCTGCCTAGCAGGGGGGAGCACGGATTGGGCCTCACGCTCCATGCTCTCAGCGATGTTCTCCATTGCTGCCCCCTGCCGTTCGGAATTAGCAGTCATGTCTTGCTCCCACTCAGTATACTGTGGTTGCGCGGGTGACCGCGTTGCTGGGCTTGACCCCTGCAGGACCCAAGGACCGGGTGTCCTTGTTGTGTTGGCACCGCCCGCGGCTGCACGACTACATGCCCCCGTCGATGTGATGTCCCAGGCACATCAGTGACTGGTCTGGAGGGTAACCCTGTGTCCTGATCCACCACAGGCGGAGGTTCCAACACTGTCTGACCCCTCAGCGCAGGTGTCGCGGACAGAGGAGTGCCCACATCCGAATCGCTCACCCCTGACATATGGACCTCATGCACATCCAACTCGACATGGACGTCAGAGTGTTCATTAGGGCTGGACTTATTGCCACCCAGAGACAAGATGGACTGTAGCACATGTGGGTTTTCGTGGCCTACCACCCCACTACCCCCACTTGTGCCGGGTTGCTGTAGTGATAACAACCCTGTGCCTGGTATGACAACACCATCCTCTGGCTCCATTGCGTCATCATCTGAAAAGTAGAGAGAAAAAAGGTCACTACACATGTTAGAAGCACACAACACACACACACACACACAGACATCACGCAGACACCAAAAACATCAAGCAGACATGTCACACACAAAATAGAACCTGCCATGTATGCTGGGTCAACTTGACATTGCTTCTGTGATTAGGCATGTAGAATGGTGTCAGTTTGCATAGAAGTGGGTCGATACAGTGCAGCAAATGTGTACGTTACTCACTATCTACATGTACAAGTACTTCATGATGTGTGTCAGAAAATGTGAAGGCAGTGCAAGGTCAACTTCAGGCATCACGTGCAATGTGCATTCAATGGGTAGCATGGCTACAAGCAAACCACCCCTCCCCCCAAGTGCAAATGCAGGGATGCCTAGCATGGTATCAAAAGGCTGACCATAGACCTGTGTATTGACAGACAGTGTTGCCTAGCATCAAATGCATCATGTGAGTCAAGTGACAACACAGCAAATGATGATGGGACAGTAAGCAGGACACATGATAAAACCTCTGGAGTACACCCACGTGTGAAGAAGACACTACACCAGTTGGACAGAGTCATTGGCCATTAAACAGGCTGAGGCCTGTGACCCACACAGACTGTCACACCCTAAACATATGTGCGACGCAGGACTGAGCCACAGTGGACATGGGAAAGCTGATGAAATGCCATGCAATGTAGGTCACCCTGAACTCGTACTACAATGATCATCCAGTCAAGGACACATAGGGGCATCCGTGGAATACACATGGAGCATGAATGGGCACTCATGTCCCTGCGGAGCATCTGACCTCTGCACAGTCCAAGTGAGTCACCCTGCATCAAGTACAAAGGATGTACCACACAGCAGAATCTGGCAGATTGGCCGCTAGAAGTTAGCAGGTACACAGGACACATGAACAGGGAAGTACTCAATGGCAACATTGAAGCAGACCAGTGCAAAGGTGGAATTGGGGTGCAAAGCGGGGGGTGGAGGGGCAAGGGAGCATGCCTTCATGGAGTACCCGCATGCAGGCAGAGGACACATGCACGTCAGTCATGCTATGACATAGTCCCTGGGCTGAGAGGAAGGTCACCCCACGCTACATGCAGAAGGGCCAGTGAGCGGGAACATGGACTGGAGGGGCATCCTGGTGACCAGCATGTGAGTAGCGTGCAATAGTGGTGATGCGGACAGTCCCCGTCCGCTCCACATGTCCACCATCCAGCAGAGCAGCCATGCATCAGGGAAGCATTGCATTACTTACACATCAGAACCATGTACACGTGACATGTAGTGGCAGTCATGCACAACACATCACACAAGTAAAACACACATGTCCTCAACAAACACGCAGCAACACTCACTGGACTGGGCATCAAAGTCCGGCATCTCTCCCACTCCTTCGACCGATTCAGATGGTATGAACTCCGCAACAAGTGACTCATGCGGAGTGAGGTCTTCCTCCTCAGGTGCAGGCCCACTGCCAGTAACCAGAGTCAAGTTGTAATTTGAGGCACTCTTAGCCTTAGCGCTGCGTTTGAGGTCATTCCAACGCTTTTTGCACTCTTGTGCCGTGCGCACCTCATGGCCGAATGCACTCACATGTTCCGCAACTTGCTTCCAGTGGGTATCATGGTGGGCAGCTGTAGTCTGAAAATTAGGACACACTAGCATGTCACGGCTGTGGTTCAGCATGTAGTCCACGAGGAAGTCCAGTTCCTGGTTGCAGAAAGGCTTCTTCCTCGACATGCAGGAGGTTGTGGCTGTGTGTGGGGTCCCAGCCTGTGCTGCAGGTGCAACCTTCCTCCTCTTGGATTGTGGCGCAGATACTGGCTAGCAAATGCCGCCCTGATCAGTATGGCCAGTGGCACCGGTGGATTGAGCCAAGGGAGTGGCAGGTGGAGGGACGACCAAAGGCCTGACTTGCGTCAGTGGCAGCTGTGTGCCCTCTAATGGACCCTGTGCAGCAATATCCGCTATGGCAGGGTCTTTGACCGCGACTGTCCTGGTTGGCAGACTCACAACCGGGGTGTTGTTGGCTGCATCTGCCCCTGCACTTGCCAACACCCGGCTGTTCGGGGCAGCAGATGACATTACTGCCACAGGGACACATGTCTTCGTCAGGGCAGCCCTGGGTGCACCTACGGTTTCCCTCCTGGCCTGTTGGAAATCTTCCAAGGACTCTTCAAGTGCCAACGCAGACTTCTCTGGCAGACCCTGAGCCTGGGTGGTGGTGTCCACAGGTGCACCTGCAGCTACCACTACCCTTGGGCCCGTGGCAGTCGATGAAACAGACTGCCAGGTCACACGGGCTCCAGTGCCAGATGCAGAAGCTGCATCTCCCGGAACCACAGGGGGTGTTGGCATGACTGCACCGACACATGGCACAACATCGTGCTCAAGTGGCGCACCCCTGCCTCTTCCCCCTCTGCGGCCACCCTGGACACCCTGGAGTCCCCCTACTCCCTGGTCACCCCGGCCACGTCCCTGACCACGCCCTTCATGAGGAGGACACCCAGCTGAGGCGCCCCTCACCTTTGGTGGCCTCCCAACCATGGCACAGATGGAGTAGTGCCGGCACAGATGGAGAAGTGCCAATGGGAGGTGTACACCACAATTGTCCTGGGCAATTGGGGTGAAGGGGGTGGGATGCAAGATGTTAACAGCCCCCCTGCACCTGCAAGGCGGTATGTGACCCCAGTGATATAGTGACGGGTCACGCAACGCCGAGGCACCCCAAAAGTGCAGTAAAACCGTGCACGCAACCCTGCAGCCTACGTGCATGGATTTAACCTCCCGCAGTATGCGGTGGCACCCAGTAACACGAAAAATGCGTACGCGTGGGACACGCAGGCTACTATGACCTCGAAAACGGGTGCGATACACAGGGGCACCCGCAGAGGGAAAAATAACAGGCACGACTCACTGTCTGACTAGCATGATAATGAAAAACACGCATAGGCAATACCCCCACCAAAAGAAGAGATACGTCCTTGATCCGCTGTGAAGTTGTGATGGCGCGCAAAACAACACGAAGTAGCAACACACGTCAGTCTCCACGAAAGGCACATACAGCGGACTGCTGGCCCCGCTCACCTTTAACCCGTGCTGAGGGAAACGCCCACGCGCGTCGCGTCACTTACGCGCATACCCCCTTTCCTCGGATTACATGCATTCACACGCAGATGTGCAGTTTTTTTACGCATGTGCTGAACCACTATGCCCACGTCACGAGGGAAACGCATGTGCGTGCTACGTCACAGATGCACTTACGCGCTAAGGGCCTTTCCACGAATTACATGCTGACGTGCAATTTTTTCACTTGCCAAATCACTCCGTATCAAGCTGGCCACGCAACAACACACGGAAGAAAATGCTCCTGCCCAGAAGGCCAAATTACTGCCCCCCAGAGCCCCAAGCACGCTCCCACCTTCCATCTGCTGCTGCCTGCCTGCCTGCTGCCCACGTGCCCTGCTATTTGGTGCCTGAACGTCAGCCAGGGGTGCAGTTGCTGTGACCACCCCTGCTGGAACTGCAGACTCCCGACTGGGATACCATCGCTCCATAGCCCAGCCCAGGACCCAGTTGCCCACCCACACCTGCCTCTGGGGTTGCCATGTCGGGCACAACACCATCTGGCACCACTGGCAACCCCCAGCCAGAGAGGCAGAGGGCCACCAGTTTCAGTTCCAGGGAAGTTGGTGTCCTGGTGGAGCAAGTCTTGGGGCAGTATGATGCCCTCTTTGGAGGTTTGCGCACCGACATTGAAGGACGGACCAGGATCTGGATGGACATCGTGACTGCCATCAACGAGGAGGGGGTGGCAGTCCGCGACATCAAACATGTCCGGAAGCGCTGGGATGACTTCAGGTCCAGGACCCTCGACAAGGCCCGGTGCCTCTTGAAGGCAGTGGATGCGGAGGGGCGCCGGGGCCACCTGTCCGACCACCAAATGAGGGTCCTAGAATGCATACGCCCAGCGCTCCACATCCAGGTCCTTGAAAGGCAGACCCGTCTGGAGTCGAGCGGTAAGTGTACATGCATACTGATTATACGCTGTGCGTGTTGTGGTGTGCCAGTAGTGTGCAGGTTGCACATGTGTTTTTGTAGGGCCCTGTATGGATGTGTATGTACAGGGGCGTGAGGCTGCCACATGTGAGTCCTCTCATGTGTGAGACACATCAATGGTGTATGTGTTGCTAAGCATGCTGGCCAAATGCAGGTGTGGGAGCACACATGTTTGAATTTATGTGTATGTTCGTTGGCATGGTTGTGGGGTCACACATGGATGGTGGTTCCTGCTGCATGTATCTGCACTGTGTACATGTGCATGTGTGTGTATTTGACAAGTGTGCAACTGTGATGCAACATGGATGCATGTGACACTGACATGTAGGAGGCTGATTGCCAGATGTGACATGGGTGGTGACATTATCACTGCAGTGGTGGAGATGTACCGATGAATGTTAGTCTGGTGGCATGTGTGCATATGTTGTGCACTCCCTGTGTTTCATGTGACGTCAGGCTCACCTTCGGCCGCTCGTGCTGTTGTTTGTGTATGGACGGTGCTGCCTGGTGCAATATTCCTGTGGATTTGCTCATGTGTGTGAGTTGAAATGACATGTGTGTTGGGGAGCGTGATGCCATGTCTGTAGTTTTCTACTGCCACTCATGTGCAACTGTCATTTGTGTATCAGTCCATCGTACAGTGCCCTGATGCCTGTGTTCTATCTCTCCCTGTCTGCAGCGTCAACTGATGAAGAGGGTGGAGAGGGTGCTGTGGAGCAAAGCGGCAGGGATCGCACCACCAGCCGGAGACGCAAGGCCTGGCTCCCCTCCCAGGTTGTCATCTCGTTGGGGAGTGAGGAGTCTGGTGCCGCGTACCAGGCTGCAGCTGCCAAGGGTATGTCCAAGAGGTGGAGGTCGGAGGTGGACTCCTCGGCAGCAGAAGGGGCAGCTGAGACCCCACAGGGTCCGATGGAGGAAGATGGCATGGAGTCATCCAGGTTGGTGGGGGGTTTGGTGGAGGAGGAGGCCGTGGAAGGGACACACACGGGGTCTGGAGGTGGGGATTCCACTGGTGCTAGTGGTGCAGTGCAGGGGCAGGGACAGGAGGCAGCACAGGCCGCCGCAGAGGTGCCTGTGTGTAATCCTGTCCCCGATCCTGTGACTGCATCATCCTGCACCAGCAGGGACGCCTACGTCCAGACCCATTTTCAGGGAGGGGATAAGCGCACAACAACTGGCCTTCCTCTCACTGCGGACGTGGCAATCCGGGAGCAGGTTGAGCCTGTTCTGTCTGGGATGCCGTTGCATCAACGGGGCATGCGAGGTGACCTGCAGTATTTTCGTGAAGACGCTGCACGTCATCTCGGATGCCTCGTTGACCTACTGGGACAGGTCACCAGGGCTGGATTCCTCCGTATGCTGGACCTTGTTCCGACCCCCTCCTCACCTGAACCCCCTATGCGCCAGTCGTCCTCCATGCCATCTTCCCACCCATGTATCACCTGGGTACCCTGTGGAACTGCCTCTGACCCTGCGGCTAGGCTGGTGGAGGACACATCCCTGCCACAGTCGGGAGTCGGACATCCAGCAGGGGTGGCCACCTCAACAACTGCACCCCAGCTAGAGGAGGACGTGCCGGCAGCAAGAGCCAGGGCACAGGCACAGGCACAGCAGCAACAAGGTGGGAGCCATGATGGCTCGGGGCCTTCAACATCCGAGGGGCAGGCATCGGCCAGAGGGCAGGAGGACCCAGGATTGGAAGTGTCTTCCATGTGGCAGCGGTTGGGCCAGGCCATAGGTGCGGAGCAGCGGCGGGCGGAAGAGGCACGGCTCACAATGGTCAGGGCGGAGAACTCCATGCGGAGGGCACTGAGGCGGGCCGAGTGCCTCGAGGCAACTCGCAGGGAGTTGGAGGTCAACATGTCATCGTCCCTGCGAACCCTCGGGGCCATGGAAGAGGACTGCCTCCAGGACATCGAGCAGGAGTTCGATGATGCCCTGGCCCGGGAAATCAGGAAGTGAGCCGTCGGACTAGCCCGCCACCATTGTATATAGTTTGTAGTTTTAGGTTTCCTTTATCTTTTTCATTCATTTGGGGCGCTTGGACGATGCCCCGCCTTTTTGTATATAGTTCTTTATTAGGTAGTTTTTTTTGCTAGGTTTCATTTCATTCGTTGGGCTCATGGACCCTAGATCACTTCTTTGTGCATAGTTGAACAGTGGATTTATCTATTATTATTTTTCTCACCATGGAGCAATGGATTTTACTGTTTCCGTTTCCTTTGGATTTGATTTGGTGGCCGGAGACTTTGGACACATTTTCATTTCGATTTATTTGGATTCAGACTTCATGTTTTTCTTTTTGTGTTTTGGACATGCTGCATTTCATCTTTTTTTCAATTTTTTTTCATGTTTTCATTTGATTACGTTCTTTTTGTGTTCAATACATTTTGGTTTATTACTTTGATGTGTGGTATTCTGTCATTGGTTTCATGCATGTCACGGTGTAGGTTTTCACAATCACCAGCACCCATTGTGTGTGACAGACATGTGTTGATGTACATTCTTGCCATTTGGGTTGTATCATGTAATGGGCATTTCAATGTGGGGTGGATGGGATACTTGGTTGGGTCTTTGCACAGGAGTGGCATGCGGTGGGATTTGGGAAGCCATGAGGCCCATGATTGTGGATCATGATGACGTGTTGGGGGACATGAGTCGGGGCCTGCTGGCAGGTGCCCGTCAATGCTGGGTGGGTGTGGGTGCTGGGGGACATGAGTCGGGGCCTGCTGGCAGGTGCCCGTCAATGCTGGGTGGGTGGGGATGCTGGCAAACATGAGTTGGGCCTGAGCCTCACTGCTGGGTGGGTGGGGGTGCTGGGGGACATGAGTTGGGGCCTGCTGGCAGGTGCCCCTCACTGCTGGGTGGGTGGGGGTGCTGGGGGACATGAGTCGGGGCCTGCTGGCAGGTGCCCCTCATTGCTGGGTGGATGGGGGTGCTGGGGCATATAGGTCAGGGCCTGAGCCTCACTGCTGGGTGGGTGGGGGTGCTGGGGGACATGGGTTAGGGCCTGAGCCTCACTGCTGGGTGGGTGGGAGTGCTGGGGGACATGAGTCGGGGCCTGCTGGCAGGTGCCCATCAATGCTGGGTGGGTGGGGGTGCTGGGGGACATGAATTGGTGCTCACTAGTGCAAGGTGACATGTGGGCTGGCTAGGGGGCATGCCCATGGTGGATGGGCTGCGTGTTGGACATGACCAGGGGTGCTGGGTAGTCCCCTGTGGTGTAGGCTGCCTGCAGGGGCTGTGGAGGGGGCAGAGGGCACACCTGGGAGGACCCACACTGCCAATTCACGTGTGGGACTCCCCGCGCACCCCACTGGATACACGTACCCCGCTCTGACAGCGAAATCGCGTGTCAAACTCCCTGTGAACCCCAGTAATACACGTACCCCGCTCACACAGCGCCAATCGCGTGTGAAACTTCACCCGCACCACCAAAATACACGTACCCCGCTCGCACAGGGCCAATCGCGTGTGAAACTCCCCGCGAACCACAGTAATTCACATACCCCGCTCGCACAGGGCCAATTCCGTGTGAAACTCCCCGCGAACCCCAGTAATACACGTACCCCGCTTGCACAGGGCCAATCGCGTGTGAAACTTCCCGCGCACCCCTGAAATACAAGTAGCCTGCTCGCACAGGGCCAATCGCGTGTGAAACTCCCCGTGAACCCCAGTAATACACGTACCCCGCTCGCACAGGGCCAATCGCGTGTGAAACTCCCCGCAAGCCCCAGTAATACACGTACCCCGCTCGCACAGGGCCAATCGCGTGTGAAACTCCCACGAACCCCCGAAATACACGTACCCCACTCGCACAGGGCCAATCACGTGTGATTCTCCCCGCACAGCGGGGTACGTGTATTCGGAGGGGTGCGCAGGGAGTTTTACAGGCGTTTTCATGGTTGGGGGGCTATATGCTGGTCCACTGGCCTGTGCGCCATGTATGGGATTTGTGCGCTGGATTCTATGAATTACCCCCTTAGTCTCAAAAGATTTGTTCAGGTTGAATAATCTACAAGTTGTCATGGTTGTCATGGTAGCTGCAGTTGTAATGGACCGGCATAGTGTCAGAATCATCTGCCTTAAAGAAACGTAGATGAATCTACGTCATATGTAAACAAATCATCTGTAGGACCCCTGGGTTCTCTAATCTGTATCTGATTGCATATGCAGGTTGATCGATATGTTTACGTATCCTTAAATGTTTTCCAATAAACATATATATTGAATAGGAGCTGTCACATACAAAAAAACTATTTTCAGTTGGTTACATACTATTCACTTTAGCTGTTAGACTCCAGGTAGTATGTAACTTCAAGGTGAAATCACGTTCTTGCTATTCAGATTTGTCAAGTATTGCGGGGTACATTATGTCGTACATTGTATTTTTACATTCAATAGCTCAGCGAGTCGAACGATTTGCAATAGTTTACAGTCCTAGAATACAATTAGGAATTCAGAATACAGGCATTCATATTGGATCATAATGCTATCACATATGATGTATAAGTCTGTTACAGTAGTAGAGAGCAAACGTTAGCTATCAAGTCATTAGGAGATAATTAATTGTTACACTTGTAGTTATCTAACAGCGTATGTAACTTCACATGCAGCACTAATTGTTCATGGTGTTCACTGAAGCAATAGATCACATTCTTAACGGCCACAATAGATGTTCTGACAATGCATGACATTAATCAAATCATCTATAGTAAATTATAATCTATAATTTATATAGTCTGTATATTGATCTTTGGCTGATAACAACATTTCAAAGTGGAACAGTCCTATTTGATTTGAACACCCTACATAGGATGTCTAGATTTGGATGGGTGCTGTAGGATCAAGATTCAACTTCTACATCGGCGTGTGTAGAGGTTGTAGGTTCATAAAAATGGAGCTAGTGAGAATTCCTCATTCATTCCAGTCAGGTTTATTGAGTCCAATTTATGGATCCAGAACATTTCTCTCTTGGATAGTAGTGTTAGTGTTGGGTATTTCCACCTCTTGGTGGGGTTCTAACAAGTTCTATTTCTATTAATTTCAACTGTGCTATTGAGTGTCTTCTTTCCATAAAGTGCCTTGCGACTGGAGATTTTGCATTGTTTGTCCTCCCCCTCCTCATATTGTTGAACTGTCCTTGCAAAGACCATGTGCATCACGTTGTCATGACCCCTGCCCCTGGCCCTAATAGGCAAGCCGTTTGGGCTACGCCACGACCTTCCATCATGGCCTTAAATCCCTCGCCATCTTGCCCAAAACTCTCTTTGGCGCCAGGGTCATATGTGAAGCAAAGAGAACTTGAGAACTAGGCTTGGCAATGGACTTTGCACAACATGGATGCCCCGCATAGCTCAGTTTAATGAACCGAGCTATGCGGTCTAGTGTTTTAGGTGTGGTCGGGCCTAGGGATACCTGGGATACCTGGGGGCTATATAAACCATGCCCAGACTGAGAAACACGCTTTGCGTTACTCTGCGCTTGGCAGTGTGACGCTCACCACGTTCTGCCTGGATCTTCACCAGCATTCCGGTGCCGGTTAACTGAAAGAACAAGAACACTATTAATATATGGTTACCTGTGAGTGAATCCTGCACATGTCCTCCACTCTTGGTTTTGGAGAATACAGCAACTCGGGGACGTCACCTCGATCTTGAAAAAGCCGCAACCTGATAAGAAAAAGAACGAAACAGGATTAGTAAGCGTTTATACTCCAATACTGAAAATAACCAAATAATCGCACGTTTACCTGGGTTTGTGTCGCCCTCGGCCAGCGGTCACTCCGGGCCATAATAACGACCTGCAAGAGAGAAGGAACACTGATTAGCACACAAAAGATCAAGAAGGCGGCGCGTGCTACGCGTTACCAACCGCTCTCCACCTTCTCAGCAGCATCCATTCTGGGACATCGCAGCGGCCTGCAAGGAAGAGAGAAAAACAGGCCAGCATAAGAAAAGGCACATAGCGCCATGCATCGCACTTTCACTTACCATCTCGTGCACAGTCCCAAGCAGCACGGCACCACTAGAACTCTTCCTGCACCTAAGGAAGAAGGAGAGACATTAATAGGGGCAATTGCAAAGTAAAGGACAAACTGCCAAACCAGCAGACTTACCTGGACGAACTGGAGCCGCAGCAGGTCTGGACTCTGAGGGCCCGCAACAGTGAAGCAACTAGGTTGCGACGCGCCCATCCAACAACGCACCCCTGCACAGAGAAGCAGGACTGA
This sequence comes from Ambystoma mexicanum, assembly GCF_040938575.1. NCBI lineage: Eukaryota > Metazoa > Chordata > Amphibia > Caudata > Ambystomatidae > Ambystoma > Ambystoma mexicanum. Next base: position 816,845,994 of record NC_090933.1, on the reverse strand, counting down.
GAGCGCCACATACAATAAAGCAAAGTGAGGAGAGCACTAGGGGAAAGTTGGGTCCACAAGGGAGGTGGGCTCCAGGCAGGAAGAGACAATAAGATTAAACCCAAATTCCTGTGTTTTCAGACCCGGTCCTTGGCCAAACAAGAATCCAAGAGAGGGGGTTCGAGGTCAGAAGTGGTCCAACCAGACTGAGTGGCATATCCGTGGATATCAGGTGAGCGTTACACACGTTGAGGGTTAGAGGTCCTTGACCAGTTGGAATATGTAATTAATGATGTTTGTTGTGTGAATGTATAACTATGGAACAACATTGTGATCTACCATGGAAAGATCCCAGAAAGGTGTGTGCTGTAAATATGAGTTGATGCAAATATTGGATGAAAGGGTAGTTAAATGAATGTGTACAATTAGAGCGTGGGAACTAAAGGGTATTACATTTCTTCGTATAGGTTTGACCAATCATGTATGGGGGGATGATTTGTAATCAAATGTGTGGGAGTGTTTTCAACCTTGTGTGGCTCGAGGAGACTTGGGTTAGTTTGACTCCACTGCGTCATCTAGCTCCTCCTGGCCATTTGTACAATAAACTTGCTTTTTGGACAAAATTGAACTTGCTTCTTACGAGTTGGGCCTATTTTGGGTTACAGAGATCAGAGGTCCATCTCCACACATGTCAATGCCATTTTAATCTATAAACTTGGGGTTAACATAACTCTCTTTGCTGAAGAAATGTTCTGGTCTGTTATGTTGATAGTATGATTATGCATGGAAAGCCATGGGGAAATAAAAAATTAATCAGATTACAGTTCATCAACGATATCAAAATAGATATTTTCTTTATGGCTGTTTGAGCATCTCATGACTAATGGAACAATGTGTGCTTTGATGGATGGCCTGGAGGTTGGGCTGAGACAACAATCGTATTTACTGGTTCTGAGATAGCCATTCCTGGTATATGAGTGCCTAAAGGCATTTGAGGAATCCATAAAGTAGCCTCTGGAACATAATTATATTACCACTGCTGTGGGGATGGGACCTTTATCACTCTTTATGAAAGTGAATCCAAGGGTCAAATGGTTCAATGTTGCTTGACTGGTATTAGCCATTACCATATGTCTGGTGGATTCTAGATTGGATAGGCCTGACAAGCTGATTTGGCTGCATCTGGGAATTCTCATTTCTCATCGGTTTAGGAGGATACTTTCAGCATTCTATAATATAGTGGCCTGGTTTACCCCAAAAAATATATGCTAAAATGTGCCTCCTCTTCCTGATGGAGTACAGTCTTAAGGTCATCTAAGTTGGCAGGATACATTACTGGCAAAAAAACATCCTGGGAGGATATGTGTACTGCTGGATACTCCCAGAGTGTACTGACACTCGTTCATCGGCAGTGGGGCCTCACTCCCTTATCTGTGAGCCTACCCGGTACATATGAACTCATCATTTGTCTCGTCACTCATTTTCCAGGTAAGCTCCCCAATGATAAGTAAGCGGTCTATATAAATATGAGGAACAACACCAATTCATGATGGGTGTTAAGCAGCCTACAACGGCCTAGGGATTGTCATTGGATGTTGGGAGGGATGCACAAGTTGATAATGGCTACCTCCCTTTAGTTAGCACCTGCCCTTGCTCTGTTTAGGGCAAGGCACAGATATTACACGAGGCAGATACCAAATGGAGCTATCTCTCCCAGCTTAATAGAGACCCAGGCTAGAAGCCCCCCTTCTCGTTCCCCCTCTATGAAGGTTTGCAATAACAAAATCAGAAGTGAATGCTTCTTCAGTCTATTCAAATTCACCTTATGGTGCTTCCTTTTTTTCCCTATGATTCTTCTTTTTCTTTTCCTTCCTCCTTAGTGAAGTATTTTTTTCCTCCTCTTGCTGCTGTACTTGCTATCTTGTTTAATCTCCCTTATCTTTAGATTCTTTCCTTTCAGCATTTAAAGTAGCAACTATTGTCCTATTGCTCAAAAAATCCTCTACTGACCCTTCTAATCCTTCTAACTTTCAGCCAATTTCCCTTCTTATCTATCTAAACCTTTGGAACAATTAGTATATGTCAACATTTCTTCCTATCTCAATTCTCACAACTTGCTCCCCTCCTTCAACAATCTGGTTTTAGGTCGGGTTTCTCCACCGAAACCAAATTGCTGTCTATATCAAATTCTATTCTTCATGCCCCTCACCTTAAACTTTCTTCTATTTTGATCTTGCGTGTCCTCAAATCCGATCACTGTCTATCATCCCACTTTGCTTGCCACTCTTTCTTCTCTGGTCTTTTCTGGAAGTGTCATGAAATGTTTTTTTTCTATCACTCTAATCGTTTTTTCAGTGTTTCTTGGGAAGGGATCCACTTCCCATACGTTTCCTCTTTCTTACACTGTTCTACAATGTAAACTTAAGAATATTAATTACAGACATTTATGCAAACAGACATCGCGAGAACAGGAATGCAGTACTGAGTAAGTGGTAACAGCAATAAACATGTTTCATTTCGGTTTGGGTATATCTGGGTCACAGAGGTAAGAGCGGAAGGATGCCCAAGCATCTCGGGGTCTGGAGTGGAAGGGAAGGAAGGAAACATATAGTTCTTTGCATTCTTGAGCCCATGTTAACGCATTCTTCCATTCTTCTACACTGGGTGGGGACCTGTCTTTCCATTTCAATACAATCGTCCTTTTCGCGATCATAGATGCCATATACACAAACAGCCGATGAGTTTTACTAGTAATGGTCGGCCAATGCCAAAGACCGTGTCCAGGGGGTCGCGAGTCATTGGGATGGACAATACCTGCGAGACTATGTTCAGAATGCGGTCCGAGCATTCTCCTAGTCAAGGGCATGCCCAGAACATGTGTAGGTGGTCCGCGTGTTGGCATCTAGGGCAGGCCTGAGGTTGTGTATGTGCCATCTTGGAGAGTCTGGCCGGAGTGTAATGCAATCTATTCAGGAGTTTGAACTGCATGAATTTGAATCTAAAATTCAGAGAGACTTTTTGGGAATGCTTGCACATACGAACCCACTGATGATCTGTGATTTTGGAGTCTAGTTCTCGGGACCAGCCCTGTCGTGGTCAGGAGATAAGGGGGGGTGTTATCAATCAGTATCATTTATAAAGTAGAAAGAATATGTCTACAGTCCCCTGAATTTGCAATATAGGCCCATGAAGTGGTCTCTGGGGGTTCAATTGGGTATGAGGGCCATCTGGCGGACAAGGCCGCCCAGAGCCTATAATATTAGAGGTGTGCCATGCCCGAGTTCCCGTGACCTGGTTTCCAGGAGGTATGTGTAATGAATTGGCCATCTGGGTAGAGGTCCATTAGGGCCACATAGCCTAAGCACTGCCATGTTACCTGGATAGCCGTGTCCCATGTGGGTTTTATTTTGGGGAACCTCCATAGGGGGAGCCAGCGATAGTAGGGTCTTTCCATGCCTGTGTGGGCGAATAGTAGGCGCCATGCATGCATGTTGGAGGCGACCGGGTTAAAGGGGCAGTCATCTTTATAGCGCTGATCAAGTATCAGTGTTTTTCAGATCCAAGTCCTGGGCCGCAAGTTTCTCCAGCTTTACATGTGTGGGGGAATTGTCATGGGGTACCAGGACGAGGCGAATTTCACTTGGGCCGCTATTCAGTACAATTCTAGGTTGGGGGCAGTGAATCCTCCTTTATCATAGGGCTATGTTATCGCTAGCCATTTCTTACAGACCACCCCAAAGTGCCAAAGAAACTGCACAAGCAGGGCATGCATTTTAGTAAAGTATGGCTTTCCAGGCCACACTGGGAAATTAGTAAAGGTCTATAGCATCTTAGGGAGTATTACCTTCTTAATTAATGAGAGCTTAGCCACAGGGGAAAGCGGGAGGGGTTTCCATTTATTTAATTTTAATTCCGTATATGAAGTGAGTGAGGTGTAGTTGTCTTGTATTATAGTTGGAAGGGAGCAGGAAACTGTGACTAGGTATTTGATACGGTCAGGGGACCAGCTCAAAGAGGGCGTGCCTTGGCAGTCCGATGTGGCATCTGTGAGGGGGAATATCTCGGACTTCTAAAGTTAACTGTGAAGCCCGATAGTTTCCCAATATGTGTGATATCCTCAAGGATTGGGGTCAGGTTGGTGGTAGGGTCTCGGATATACAGTATCATGTCATCCGTGTAGAGGCAGATGATCTTGGGGGGACTGGATAGATGAATTCCCTGGTAACCGTGGCATTCCCTGATGTGTTCTGCCATAGGTTCGATGGCCAGGGCAAACAGGATAAGAGAGAACAGCACCCCTTTCGGGTTCCCCTCTCCAGCTGGAACGGTGCTGAAGTGCAGGCATTAGCCATGCGATCGTTATCGCAACTGCTTGTACACCGGGGTCAATCCTAGCCATTATATTTACTAACCTCCTGATGTTGAGAGTGGTGGATCTTCCTGGGATGAAACCCGCCTGATCGGGATGGACCAAGTGTAGTATCAATGGAAGAAGACGGTTGGCCCGGGTTTCGCATATATTTTGGTATCGCAGTTGATTAAGGACAGAGGCCTGTAAGAACTGCATTCATTGCTGGGCTTATCCGGTTTCAACATTACAGTGATTAGTGCTTCCCTCAAGGATTCAGGGAGAACTTGGAGACGTAGGGCTTCTTCCCATACTGCTAGGAGGAGTGGGGCTAATGTTGCAGCATATTCTTGGTAGAATTCAGCCGTGAGGCCGTCGGGGCAGGGGGCTTTGCTTTTGGATAGGGAAGTAATGACCGCTACAATCTCCTCGAGGGTGATCGGCTGTTCAAGTTCAAGTTCAAGTGACTTGGGTGTTCAAGGAGGGTAATGAGGAACTTCTGAGGAAGGCTCAGATGGTCTGTTCATCGCCTGGTTTTGGTTAGGTATATAAAGTGTGGTAGAATGTGCCTGCATGATAGACAACAGTTGTCGGGTCACCCATTTCTGGGGCCTGGGGGCTTTGTTTGACCTGTCTAGAGTGCGGTCGAGGATGAGATTCATGTCCCCTCCCCATATCAAGGGAAGGCCAAGATATGTAGCTAGAATGTCATTGAGCTGGGTGAAGAATTCCGGTGAGCCGATGTTGGGACAGTAAGTGTTCATGAGGATGAGTTCCAGCCCTTCCAGGACCCTGTGTATTACAAGGAATCTACTGTCTGGATCGACATGGGTATGTTTTGCTACAAATTTCAGGGATTTGTGGACCAGTACCAAGATGCCTCTGGATTGCGTAGAGAATGAGGTGAAGAATCTATGCCCCCCCCCGTGAGGTGGCTATGTTGCGGCAAGTGTTTTCTTTGGCATGAGTTTCCTGCAGGAATAGTATATTGGCTTTATGCCTATGTGCATTCAAAATTATTTTGTGGGATTTAGTGAAGTCCCTGAGTCCCCGGACGTTCCAGCTTAGTATCTTTACCTGTTGTGCCATTGGTCATACAATAGGTTGTCAGTATCCCTGTCTGTGTGCGTGGTCGCAGTGTCATATATGTAAGAGCCCCTTGTGCATCTGAGCCCAGTCACCAATATTTTAATACATTTTCCCGGGTGACTTGGTAGGTAGGCGCAGCAAGCGCTCAAGTAACAGTGTATGCAACAAGCATATTGGGCAGTCTCGGGGTCAAATTGTGATCCCTTTGTGGTGTCCCAACCCCCCCCCCAAACTGCCACCCCCAACCCAGCAGTGTAGATCCGAACCCCTAACGATATCCCAACTACCCCACAGGCCAACAGGGCTTAGGGAGAAAAACCAACATATTTCCAACTAGCAACTGCAAGTGGGAGTGCCGTTGCCACACAAACATCGACAAATCCAAATCATGGCTGGTGTTCGGGTGGCGAGCCTCAGGTAGGTTACAAGTAGCACATAACATTGCATGGAATATAGGCATTGATCTTAGCTCTGAGTCAGCATTGGGGTGGTCAGCCTTCTTCGGCCGGGTCTTCTGGGGGGCCAGGCAGCAGGATTTGTGCTTTGATAAACTTCACTGCCTCACTGGGCACCGTGACGAAGTACAGCTTGCCTCGGAATTGTAGTTTGAGGCGGGCGGGGAATAACATTCTGTATTGTACATTGCGTTCCCTTTCTGTTCCCGGGCTGAGCAAAAACGATGTGTCTCTTTCCCAGTAGCAAAACCTTTTCGCTATAATGTGCCTGGGAAAGTCTCCTGGCTTCAGCTTTGCCGACAGCGCATAAGAATTTTCCCGACTTCCCCAGTGTCCAAAGCCCCATTTAAGTAATTATTTTGGGGGATTTTTCTGGAAAAACCATCCATTTCTCTTCACTTGATTTGTGCCATCGCTGGTTGTGACCATGGACCCTTTTTTGCCAACCACCATCCATAGGGGATTTAAAGGGTCAATTGATTTTGTGATGAGGGTATTGGTTTCGGATCAGCAAGGTAATTCGTCCTCCAAAATTTCCTTTCACAACATGACTCCTGATGTTCTCATGATCATTGTCCTGAACTTGCTGTCTGTGCACCTCTGCTCCACCCATAAATGGAACAACTCTGGAGTCATGAGCCAGAATAGTCACTTAAACTTGTCTAACCAGCAAGGCCTCTGCGGTGTTGACTTCTGTATCAGAATGAGTATTTGTGTGCTCGAGCAGAAAGTAACCTGTATCCATTCCTCTTTATCATCTGCTATTGTAAGAAGATTCAATTCAACACTACAGGCAAGTCAATGCCTAGTCTGGGATACTGAATGGAAACCCTTATTGATATATCTTTATGTCCAGTTCATGGTTCTGGATGACTACCCCTATATAACACCCCTCTCTTAGAATCCCCCTGACCCCACTGAGCCAAGAAGTAGTTCTGTTTTGCAAGTTTAAAAGGTTTATTTGAAAAAAAATTAACTATATATATATATATATATATATATATATATCACACTTTTATAATGAATTAATAATTGAATATCACACTCAATCTGAGCAGTAATCAATAATGGATAGTCTGGCACTAGCACACTTCTTTATAATCAATGATGAGTGGGTATAGGGTGGATAAGATAGCAACAATACTTTTATGGTTTCAAATAGATGCAATGTGGAATGAAAATGCAGCACAGAAAATAACTTGATAGGATTTCAGCAAAAGACAATGTAATCACTTTCTTGGACAATTCACCCCCCCTTTATGCAATGTAAGGAGATGAAGATGAGAGCACACAGTTCTTAGGAATGCAATCAAATAGAATTCAGTTCAATTCCCCCCCAGCAGCTTATACAACAGATAGGAGTTTTGAAACACAGGCAAAATGCTTTGAATATGGTGACAATGCAGTGAAAAATATGCTGAAAATGCTTTTAATTCCCTTTAGGAGGTTCAGGGTGAGTGAGAGATACTAGGGATGAGTGCAGGCTCCCTTTAACAATGCTCTAGGAGTAACCAGCAGGTTAAACGAATTTTTGGCAAAGGAAAGCAAGGAACCTGCTGTTTTCACACGTGGCTGGATTTTTAACCAAATCGCGAATCGCGGCAAAATTCGCGAATGCGTGAATCACGATTACGGCAAAAGTATAAGGAGTAGCAAGTCGGTTCTAGGTTCGTTTAATAGCTAAGATTCTAAGCTTTCAGAGGAATGTTAAACACAGTTTTTAGCCCAAACGGTTCCAAAGATATGAACGATTTTGTAAAGGTCGTTTTTCGAATTTAAAGTAACTCAAATTGACAGGTGACAGCTTTTAAAAATGACAGGTGACAGCTATGCGGCTGCAGAATTGACAAGTGACAGTTAGGAGGCAGTTCTACTTAGATTAAATAGATTGAATTATATCACTGGAAACTAAGAGATTTGGTTTCACACCGTCCTAGCTGTACTCACAATGTATTTGGAAGGTCTAGGTCTCACGGATCGGGTCAAGATGGCTTCGGTTCTGGATTTTCCCCGGACGGTCTCTGCGCACAGCGTCTGGTCTCTGCTCTGCTGGTCTGGTCTGACGCTACTCCTGGCCCGGCTCCTGGATATCTGGGTACAGCGTCTGTGCACAGCTCCTGGATCTTTCTGCACAGCTTTCTCTGGACACAGCGCTGATCTGCACGGCTCCTGGATGCTGCTACCGCTGTTAGGTTTGCTGGATGCTGAGGCCTGCTGAGAAGAGTTCTCAGTTTGTGGGTTTAGGCCCTTGCTTTGAGTTCTGAATCAAGTTCTTTGGAGTTTTAAAGTCTAAGTGTTGGATCTGGTATCTTCTGGATGTTGTGTGGTCCGGCAGAGCGCGTTGCAGCAACTGGATTTGAATCTCTCTACCTGTCCCAGCAGTCTCTTTTTATGTGTTTTGAAAATGGGTGTGTGCCTGGGCCTAGCAAAGCCTGCCCCTCTCTACTTGTCATTGGCCCAATTCTCCCCTCTCCCATGATTGGGGGAAGGAAATGTGAGTCAGAGTGATGCTGTAGGTTTTATGGGTCAGAGGATCCTCCCCTGGTCAGTTTGCCCACAAATCTATATTTGATTCAAATACATATTACACAGATACACAGTTGTTTAAAATTACATGCACCCATCACATATCACATGAGGTATACTCTGTTCAAACTCTGCTCTTCCTGGGGGCTTGCATTCAGAAATGGCAACATTTTGCACTCTTTAACTGGTTTTGCAATATCGGATATTTACCCAAATTTACACACATGTGAGCAAGGAGTGTGGACATTAATTGATGAAGTGTCAGAGTTTTAACATGCAGACATTTGGAGTGAAACCCTATTTTCCGCTAGCAACCCCCCAGATCATACCACCAGGTCCTGAAACCTCTTAAAACGTGGGCAGAAAAATCACAAGAATTATGGTATCATTTAGATAATTTTGACAAGTCCGCACCATGAGTTATACATCTTTCTTAAAATCATATTCTGGCCAACAGGGGTGTGTCTTCCCAGGTCACATGGTGGAGAAACCAGTCTATCCACTTTCTTTAAGGTCAGCCTGTCCTCAGAGGGGCTGCCCCTCCCCGTTTCTGCCAAGAGGAAGCCACTTTACGACCTCCCCTATAAACCATCTGCCTGAGTCAAGGAAGGGCTTTGTTCAAAAGGAAGCCATTTACGACCACCCTAATAAACCATCTGCCTGGGCCCAGGACAGGCCTTTGTTCAACTCCCTGTAGCTGCTCCACGCCTAACCTAATCAGAGAGGTGACAACTCCTTTTGAAAAGGGGAAGAGTGGCTGAGCAGGTTTTAACTCCTGTGGGGGTAGATGTCAGGCAGAATTCAGTTTCATTAAGCCAGGTTTCAGCTAAATGCCACTTTTTGTCCCCCAGTTTAAGTCTATTACGATTTTTACATACACATTAAATAATTACTTCCTTCAAGTCATTTCAGAGTATAGTTTTACATTGTATCCACCTCTTAGCAAGTCTTTCCTTGGTCTGGTTTTGTTTCATTTGTTCAGTTTTACACAAATGTCTGGTGGTTTTAAAACGCCGGCTTTCTGATAGTGGTGAGTACTGGTAATGCAACCATTTTTGGGATTTAAGAAAATGAATTCCCCACAGTTCTAGGTTGCTTTTGGCAATCAGCATTGCCATTCCCAATGGTTTCAGGCTACTGTGTGGGTAACCCAATGGTGGTTTTAGGCAGTGCCCTCCTGTGCTCACAACCTAGGCAAAAATGGGTGGCAGCCTATTCTTCATGCATTTCCCTGTGCATTTTCTGGGAGGTTCTGGCCATCATGATGTTTTCCATGCCAGTACTGCACAGTTTTCCTATTCTGGCGTACATGTGGGCTTTTTGGCCATCTTGGATTTTCTAAGCCCACAGCACCAAATGTTGCAGCATGATAGCTCAAACGTGGGTCAGGACACCCAACACTATCTGAAAATCATTCTTCAGTCTCCTGATATATTTTTCCACAGCCAAATTGCCCATCGGCCAGTACAGGGTGAAACACCTGTGCTTAATGCTAACTATTCCAGGAAAACCTTGTACTATTGGCTTTGCAACGGTGGCTCTTTACTCAAAAGTGTCGAATCTCGTAACCTTCAAGCTGCGAGCAGCCATTCTAGGATGGGGGGCTTGTTTCGATGAAAGGAGGTAAACTTCTAGTTATCTAGAGTATTCGTTGAGTTTATGGTAAAACTGCTGGCCACTGAGCACTGTGCCAAAGTCTATACTTATGAATTTCCAGAGCCTGTCCCTCCACAGAGGAGACGCTTTCTTTTGGTTGTTTACCCTTACCTCCCATGGCCTGACACCATGGGCATCGGTGTAGCATTGTATCCACTATATATTCATGTGCTGGAAACCAACATGGATCCTGGCCTTGATCGCACCATGGTTCCACGTGTGTGTCAATGTGATCCTCTCATTCACCAATGCAAAGAACACCATTGTTCTCTCAGAAGAAGCCCTTCACTTGACAAAGAAAATTCTACATTGACCCACCCTAGGCCTTATAGTGTCTCTTTGGCTTCACCTGTGCAATGATTATGCTTGGCCAGAAAGTCCTTCAATTTCTCTGATTTCAATAGAGCTGACATGGTTGCTGGAACTGCTGCGTGCGCAACCATTTGCATGTGCTCCTCCGCCCACATGTCTGAGATCTGGACACCTTCCAGTTGCTTTAATTCTTCTGCCACCATAATCGGGGACACCCCTGCGTTCAGATCGGTATCTCCATGGATAATGCCTTTGAGCAGCTCTTGCTACACGTTCTTCTGGGGGTGCAGGGACACTCACCCGTGCAGGAGAGCCACTCTTGTGCAGTGGGGTAAATGTGTAACCTCACCTGCTGATGCATTGGAAAAGGCTGTCATATTTTCCCAACAACAGTTCTACATCCTCCGCAAATAACTGCAGTGCAATATATCAGCCCTAAGGCTTTAGCCTTCTTGCTCCTAAGCAGGGTGTCAGGGTGTCACTTAATTCCAGGGTAACATGATATGGCTTTTATGTGAGATTTGTACTATTGTTATTATTGGGTATTTATTGATCACAGCCCTCGCTTTGTGGAGGAACAAATAGCTTTAGAAGTCACGCAATGTCTGATGCATCTCTATGCCGCTCAATTGTCCACCTCCACGATACTACCACATATCGGATTCCTGGAATGCCCATGTCTAGAGGTAGCAGGGAGAGGTGTCAATGAACTCTTCCCTCTGGATTTTGCTTTCTGTACATGTATTAGCAATGCATAGTCGAGGAGCCCTCAATCAGTGGGGATAGCAGGAGCCCCCTTAAAAAAGCATTATTCAGTAACTCACTCTGCATGTCTAATGCACCATGCAAGGCTGAGGAAGCAAAATGTACCTGCCCTTGCATGGAACAAGGGGATGCGCTTTTGAGGTTTTCGATTCCCAATGGAAACCATGTTTCTCCATAACAAATGGGCCCTTCAGAATCGTTCCTTCAGTTGATCGCTGCAGCTGCGGAATGCTCAGGTGTCACTCTGCCCACCCTCTGTGAATCCTCAGGGTCATCGCACTACTGCCCATTATGGATGAGTCATCACTGGCCACAAGAGATGAGCCCTCTTAGTTGGCCTCCTTTGCCCATCTATCCACAGTTTTCACTCTCTTTATTGTCTGCCTTTTTTGTACAGAGCCCTGTTTGTTGGTAGCTTTGCTTCTGCTATATAAAACACATGCATTTGTGCATACATACATAACATGCATTCATATGTACATAGAAACATGTTTTCTCTTCTGCAGCACAATAGTAATGTGCAAGCAAAATAACTGCTGAGGATAAATGTTCTAAAGCTAGTATTTCAGACAAACTACTGCCCACTTTTCTCACCCAACTATTTCATTAACACTCTTGTTTCATACAAATATGCTGAACAATGCTCTCACATCATGTGATAACACGAATTACATTGTTAGCCCATTTCATTTTGCATTCCTGCACAGTTTTCCAATACTGGGCTAAATGTACTAGAATGCTCAACTCAATGTAAGTCTTAATGCCAAGACTGGTTCATTGTGTCAGACCTGGCATGGTGCAAGTTAAAATACTGTTCAATGAGTTGTGCTATTATTTAGACCCAGACACAACACAGAGCCTGCATGCCAAAGTCATATGCATGTGGCTTACCTTTATTCTTAAGGTGAATAATATTTGCAGTTGCACAAAATGTCTTAACATTTTTTATCATCAAACAAGCAAATATTCACTCTGTCAGCTGTCAGCAAATGCTTTGAACACGGCTAAATTCTCCCTGGTTGGGCAGATTGAGCTCTTTGGCTATGAGGGAGGGCCGTGCCCCTCTTCCCACACATTGCCTATGCCACTGAATATCCTGTGGGCTGACATATGTTTTCTGGAAGGAATTGCCCTTCTTTGCCATGAACGCAGCTATATTCCAGATCAAGATGGTCAAATTCCCCAGGTGTGATGGACTCTTGATAGACTTGATGGGCTGGGTGGACTTAAGCAGTGGGCTGTCTTGCACTAACAATCAGTAAGCTCAAATGTTCTCCTTTAATGTAACGAGGGGGTTCATTCAGGCGAATGCATTGCTACATTGCATGCCACAGCTGGAAATTAGAACACACAAAGCAATAATGCTGTTTATAAGTGAATGCAGTGGTTCATTTGCTTTAATGTATCATTAAATATTGCAGATGAAAGATGTCACATAAGAAATCGCACACTGAATAAAAACATGTACACGGTGCTGACACGCACGAGTAGCAACAGCATGGTCGTTGTATTCTACCATTCCAAGATGGTGCCCTTGAAATGAGTGCTTTTCAAGATGCAATGGCCCACAGAAAGACACCTTCTGCATTACACAGAAGATAGCTTTTATGAATTGGAAGCTTAATTATTATCTTGTTCAAGCACACTGTAATGCAGAACAGAAAAAATATCATTGTATCAAGCAGGGTAAAATAAATATGTTCTTCAAAGCAACATTTGGCCATGTTCTCCCCAAGGTACATATTTCCAGTAGCTTCTACAAAATGGCCAACACTATAGCAATGCTTCAGCATGATGCACATTTTATGCATCAGAGAGAAGCTGTTTGAAACCAATGTCCTCTACATAATGCTTCAAGAGCTATATCACAGTTTTAAATCTCTCTCTGATTAGCCATAAAAATAAAAAGTAAGACTGAGCCCTCTCTGTTGGGGGCTTGGAGTGCCACAGAAGGTTAAATGCCCATGATACTCACATCCAATCATGCACCTTAAAGCATATGCTCCGTTGGCCTGACCACGTTGGGGAAGTTATTTGTTGAAGAGACATTCCCAGTGGTGTACCTGGGACTTATTTAAAGATATCCTACGGTTGCTACTTAGTTGGTGAGGTGATGACTTGCGATTGGTGGTCAGAGATCTTACACAGCACCCCTTTCTGGTAGCACATTATCGCCATTTACTTGGAAACATTGCAGTGCTCTTTATGATTTGTTTTCTGAAAGCAGTAACTCTGTAGTTATGATTAGGGCTGTGGAATAGAGGTATGTCTTCCACTGATGTTTTATTGGTTTTGATACTTTTACTATTTATTCCCGATGCGTACATAGAAGTGTATGTATCTGCAGTGGTGTAACACAAGATCAGGGGGCCCCCCTGTGAGCCATGATGAGGGGGCCCCCCCAACTCGGCAACAAATCGAGGGTCGCGCCAAACTCTGGGCCGGCCTACATTACCACGCTTGCGAAATACGCACTAACGTGCTGCTGAAGGGGTATGCAACACACTGCACTAGGAGAAAGATATAAATAAGAGTTTTAATGCATTATACAGCACACTTTCTGAGAAAAAGTGTTTAAAAAGCCACAGTGTTTGCTATTGTTTTCTAGGGTAACACCAATCCAATACATGCAAGTCCCAACAGTGCACATGAACATTAATGCTTTGCTATTAAAAATGCCATGCCGCAAACAAAACATGTCCAACTGACTGCACAATGTAGACCAGTGTAGACACATAATAACATTACAGTAAAGCATGCCAGGCCACATTAAGACATACCTAGACTGGTTGCACCAAAATGCCAGTCGAAGAAATAAGACTCATCAAGAAGAGAGCACACATTCAAGCCTGCATCTCTGCTGCCTCTAATAACACAGCCAAAGTCTTTAAAATCTGCAAGGAACTGGCCAATCTTGTTGCAGTCTCTACCTCTCCTGTTCCTTCAACAGGCCCTCTGCACGGCTTTGGCCTCTCACTTCTCTGCTAAAACTCACGAGATCCTGTCCACTATCTCCTCTTCCTCTCCCACTTCCTCTCTCGCCCCTCTTTGGTCATCTCTCCCTCTCCTCCTCCTTTCTCCTCTTTCTCTCTAACACCTGATGAGGTTTCTAGACAAGTGCCATCTATGGAAGTGTCGTCAAAACAGGTGCGCGCCTGCACCTCCGGAACCATCAAGGACCACATTGACACCCTTGATCCAGCCTTAGCTGATTTCTGTAATCATTCTTTTGCCACTGGAACTTTCCCCTCTCCCAAACTCTTGGAAAAGCTGTCCAACTGACAGCTCACTCTTCACACTGAATCTGTTGGTTGTCTCCATGACCATCAGTCTGGCTTAAGAGCTGCCAGAGGCACGGGAACTGCTCTCCTGAACACCTGTGAAGATCTGATCTCTAACCTTGATTCCAGCATTCCTTCTGTCCTCATCCTCCTTGAACTTTCCTCTGCTTTTGACATGGTTAACCACACCATCCTGATCAATCGACTCTGTCAGAACCTGGGCATCATGGATCAGGCCCTGGAGTGGCTGACCTCCTTCCTCTTGGACCGCCCCTCCCAGGTCCAACTTGGTCCCTTTCACTCTGCCACCTCTCTCTACCTGCGGTGTTCCCCAGGGCCCTATCCTCTCACCCTCTGAACCTCTACTTGGCCCCTTTGGCCCACCTGATCTCTACCTTCTCTTCTAACTTTCAGTGTTATGCGGATGACCCTCAGCTTTCCATCAGGCTCCCCTCAGCCTACTCTCCTCTCTCGCTCATTCCTGGTGTCATCTTCAACTCCACTCTCTCTTTCTCTCTTCACATCTCGGACATCGCCAAGAATTCCCACTACCAGCTGCACCTCTCCAAAGGGACTCTTCCCTTTGTCACTTTTCCCCAGAACCTCACTGTCTACAGAGCTCTGGTTCTCTCTAGGTTGGACTACTGCAACAGTCACTTTCTCAATCTGCCTTCCTCTACTCTCTGCCCTCTGCAACTAATCTAGAACAGGACTGCGAGACGTATCCTTGGTCTCAAGCCCAAGGACCGTATCTATCTAGCCATGAAATCTCTCCACTGCCTCCCGCTGGCTGCAAGGATCGAGATCAAGACCCTTTTCATTGTCCACAAGGCTTTCTGGGGATGGGATCTGCACTACATCCAATGCTCTCTTCCAAAATACCTTCCGTCTGGAGCCTAAAGGTTAGATGCTTCTCCAGGCAGAGAGTGCCTCCCCTTGGAATGGCTCCCCTGCCTCTTCCAAACTTGAGCTGGACCACCTGGAGTTCCGAAAGCAGCTCAAAACATTCCTCTTCCCCTCTGCTTTCTCTCTTTCCCTCCCCTGCTGACCTACCTGTCTGCTGTACCAACGAGTTGCTTGGTTACCCTCAGTCTCACTGAGTCCAGGCTCTATCTTGATCAGTCACACTTGCACTGCCTCCGGGCCTACCACGCAGTTAGGGGCTGTAACTGTAATGCTACAGTCTCTTGTTCTCCTTGCACTACCCAGAGCCATGCTGCCCTGGCTGCACTTACTCAGAGCATTGCTGCCCTGTTTTCTCCTCCCCTCTCCCTTGCACTTCCCCCCTTCCTTTCCCTTTGCACTTCTTGTTCTCGAACTTGCACAATCTGAATGTCACAAGGCTTCTTAAGATCATTTGTCTTGCCCTCCCTCTATTTTCCTTCCCTTGCTTGTCGTGCCTAAAAACACTTGTGTACAGGCGCATTACATATGACTTGCCATATCATATCATATAATTTTATCACAGATGCCCAGAAATAAGGCATTGAACACAAGTAGTGGTGCAACACCATTGAGCTGACTGGGTTTCAGCACTCTTCACCCCCCACCTCCCTGAAATTGTGGGCTATGTTGACTTGACCTGGCTGACCTACAGAGCAGTTGCCGGACAAAAAAGGACACAGATGTTAAATGGCACCTGGGTTTCGCTGTTAACAAGGGCCCTACCCAGCAATTACTAATGTTCAGCATTTCACTGTTAGTACCTGCATTAAAATGCCAAATTTTTTAAGCTATTGAAAATGTGATGTGGGTTTAGTACTTGCATGCCAGGAGAGTGATTGGAAGGGTAGAGAGGGACCAGGAGACCAGTCATTGTCACAGAAGTCCATAGGTGGGTGCTTTCAGACTTAAAGGAGAGAGTTAACTTCTTGTAACATTGAAGCTGCACTAGAATAGTCTCATTAAAATGTGTAAAGAAGTTAGATGCCCCCACACAAATAAGCTTGCTCCTCCCCACCACACGTGAAGCTAGCGCCTCTCCCAACATTAGAAGGGTTAGCTCCCCTGAAATGTAGGTTTTGTTGCATCTCTGAACACAAGCACACACACCATTCACCAAATATACACACGCACACCCAACCATCCATACATTTAAGTGTGCACCCTTTCACTGTACACACACACATGCATACCCAGCCACCCATACATTTGTGTGCACTCTTTCACCATACACTCACACAAGCACACGTCATGGGGCTGAGGGGAGTCATAATACTTCAAAAATGAATTGTTTCTTTTTGAAGTCACTCTGACTTCATAAAGAAATTATTTCCATTAAGGACTGAACCATAACGGAAATAATTTCTTTATGAAGGCAGAGTGACTATAAAATAAACTATTTATTTTTGAAGTCATAGGGCTTCTCCCACCCCATGACATGGAGGCCTCCAGCCTAGGGTCTTCATGTCATGGGGTGGGGCTAGCCCCCGGACTTCAAAAAGAAAGTTTCTTTTTGTATTTACTCTGCCTTCATGAAGAAATTATTTCTGTTACAGAAATAATGTCTTTATAAATGCAGAGTGAATTCAAAAAGAAATTTAAAAGAAAACACATTTTTTTTTAACTCCAAGTTGGGCCCCTCTCTCAGGACATGGGGTCACGGGGCCCCCCGCACCGCGGGGCCTGCGCGGGCCCCTGTTACGCCAGTGTTCGTCTGTTATAAGAATATACACATTGTTCGACTTCACTACTGAAAAATCGGTTCTATAGGGGCAATTTGAACTGTTAAAGTTATTTTTACCATATCTTTAATCTACTTTTTTGCCTTTGGGGGAGGGGTATTATTGCTATTTTACAAATTGTATTAATTTCATTTTTCATGCTATAATGATTCCTGCATCAAATGATAAGGGCAGAAGCACGTTCACGCAGGGAATCTTTCAGTGTATTGATGCACAGCCTATACGTTCAATACAGCAATGATACCTAGTCATCCCTTTTTAACTCTACATGCCTTTTTGTTCTGACCCTTTGCTGGCTGGTGTAGTCAGCCTACAGGCAACATATAGTTGTATGTTGTCAATCCCGGATTCACAGAAACATACTGAATCTTGTATTGATTCTATTAATCCATGTGTTTACACGAATAAGCAGCTAGGCTGAAGGTGAGCTAGGACATCATATTGCTTGCTTGATGATAGCAGTGGGAGAGCGGCCTGGTGCACCTACTCTTACCCACATGTCTAGGTGAGACTCCTTTGTCCCCCTGGAACCTCAGTCCCTTTGTCAAAGAAGTGTGTGGAGTTTTAATGATGAACCATCACATCTGTTTTCTCCAACTTTGTTTTTATCAACATGGGTCTGTTTTGTTTTTCCTGAGTTCATCTGCATGCAGTGGTGAAGTGGTGACTGGTTGTTTATGAGAGGCTGCTGCAACCCAGGGTGCAAAGTCAGTCTGAATGCACTGTGCTCACTCCCTGTGGGCAATCATTAGCATGCACTGTGGGTGGAAATAGTTATTTTTACTACAATAAATAAATATGTATGGTCTGACCGGGACTGGTGCCCATGGAGCGGACATGGCACACATTGCAAGGCACATGCCATGCCATACAATTTTCCTTGTGTGATGCACAGATAGCATAACTTTCCTGTTTAGGTGGCTGACAGGGCCACAGAGAGGTGGCCCCACCATTATTATTTCATGTGCAAACAGTGCAGTTTGTTGACACTTTTTTTGTGACTGACAGACCCTCATAATTTGTGATTGAGTCTGTCATTCACACACAGCCAATGAAATTTGCTCTGATGGAGTGGGTAGGTCAGAGTGGCGTCCTTTGTAGCAGATGCCAAGGAGCCTGAGGCTTTCAGACAGGGCATGATCAAGTACTGGGGACCAGGAAAGAAGAGCAGACCACTGAGCAGCAGAGACACCTCTGTGGTGTGGTTCCTCCACCCTTGAGGTAAATTCTCTTCACAAAGAGTCCTCCAGTCTCCCTATGGTACTCTTGTATGTGCCTTCTCCCTCATAGTATCACTGTCTACCTCTCTCTGGTTCTCTCTTGCCCCTCATCCTCCTAATCAATCTCTATCTCTCCAATAGCCCTCACTTTCTTATATCTCTCAGTCTTGCTACGTCCTCCCTTTACTCTCATGCCCCTCGTACTCAATCCCACCAGACTCCCACTCTACCCATGATGCCAGTGGAAAATGCTACAGCACAGAAAGAAAGTCTTATAATGTGGCCATACTACTCTACATTGTTGCATCCAGTCTGGGCATGATTTAAACAAGTCCACACTGGAATGGAAGCCAGTATGGCCAAATACAAACACTTTCCTTTTGTGTTGTGGCGTTTTTTTACTGGCATCACGGGTAAAGCCAACTGGATGAATCTTCTTAAATGGCCAAAGGTCACAAATCAGCAGTCCTATGGAATCCAAAAATGGGAATTAACACTGTCGTTCCGCCACTTGTAATTCCACGGTAAACCCACAGGGCCGAGTGGCGGTAACAGCAATTCAGTTTACTTAAATACTGAGGATTTACCATCTAACTCATAATGAAGCCCAAAGTGTTGTTGCACCTCTTTATTTAGTTACTCACTGGTAAACAGTAGGTTCATTTTGTTGTATATTAGTTATACATTCATAAATTACTCAGCAGTGGTGCAATTAATATAATCTGGAACCTATCCCCACACACTAATGGAGCAGAATCATTTTACATATGCTGCAAACCTCTGTACAAGGTAGTCTGTATAACTAATCTAAGGGGAGCACTATGCACTGATTTACATACTCTATACAGACCCAAAGCTTTGACCATGACTTTGAAACAAGGTGGGGTCTCTGGGAAAGAAAGGGTGATAGATAGACATATAGATAGAAACAGGTGAAACAACTAGGTAGCGGTAGCACTCTACATGGTTATGGGAAATTATTAATGTTGCTTAAATATGTTGCCTTGAAAAACCATTAATGTATATGAAACACATGTTGGGTTTGTTACAAGATAAAGTACATTTAGAAATAACTCATGAGAAACGAACTAACAACACATGAGAACATTAGCTGCATGCAGTAATCACCAGTAAAGAAAATATTTTGATACGAACCTTACATAAAAGGGAATCACCACTCACCCTAGTCACCACTCACACCACCGCTACTTGCGGTTTGTAGTTGCTGAAGTCCATTATCAATTCAAAGGGCTTTCCTTTGGGCGATGCTCAGCCCCACAAGTGTTTACCAAATGCCTCACTCCAGTGGTGGCACATCTATGCTGAGCGGGCATTCAGATCTACCCATATCGAGATGACTGGTTAGTGAGAGCACCGTCTTACACTGTGGCAGCACAATGCACTTCTTCACCCACGCACTGTTTGCAGTCCATTGGCTTCTGAATCAACTTCCCAGAGTCATGCCTCGTTCTTGCACAGCAGGCATCATACCTAGGTGCAAAACTAGACAAACTAACCTGCTCAACGACTCCATCAGAGGAATGGGTGATCACCCTCCTCCAAGGTAAACAACTACCCACTTCAGCGGCTGTTTCAGTCCACAGTCCCTACTTGGCATGATGTCCTTGTGCATCCCTCTACTCAACCACTGCAGGCTACGCATGCGCCATCTACAAGAGTTCCTGGACGCTCAATGGGTGCAAGTCTCCGGGTCCACTCATACAGCAATTCAGGAACAGTCTCCACTGGTGGTCCATCAGAGCTCACATTGTCCAAGCTGCTCCCTTCCGACCACCCAATCACCAGATCACCGTCACCATGAACGCCTCTCTGGAGGACTGGGGAACTCACTTAGGAAACATTCATGCGAGAGGTCCCTAGACAGAGGAAGAGAAACTTCTTCATATCAATCTCCTAGAGCTGTGTGCTGTTTTCTAGGCACACAAATCCTACATCCTGTGACTTTGCGGAAAGGTTGTGCTGATCTTCATGGACAACACTACCACGATTTTCTACATCTATAAACAAGGAGGTACACGATCTTCCCAGCTGTCAACAGAGACTCAGACCCTCTGGCACTGGGCACTAGAACACCAGATGTTCCTACTACCCTTTCACCTTTTACGGATCCAAAACACCATGATGGACTACTTCAGCAGAGACCTCCATTCATGCCACAAGTGGGAACTACAGAACGGTCAACTTCACCAAGTGTTCCAATGCTGGGGCATGCCAGAGATAGACCTCTTTGCGACCTACAGCAACAACAGTTGCAAGTCCTTCACCAGCAGGTTTCCCCGCCTGAGAGACCGGGGGCACCTTTGTATTCTTATGGGAGGGGAAGTTTCTATAGGCGTTCCCACCCATCCCTCTGTTGGTATGAGTGATAAGCGTCTTCAGACTTCAGACTATATTGGTGCAAACTAATCTTAGTGGCCCCTGCATGGCCAAGACAGTTGTGGTACTCCAACCTCCTCGCTCCCTCATCAGTGGCTCCTATCAGGATGTACCCTCACCATGACCTACTATCGAGGAACAGGGGAGAAGTGCTCCGTCACGACCCAGCCTCACTCAATAGGATGGGCTGGCTCCTGTGTTCCTAGAATTTGGTTCAATCTGCTTTCTCAAGACTTTCCCGGGAGGTCTTGGCTCGTGGTCACCACTCCTCCAAACTGGCCTGTTAAAGGAACAAATGGAAGAGGTTTCAAATATGGTGCAAAGCCCGCAAATTCGAATCCCAGACCAACCAGCCACAAGACATACTTCCATACTTACAGTCTCTTGTGCAAGCTGGTTTAGCAAACTCCTCTGTTAAAGTACACTTGGCTGCCATCTCTAGGTACAATCATTCACCTGGTGCTCCTTCCCTCTGGTCCCACAGACTAGTGAAAGAATCCAAAGGCCTATTTTGTTCCTTCCTGCCTGTCGGGCAACAAGCCCCAGTCTGGGAACTCAACATAGTCCTGTCCAGGCTCATGAAGCCTCCCTATGAACCAATGCACACAGCCTCTCTCAAGTATCTCTCTTGGAGAGCCGCTTTTCTTGTTGCTATGACATTCGGCCCATAGAGTCAGCGAGATACAAGCTTTTTATGCTAATGCACCCTACTGATCATTTCACAAATCCAAGGTCATCATGCGCTGTAACCCCACATTTGTGCCTAAGTTGCCATCCACTTTTCACCCCAATGAACCTGTGGGGATTCGAGTTTTCTTTGGTTCTCCAACCTCTTCAACTGAGCGTTCATTATACTCTTTAGAAGTCGTGCGAGCGCTGAATTATTACATCTGAAGTATTACATCGCCGGCACAAAGCCCTTCCGTCAAACCTCTCAGCACTTTGTAACATTTGGTCCCTGTAGAGCAGGGAAAGTGCTCTCCAAGCCTTCCATTTCCTGGTGGATATCAGCATGCATCTCATTCTGTCACGAACAAGCTGGCAGGCCTCTCCCAGGGAATCCCAGAGCCCACTCTACCAGAGCAGAAGCCGCCACCACAGCTTTCTGGGACCCCCTAATGGACATTTACAGGGCAGTCACGTGGAGGCTGTGCACACATTTACCAGGTTCTACTGTGTCGACAGGGATTCTACGGCAGTGTCCATTGTTGGCCAGCCTGTTTTTCGTAACTTGTTTCGTGAAGTTGGTAAGTCTCCAGTGGTAAGTGTGTTCTTACAAGGAACTTGTCTGTGCCCATTATGGTTATATGGTACTTCTTTGTAATCTAGTCCTAGCATGTGAATCTATGAAAGATCCAATGCTAGAGAAGGAAAAAGTTACTTACCGGTAACTACTTTTCTCCAGCATTGGCATATTTCATAAACTCACATGCGCCCTCCCGCCTTCCCCGCTTGGCTCTTCTTGGCTCATACTGGCACTCATGTGCGCTATGCCAAAATCTGAAGATGGCCACCAGCGGTGGAGCTAAGGGAGCCTTTCCAATTGGCTGCGGTAGTATGACCCAAAAGTGACTATAAGGAACCACACAATTGACTACAATTTTGTTTCAGTTTAAACTGCTCTATGCTACCGAGGATTCCCAGCCTAATGACAGGGAATATTCACAGCATGTGAATCTATGAAAGATACCAGTGCTGGAGAACAGGAGTTACAGGTAAGTACCTATTCCATCTTCAAACTCTGCAGTTTCAGGCGATCCCAGTAAGAGGTGATGCACACACTAATGAAGGTCTCTGATGTGGGGTCTCTGCCACTTTGCAAGGGTCTAACCTAGCATAACCCAAAGTGATTCCTCAAAGGGGGCAAAGACAGGTTGATTAACTCGTGCCCTATTAATTCAATTATGTTCGTGTTCTATGTCTCTTCATCGACACACATTTTTGCAGTAATAATTACTTAGGAAAAAACTCATTGATTATTATTTTACTTTTATTTTGGGGTCCTCTCAACCACCCTTTCCCTATACTCCTACCCCAAACCTGCCCCCACCCACTTTAACCTTTTACCCACCCTATATATTTCCATGAGTTTATCTAAGTAATTTTTCTGAAAAAAATCAGCGTTGGTAAAACAACATAATACCGTGTTCTAGACATTGTGGATTGATGTGGCAAGGGTCATTATCATGAAATGTCAGTTCTACTCCACCTACCTGTAGTGCTTTCTTGACCTAGAGTATTGCAGACCTAGGGCCTCATTATAAGTTTGCCGGTCCGGGAACTACGGTACCAGTAAGCCTGCCGGTACCGCAGTCCCCAGACTGGCAAATCATGAGTTGTGCTTGTAGGGGCCTTTCTGCCCGCCAGGTCTGACCGGACGGGCAGAGTGACAGCCGCGAGCACAGCATGTCAGATGCACAGGCACCATTCTGACTGGTGCCGGTGCATCCGACCTCCCCATTCCCATTTGAGACCAATGGGGCTCAAATGGGAATAGGGAGCATTCCATTCCAGCGCGCGCGAATGGGCAATTACCCGGTCCGACAGGGGCGCAATGACCCTGTAATTGCCCATTCACAGGCGCAGGAAAAAATTGCAAGTTTGACGCCAGCCTGCTGGTTTTACCTGCAAGGCTACCGCCAAACTTGTAATGAGGCTCCTAGAGTCATAACTAGACAACTATGAATGGTGGCACATAGTTGCCAAAAGTGATTCAACCTGCTTTCAAGAGGCTTGAGCCACTGAAACTATGCATAAGCAAGCTTATCTCAACTTTTTTCTCTCGGGCGTAACTCTTTTTTTCAATCTTTTATTGTATTGGCTTATCTCATGAAGACTTGTTTTAAACTTCTAGTCTAATTGTTCTGTTATTTTTTTTAACTACAATTAAAAAAGAATTGTGCAATGCTCAGATGTGTCCAGGTTTACCATGTTCCATGCATGACTGGAAATGCTTTTCAGGGCATTTGTACAACTTAATAAAAACTCAAGCAATCATTTAAGCGTGACCAACACTTTGCATCTTTGAAGAATTGCCTAGAAAAAAGCAACAGTTGGTAATTTGTTTTCAATTCTAGTATGGCACCTATTGTTAACAATTATAAACTACAAAATTGAGATTCAACAAACAATTCTCTGTTAATTAGGACATAAATAATTGACACAGTAATATAAAAATGTTCTATCCATAACAATCCCTTAATGTGGACGTAATTACAATACATGTACAGATATTTTGTGATTAAATTTATCCAATGACTAACATAGCACATTTCATATGTATGCTTAAAAGCCGCCTGTACTGGTGGACTCTTGCGCATATTGAGTACACATAATATGTGGAAGAGTATTCCCACAATGCACTGCAAATAAAGAAAACATGTGTATCTTGTAGACTCTTTGACATATTTATTTACTGTGAACAGCCAGAAAATCTAGACACACTTTTTATTTAAATGCTCTGCTACATCTTTTAATATCTGTGTTTCACAAAGCTATCCTATTAGAACTGCTTTCTCCAAATATCCTTGAAAAAGAGAAATTCGACATTTGTTTGCTTGAATGGACGCTTTTAAAAAATAGGTATATAGTTGTTAATTTTGGTTCTGTGTCTTTGGGAGATGCACTCAGCAATCCACACAACATTTCGACATTCCTGCTCCTTCAGCTTTATGTAGGCATAAAATACCCCAAAATGGAACTGATTGATGAATGCCAGAACATTCATTTTCACCTAAGAGAAAAAAGAACAGGTGAACATTACGGTAACATAATGTTAAACGGTTGATCTCTAAATTAAAAGAATACAGTGCAACTAGTAATTTAGGCAGGGGGCATGCCATGTAAGTTTCTCTCATTTAAATGCAATCCTATGCGTGATGCCACACTATAGTTCATTGTTTTCTCATGCAGGAAAATGTATTATGTTTGTAGTTGAAAATACATGGAATAATGAAAGACATCATGTGTGTTGATAAGCATACTATATGAAAGCAAATGTAAAGGGAGTTATTACCTATACTCCTGACAAAATGTAGGAGAGTGTGATGGCTGACGTTTTACATGAAGCTTTCCATTTAAACAAGCAGTTATGTTTTACATTACAAGGTATATATGTTAACATGTTGTTCACATCTTTGGAATAACATTAATAACATTTTCCTCACAAAACAAAATACTGATAAAGGTAATGCTAGTCTTGACCTATTCTATACAAAAGAAAAAAATACAATCACATTCGCTTTGCTCTGAAACTACTACAGTGGTGATCTGGCGCAGTAATGACATGACACCCCAGGACATTTAATTTACACTTGATAACCTGTATCATAGCAACATTGTTGGCTTTAACAATGCTTATTATATGTGGGTGAGTAATCAGCAGCTGTAGACGTGAAGTATAATGGTGTATACACAGAAAGAGTATTGAACAAGTTTCTGAAATGTAAAATTACTGTTTATATTGATTTTTATTTTACTCTATTTAACAGGGGATGCGACCTCATAAACCTATTAGCTTTACACTTTGCTATTTTAAATAAATGAAGGCATACTTGAACAACAGCTGCATTTAACCCATTACTATTCAACAGTCTGTGCAGGCTGCAATGGTTGTCAAAATCACATTAGTGTACCAATAACTTAGATAACACAATGTTCTACTGATATTCTACTGACGTATATGTTTTCCTCTACAAATATCAGAACAAGTATCAACCCATCATACAGTAGCTAAACCATTATTTTTCTTTTTGAACAGGTGGCTTACATCACCCCTCTGAGGTCAAACTAAAAAATAGATGTGCTTTGTATACTCAGTGTATCTCTGACACATATTTTAACACGTATTCGTTGATGTTATGAATGAAACAGTGTTCTGTCATGTCACTTGTAAAAACATTGACATACACAGAGAGTTGGTTAAATAGTTAAGCACGGTGTGCAGTGACAAGACATATTCAGGAACCATTTTGCTTCTATCTGTCATATAAACACAAGTTATGTAAAATGCAGCTTTAATCAGTGAAAACAATTACAAAGATACCGAAATAAAAAACAGTCTGGGCAGTGCGGCTTGACTCGTTTGATTTGTTGGTCCTTTCCTCTAACAACACGCAGAGAGATGAGCTACGCAGCATGGAGAGAGACGGGCTATGCAAGAAAGTTGCTCCTTTTCCTATCTCTAGCGCCCAAGCTGTGTGCTGAAATATGGTACTGTGGGAAGTGAGGCCCATGCACATTCTCCAGACAGCGTTAAGGTGACCCACTGAGCTGCTTTGCTGCCGGGGACCAAAGGTAAGCTTCCCGACCCGGGGTTGTGGCGGGGAGTGCACTCAGCACTTTGATGGGGACAAGGCAGCCTTCCTGGGTCCTTTCCGGGCCTTTGTTAAATTCTGGGGGTGTGGCGCTTAGAGGCCCCTATTCCCCAGACTAACATCCATTTGGAAAGTGCGCTGTTGGTGGTAGACTCTTTTGGTGGCTGTGAGTCTGCATACTTTTCCCTCTGTTCTCCCTCCATTTGGAAACGTGTGCCAGTTTGCTTCAACAGCGTGGACAGCACGTCAATTACATTTTGCCTCACAAACTGTCCTGGGGTGGCGAGTGCTTCAGGAGTGCTGCCTTAAGGCATTAAGGCATTAAACCAGAAAGTAGAAAATTGGCCATGGATCCAGTACTGCCTCTGGATGATGGATACAGTCTTAGAAGCAATAGGAAGAAGAGAGTTGAGCCAGTTACCTTGGCGATTGTGGGTCCCCACCACCACGACTCTTGTAAGGACACAGACAAGAAATCAACAGTGACTGTTACAAGAGCGAACTGCACGTTCACTGATAACGGAGAAGAGGGGGTGAGTGAGGTGGGCAGAGTCGAGGGTAACGAACCAAATGCAACAAAAATGTCTGCAACACTAACACTGTATATCAACAGAAATCAGTGCCCACACTTGTGTTAGAGATAATAACTACAGTTACAACAGCTCAAGTCCATAACGTGATATCAGAAACCCCAACTACTGAGCTAGTGAAAACATTTGGTACAGATAGCAGATGACATAATCACAGCGTAGAGGTCATGGGACCAGATTGTGCTGTGCAGCAAGACAAACTGAAGATATAGACCACGATCAGCTGAGGCCGGCATTAACCACCCCAATCGTGAGTCAAGGCAACCATCAAAATAACATATCAAGGAGAAGGGGCGGAGGCACACAAGGAGGGGGACATAAGGGACCCAACGGAAGGGACCGTCGTTTCATCCACTGCCCTAGTGGCATTAGTTAAATGGATGAATTTAAATAAAATGAAAATGTCAGACAAGATTCAGAACAAATTAACGGTTAATTTTGAGAAGGTGCCATCAAACATCCATGGAACCTGCCTCAAAAACCTTGTAGAGATAACTGATGCAGAGATATTGGAGGGAACTACAGAGGAAATAGAGGAAAGGGGTCCTGTTAAAGTGATTGCTCACCCAAGCCTCAATTTAACAGTGTCTCAAAGGATCCAGGTTGAAATTGTGCAAGCTGCCATATGGTGGGCTGGTATGTGTTCACCCCCAAACCAGCACCCCAGACGAAATGATGAAAAAAGGTTTGTTAACATCCCCAAGTAAATGTTCTTGAAACAAGACTGGTAACAGACATTCACAGAATTGAAAGAATGCTACAAAAAGTTGCCTCAGGGAGGGAGCATCCAGACCTCTGACAAGTGGCGAACTTTGATAAAAACCTCAGTTTGGGTGAAACAGAAAAAACACTATTGGACGCAAGATAACCAGATCATACTGAACAAAGAAACAACAAGGACCAATCTAACAACATCTGGAAGAAGGCCTACGGAGGGATCTACAAAACCACAAATCTCTGAGAATTTTAATATCATGTCAGACATGAAAATATTGCTTGCTCCATTCCTAAAACTATATGAAGTGATAAATGATTCCATGAAAGATCAGTCCACATTGATTGCCATGTCACATGCAAAAGTACTATTCCTAGAAGGCTTCATTACAGATACACAACCTAGAAATCAAATGAAATCCCTGATATTAGCAATATGGAACATTATCAGGGAACGAGCAACAAATCATGCAGTTCCATTGACAAAGAAACATCCAGGAATAGAAGTGGCAGTGTCCGAGCTAGTGGGCATTCAAATTCACCCTAGAGAATTAACCCATTGTTCAATTTTGGCACCTAGTTCAGAGGAGTTCATAGTATACAAGGTAATGACAGCCCAAAATCCCCTTCTATCGGTTGTTCAAAGCCCCCATGCACACCATCTGAGAACTTGAGATCTGATAAAGATCCAATCATTATAATCCCAGCCACACACAAGATGTCTAGTAATAGACAGCTGGGAAGGTGTGACACCATAGTGGATGACCCCCAGAAACCTTCAAAATGTTCCACTCCAATAAAAGAAAAAGGCAAGGGAAGAACGCTGTGTTATGGAAACCAAAAAAACAGAAGCAGTTACTTAAGATGAAATCAAATGATTCAAATAAATGTTTGAGAAACCTAACAGTTCCCCTTTCGCCAACTATCTAACTTAGATCAACAGCGAAGAAGTCCTGTAAGATCGCTGAAGCAATGGTTGAGGAAATCATGGAAACAGAGACAAATCGGAGCTTGGGGAAGGAAGTTGTGATTACGGATGATTTGTTGAATATATCAGTTTACACAAAGGACCAGATGAAGATCTTCAAGAAACACAAATGGTTATTTTAACAAAATCACCAGTGTGGAAGAGTTTCAAAAAACCATAGGGATCTCTGGAATTCAAGTTTTCCAAAAAGTTACACTGAATGTTAAATCCCTGGATCCCCCTAAAACAGTGGAGTTTGAGACTTTGGCATAGAAACTGAGAGCTAACGAACAATGGAGATGAATTAAGTATCACAAAACCCAGAGACAGTGATTAACAACATGCAAAAGGAAAATAGTTTGTCAAATATTAGAACACTGGAACATCGAGATGTTCAACTCCCGACATCCTCATTAAGACCCTGGGAACAGATATCCGGGTCTACCACAAAAAACAAGAACAATCACAAGACCATTTACAGGACCAAAAAGAAACCATAATAAAGGAAAGCAGGAAATGCAATCATTGGACAAATCTAAAGACAATCTAATTATGAATAGAGGAAACAATTTGAAGCTGTTCTATTGCATACCAAAATTGAGAGTGATATGCCCCTCAGCTATAAAAGTGGTGGAATTTGTCAACGACATAGCCTTGGACAAGGTGTTTTTGCACCTAGAATAGGGCAAGCTACAGCAGATGTTATTGGAGGCTGCTCTATTCCTCTTACCATTTTGCTTTAAATTAACATTAGTACACAATACACCCCATGAATGAGTATGTAAAACAACAGAAAAAACATCAGGAGAGGAAAATCATATTCCGAAGGACAAAAGGACTCTGAACATTTTTGACAAGTTAGTTTATAATAACACCTGACTCAGATTTAGTACAAATCAACTACGAAAGGAGGAGTCGCCTATTTCGAACTTAAAATCTTTCATGGAAATACCACTAAAATTTAACTATCGGAAACTCAAGTGAAGAGAAGATAGAATTCCAAACGGTTCAGCTGACTAAATCAATACCTACGGCTGAAAACCCATGGTCCTGAATGGCGGAAGCCCTGATCACAAACTCCAACCACTAGCTAGGGTCCCAGACCTTGCCATGTACTGTAACCCTGGCGTCATGGAACACAAGAGGTCACAACCACTTGTTTAAAAGTGGTAACTTTGCTTTTGAAAACTATGACCTCATGTGCTTCCAGGTAACCCGGTTATGTTCAACTCCTTTTCTGGATGGTTTCACAACAATTCTAAACCCTGCAATAAAAGGCCCTAGAGGGAGTCCATCCTCAGGGCTACTGCTTGAAATATAAATAGGTAAGGGGCTATGTGTTGTGAATTGGGAACATAGAAACTCTTACATACAAGCACTGGAACTAAAATGGGACCCTAAGGTATTTTCGGAAGCGAGATCTACTCTACCGATCAACCTTTACTGGAACTCAGCTTGGATCAGTGAATAGGGATTCACGAAAGGAGTGAGGGACCTGATTGGTTCAGCGTATATCCGATTTGAGACCTGCACCATCATCCTGTGCGGAAACCTGAGCCTATTGTGCATTCTACTAGGACCCGACCCAATGACTGGAATATGGGGTTTACATCTGCCGGCAGAAGAGGGGTGTGAGGTGGATGCATCTAACGGAAAAAAGGGATTTGCATATATATTGAATGGACGTACGCTGGGAGATATCCCCAGTGGTTCAACCTGGCACAGAGGCACCTAGTCAGCCACCCTCGACCTTGTACTACGCCTTTGTCACAGGCAATATCCTCCCAACAATAAGCAAACTCAAAGTACTCAAAACGAATAGCAGTGATCATAACTTTTTGCGAGTACAATTGGAAGTCAGAAAAAGTGCAGAAAATTATTTTTATTTAAACACAGTCGAAAAACAAATCAGGGATAAAAATGGACTGTGTATGACTGAAGAAAAAATTGAAGACCTGACCTCTAAATATGAAAATCAAATTGTCACACATGGACATCTAACCACTTTAGAGGTACAGAGTTTTGCTGAATTAAACAAAGTAGGAGGAAAAGGTGGTTTGAACACTGCCACTGATATGATGCAACTATTGTGCCTCATTATAAGCATGGCGGTCCGGGAACTACGGTACCGGTAAGCATGCCGGTACCGTGGTTCCCGGACCGCCATATTACGAGCTGTGCTCACGGGCGCCTGTCAGCCCGCCGGGTCTGCCCTGGCCGGCAGAGCGACACCCGCGAGTATAACTTGTGGATGCACCGGCACCGTTATGAACAGTGCCGGTGCATCCGAGCTCCCCATTCCCATTCAGCCCAATGGGGCTGAATGGGGATGGGGAGTCCCTTATTACCGGCACCCGCGAATGGGCAAATACTGGGTTCGCAAAACTCAGCATGACCCGGTAATTGCCCATTTGCGGGTGCCCCGGTAATTGCCCATTTGCGGGTGCCCAAAAAATGCAACTCCGGCAGCAGCCGTACCTGTTTGACAGGCACAGCTGCTGCCAGGATTTTAATGAGGCCCTCTGTCTTAGAATGGAAATTACTGAGAAACGACCTGAGACATATGACAAAAAGTCTTCCGACTATAGATTTGCTAAAATCAAAGAAGCAGAGGAAACAGCGGTAATAAAACTACCTTAAAACATACAAAGCTACCATGATGCATCATAATGTAGAAGCAATGCTGAAGCTCATATTCAAGTCACGGATAAAAGTGATCTGGGGGCTGTTTAATAACATGGAAGGAAAACAAGTATCCGTTTCACTAATGGCAGTTGAGGAAGAAGTATGGATCAAACACTTTTCCACCCTCTTCTCGGCTACGGGAGACTTTCAGGAAAATGTCCAAAGCCCTCTGGTTACAAGTTCATGGAATATTCCAATAAACTATCGACCAATTGCCCTTCTTGATGTGATCGGAAAGTTCTCTAATACATCATTAGGATTGAACTGTGCCGGTCTTCTTTTGGATGAGATTCCAACTTACAAAGGCCTGAAACAAGGGTGTCCCGAGGCACCCGCCCTACTAAACCTGTTCCCATCAGATCTGGGGGGCACACTGGCAAAAGCCAGATGTGTCCCCCCAATGATCGGCGGGAAGCCGTTAAATAGACATTTGTAAACAGATGACTTGGTCCTTATGGATCAAGTACCCATTGCTTTAGAACGGCAAATGAGCAAACTGATGGATTATGTTAAGGATAATGGCCTGGTGGACAACGTCCTTAAATCCAAAGTATTGACCTTGGAACAGATACAGGGAAGGAAAGGCAAACCCACAAATGGGACTTGGAAGGTGAGTCATTGGAACAAGTGGAAATGTTCCATTATTTGGGGATACCAGTCAACTCCAGTAGGGTTGATGCTCTGACTGAAAAAGCCCTAAAATTAAAGTTAAAAAACTTAGCCTCACAAGGAAGAAAGTTACACAAAGAATTTGTTTGCGTCTCACTCCTACCCGTAATACAATGCTACAGACTGAAAGTGGTGGCATCCTTGTTGTACAGGGCTGAGACAGCTATGTTTCTTCCTGGCAAGATTTGGTCCACCTTAGAGGGCACCTTCTGTAAAACAGTCCTGGGCCTACCGAAAACAACTCCGAACAAGTGATTCGACTTGAACTGGGCCCAGTGTCTCTATCTGAAATGGTCTGTTGGAAAAGTCTGTCCCTCTACCGTAGGTTTATGGAAGACAACCAATGCCCCTTATATAACCTGTTAAAAACAGCAATAACCTCAAATTGAGATGATATACAGGTGGAGTGCAATGAGGCCAGCAATTTCCTGTTGAGAGAGCTGGAGACCACGACAGATGACCTCAAGAATTTCCCAGAATTGTAAAGGCTAAAGTCAGGAGATCAGACTGGATATGCACACATGGTGAAGGCAAGAGCTACAAACTGTTTTACATTGTGATTATGGGACAAGGGCACATGGATCAGTGCTGGAACCCTTGTTTAAATCCCCAACCAGCTATTACAGGGACCAATTTTTTAGGGTGAGGCTGAATATGTTCCCAACAAGGGAGATACCTGCCTCACGCCTGAGACTGGAGGTACCGTCTACTGACTGTCGACACTGTAAAGGGCCAAAGGGGCCTGAAACTCTAAAACATCTATTACTGTTTGGCAGGGGACTAACTGACCTGAAAACTGTGCACATGGGGACATTTTTTCTCACAAAGTAGTACATTATCGTTAGAAGAAAGTGGGGCAGTTTTAATAGGTGGCGACAATGCTCATCTTGTTTTAGATACAATAAACTTTTTGAAGATGATATATTTTTTTTTTATATTGCATTTTATTGAATTTAAACAACAACACAATCAACGAGAACCAAAAGAAAAACAAGGTCAAAACATACGCATTCAAGGAACGAATCAGTAAGTGAAGGCATGGTAAGAGTCAATTGGTCTCCATTTGTCGCCCATTCCATCTACAATTTAGTCTTGTGTCTTAGGGCATCATGAAGTTACTGGGATTCCCTCTCCACCCATTTGTCCCAAATCTTAGAAGTTTTGGTAGGCAGCCTCTTGCTTTATAAACTCTGTGCTCTAACATTGCAAGTGTGTCCATATCGTCTGTCCATTGATCCAATGTTGGGGACTCTGGGGCTCCCCATTTATTTGCAATGTTCCGCTTCATCAATCCTGCGGCCGTGGATAGGAGCAGTCCTTCCCATTTATTAGTAGTGTTCTCGTCAGCAGAACCCAACAACAACACCTTCGGGTCCTGTGTTATATTGCGGCCTAGCACCTTGGATAGTTCATTGCAGCATTGAAGATGATATTTTAAGAGAATCCTTTATATTTAAAAACGTAATGAAACTGTGTATTATGAAATGTCCAATTGAAGAATGGATTTACTTTATCTTAAATAGTTGTTTTATATAGCTAAAATGTTTGTGACAAACCAATGTTAATAAAAAATAAAACGATACTGAAATCTGTACTGTGAAAAATCAGAGAGTGTTTCACTATCAAGAACTCGTGGAGCCTTTGCTCAGGTGGCCAGGGCACGGCCATCGCCTTTGGATACAGACCCTGGAGGAGGACAAGTCCGGGGGAGATCATCTGGGTGAGGGGTCCTCGGGTAGTGGGGGAGCGACAGGCGATGGTGAGACGAAGTGTGCTCCCCTTTTCAATGCCCCTATCCAATACTATTTTATGGGATATTCCAACTTTCCAGACCGCCCCCTTTCCTACACAAACACTGAGCTGAGGAAGAGGAGGTCTAAGGCTGAAAGACTTATCATCCATGCAATACATTGGACATGTCCCTCTAACGAGATCAGGCATGTTCAGGCACTTGACTATAGTCATGCACACCTAATACCTATTAACCCTCCCCACATGGTTAAAAGGTGGAACAATGAGATGCACTTTCAGCAAGGTGGTGCACGAGAAGGCTCGTTATTTCTGAAAGGCCATGAAGGTTGTGCATGAAAGCCCAGCCGGAAGGAAGAAAGAGCCTTCTGGGTGCTACGAGCTTACCAGCCACCCTCCCGGGTGAACAACAGAGTTGGAGTGGTTAAAGGTGGAACACTGAGATGCACTTTGAGCAAGGTGGTGCACAAGAAGGATTTTTATTTCTGAAAGGCCATGACGGTTGTGCACGACAGCCCAGCTGGAAGGAAGAAAGAGCCTTCTGAGTGCTACAAGGTTACCAGCCACCCTTCCGGGTGAACGACAGAGTTGGGGAGGTGCAGAAGCGGCACTGGTAACAACCTACATCAAAGGCGCAAAAGACAGAAAGCATCTTAACACGACTGGTTAGTTGAGGGAAGCAAAGACAGCCCAGTCTGTGTTTTATTAAAATGCTTGCAACGGTATCCTAGGGATGAAGGTTACACGAGCGCTGATAAGCTGCGAGAGAAAGTGAATCCATTGTTAAGAACTAGGAATACGAAATACAAAGTAGCAGAGTGGTCCGGCGAAGTGAGATTGCCCAATCGAAAGTCTCTGTGAAATGTTGGAAAGCTGTAGAGGCAGCGGGATGCGAGAGATGATGAGCGTTAAGTGAAAACCTCACAAACTGTTGAACTTTGTTTTGGTGAAAGCAAAACAAGGGTCTTAGCCCGACTGAGGGAGACCCACATGTGAAAGTAAAAGGAGGGTCCGAGCCCGACTGAGGGAGACCCGTTTGAAAAGCAAGTCATACATAAGAAGTACCTTTCCCAAAAGACATTGGAACTGAAGGAAATCATGTAGAGTGGAACTAAAGAAACAAAGGAGGGTAACAGTGGTCATGTGGAGGTGAGAGTGAAAATCCTCCCAGTTTTGAAAGTCTTTGACAGCAAAATCAAAAAATGAAATAAGGTTTGAGCCCGATTGAGGGGAACACATAGTGAACTGTGATCAAATACTATGCCTAGAAACTGTTTTGCTGAAACTGTGTAGATGCTTGAAGGATGACCGGGACTTGGGTGAGAGGAACCCGAGAGGTTAAACCCATGAACTTGTGACTCAGACTTGAATGGCCAAGAAGGATCTGGAGGGCAGAGACAGCCGCCTAACTGTGTTCGCAAGCCGAAATGTGTTAATCCATGAAATGTTCCACCTAACGCCATGCTGTACAAGGTGGGGACGAGAATTAATACTGATTTATATTGCCATTCTGACATTTCGCTTCACCACTGATTTTTCCTTTTGTAGATACATATCCCTATATCACATTAGAGTGTATTAGAGTAAGGGCAGGCATCAGGATTTTGTTAGTATAGGCCTTTATTGCTGGACTAATACTGTCTAGGACTGTTTCTTTATTATTTGATGGTCGAGATTACTCCCATTTTAGGAAATTTAACAATACAGATTTTGAAACTTGCAAATCTTGTGTCAGTGTCTACTTGTGATACCATGCCTCTCTTACAATACATTGTGAACTAAATGGAAATTGGGGACATGGATTAACACTTTTCTGTATTCTTGTGAATAGCACTATAGATTAATACTAGATCATTATCAATTTTATAGAAATGTTCATTGCAGGCAAAAGCTACCTCTGAATATACCTAAGGACTATGGTGTTAAAGTCTGGATTACATTTAAGGACTTTGATGGTAAAAGTGTTTTGAGTAAAAATGGCTGAGTGAGATGTGTTATCTAGAAGAATTGGATAACCTTGTTTGGTCTCAGGAAATACACCAAGTTAAGAAATTAAACCAGTATGAGTTTGGGATGAAACGTTAATAGGCTACCTAAAAAATACATTTAATTCACCTGGACCATTGGGAATCAAATGGTCTTCTTTAGCAAGTGTCCCGCAAAAGATGCAAGTGTAGGGGTTGAAATTTGGACAGGAGGACAATGCGCACTTATGTCAAGAATGATGCCCATTAAAATGATTTAGAGATGAAATGACCAATCTTACTTAAAAGATCAGTGATCATACACCTATCCAGGGTGGGTGTACTATCAGTCTGAAAGAGTTCTGCTCAGGTTGGGGAAAACAAGATGTGCCCCTGAGCTCCATCCCTTGTGCCTGGGACGCAGTAAAGACATGTTTTATTTTGCAACGATCTTCAGAAATAAGCACATTGATATTGGGAAATCTGAAGTGATTCTATGAACTTTTGTGCGTAACCGTGTGATACAACTGTTACGTGTTGCGATCAGCTTAGCACCCTGTGGCTTCAGTGTTGACCTGCCAGCGGTTTATTTCCAATTTGTACGTGTGGCCATCATCCCTGGGGTTGGGTTTTCGGTGTAGGGTGTAGCTTGGTGGTGCAGTGGAGCATGCTAGCGTTTTCCTCGAGGGTGATGTGTACCTTAGATGTTAGGAACAGGTGCTTTTTAGTGGTGCCTGAGTGCTATGTATTGCATTCTAAGAAGCTGCTAGTATTTTTGACCCTGCTTTATTTCCAGGTTCTGGGACTGGTAGTTTCCCATCTCAGCATGCAGGCATGTACTTTCTTCCTATGACACAGTGCTAGGGGTGTATCTATGAGCTGCAAGTGTAGGGGGGCGACATTTCATAGCCTTTTGATGCTCCAGTTTTGCCTCTTCTTTCCGTGAGTGTTACCTAAACTCTGCATTCTAATCCTGAAGATGAATGCCAGCTATATTTTGCCCTTTGAGCCTTTGCCCTCTGGCTGCTCTGCATGTCCATTACATGTACATACAAAACGATGCCCATGTTTTCTTGACCAAAGGGTTTTGAGAGATGACCCACAAACAACAGAAACTCCATAGGCCTAGCCGATATCAAGGTACAAACATAACCATGACATTAGGCCTCTCGGGTTTATACATGACAATTATCTGAAGGAGAATTCTGTAAGTCACATTTTGGCAAGGCCTTATTAAAAACGATTGAAGCATAAACGTTTTTGACAATTTTTGATTTTTATATAGTTTTGGGTTAGAGTATTGCTGTAAATGATATCCTCTGAATGAAAATGCCATAAGGTTTTAATCTTTTGTAAGCTGGAGAGACAGGGAAGGGAAAGACAGGGCTGATAGTTAAGTAAATGCATATTGGGTGGGTGGGTGTGTGTATGTTTATCTGACTGTGTGTGTATGTAGGATCGACTGTGTGTGTGTGTAAAGGATTGACTCTGTGCACAAAATGTGTGTTTGTTTTGACAGTTTTTGTCTCACTGTGTGTGTGTGTGTGTGTGTGTGTGTGTGTGTGTGTGTGTCTGTGTGTAAGAAAAGGCACGTATTACTTGTCATGTTGTTGGGGATCTGTATGTATCATGTACCCTTCTAACCAGGTAGTGTGTGTTTATGGGGGAGCTGGGAGTGTTATGGGGATTGTGAAACTGCACACATTTCCTTTGCAACTCTGAAACTGGCACTCTGAAACGGGCAGACATTTTGCGGGACAATGTTAGCATTAACGTAAGTATTAACATCACATTTTTATATAGCGCCTTACAACGGATTCCTCATGCTTCTATGCACAGTGATAGTAAGGAATATTATTACCAACTCATGAGTGTTTTGTTGGTGTTGGTCACCATATAACTGAGTCTACAGGGAGGCAAACCTTTTTTTAAAGTTATTGAGAGAGATGAGTGTGAGGGCACACATGTGAAAAGGAGGTCGTAAGTACCAGGCGGCAGGTTACAGGATCTGACAAGGGGCACCAGGTAATAGATGCTAATGAAAAAAGTGTTGTACACTGAACTTGATGCTGATGGGTATGGCAAAGTGAAGCTGGTGTGTACCCTGCAGCAAAGCAACTAGCAAGCGCAGGACAGGATTAACACAACCACCAGAAGATGACATTTCCATGGGAGTTTGCTGTTGCATCCTGGGACACCTGATCCAATACCCTGCCTGGCCCAAACAGAGTTCACAAAGAAGAGACTTGCATTTTTATATATGCTGGGAACACACCCAGGCCTGATAAGCATGTCTATTAAAAGTCTAAGAATCCTGGTGCAAAAATAAGTGGCATGCGTACTTGAAAACAAAGAATAGATCAGCTCTAATATCACGAAGAAAACAAAGCATACCTCACGTTGGAAAACCAGAAGTCAATTTAAAGCCTACCAGTGATGGCGGGAATATAACTGATATTGAGAAAGAGGTTCAAGTACAAACCACCATTTCTACAATTGAAAGTCTAAAGTTGGATACACGAGGAGCAAGAAGTCTAACAGTAATTTCCAATCTAGGAGAATACTGGATGAGGGATTGAAGTAATGGACACAGGCCTGTATTGGACGGAGAGAGAAACCGTGACAGATTCGCAGTGAATTACATACAATAGTTCACATTTCATGACAAGGCCGAAGTGGGAAACAAATAGTTGACAGAAGATTTGCAAAAGACTGCAAGATAGGCAATTGGTAAGAGTGCCTGAAAGAATGAGAAAGGAGTTGAACCAGATATTACAAGAGACTTGAGGATTTAAATTGAAAGTGAGCAGTGAATCATCTACTGTTAGCTTAAGTCTCACATAAAAGTTTGATAATAATTAGAACTCTGAAAGAGCATTTATGTAAGAGAGTCACATACTGGGAAGTGTGGTGAGGCTGAGTAAAGGATGCGCTGAACACAATTTGTTAGGGTCACAATGAACACTTCTTTGTCTAAGCCAGAGATATCTGGGTTTGATGAACCCTAAAGGGCTGCCCTTAACTAAATGGGGCATGTCCTAAACAAATCAGGGCCAATGTGTGTTATTTTTGTCAACTGTCTTAACACTTACACCCAAAACTAAATATGACTTTGTCCCCCTTGATACTCAATAGTTTATAACAAAATAACAAAAAGGTCCAAAGGTGATAGCCAACGAAAAGTTCAAATTGTAATCCTATTGAATATGTTGTACCGCTGACTGTCTCTATTCTAATAAAAGAAACACAGTAACAATGACTGGGCCAGAGAAAAATCTTAGGCCTACTCTTGAAAAGTATGTCCGTCCCCAAACAATAAACAACAGTAGTCAGAAGTATTCCTCTCGGAAATCCATCGGCTGTTACTCACAGTCTGGTGCCTTCTCACTCCGGCCTCTCTGCTTTCTTTCATATGTGCCTTCACACCTATGAGCTTGGGCTCTTAAACTTGTCTTTCACTCTCCTGTAAGGCTTTCCTCAGCCTTGTCACCTTTGCTTCTGGGCTTCCACTAGCGCTATGGATTTCTGGAAGGTCCCTCTTGAGCTTGGGTTTCACACTAGGCCCTGCCAGAAATATAACACCACAATGGTTTCACAATAGGTCCCTTTGGGACTCGGGGATCCCAACTGATGCCCCCTCAACCTTGTCCCTCCTGGATCATGACTTCACAGTAATTTTTCAAGAGCTGTCCTTTGATGAAACAACTGTTTTTACAATAGGTCCCTCCTGGACCTTGCCTTCTTCACAGTGATTATACAAGCCCCTCCTGGACCTTAGCTTCACAATTGGTACTTCTTGGACCCTGGATTCATAGTGGTTTCACACTTTTTGGTAATGGGTATTTCTACCCCTCAACACCCTATCAGGGTTCTTTTCAGGCAGCAGATATTTGTTAACTCTCCTGCTAAAGGCTTTTTTTCC
Source organism: Ambystoma mexicanum (assembly GCF_040938575.1). Lineage (NCBI taxonomy): Eukaryota > Metazoa > Chordata > Amphibia > Caudata > Ambystomatidae > Ambystoma > Ambystoma mexicanum. Next base: position 816,806,707 of record NC_090933.1, on the reverse strand, counting down.
TTACACCGCAGGGCTACTGGTGGATGGCCTCTTACTTCAGTCTTCCACTTCTTTGTAGGTAGGGAGGCAACCCTTTGATACTGTTCTCTCCGAGGGGTGCAGGGTCAGGATTGCTTGCCTCCTGACATCCCCCAAGTGTGCTCTGAGCCTCCTCCACTGCATCCTCTTCCATCTGGAATGGTCATCAAAAATCTCCATTTGTGTTAAGAAAGCGCAGGAAGACATGATTGCCTTCCTCAGGAGTCTGCAGAGATAGGTTTCTCTGCTCTATTTTATGCCCCCTGCACAGGGGTTGGGTTGTCACTCTCCCGTAGAGACAGGTGTTTCTTTATGGATGCTTGAAGAGCCTAATAGATAATTGTGGGACAGGTTCTTCTATACCTTACAAAGCAATGCGGTATTCGTCGCTTGGTTCAGGGTCATTGGAGTCATTAGCATATAACAATAAAGTGTGAAATACACCTACGGAATGCAGCACCATCTTGTATTTTTCCCAGATTCAGAGAGTGACACTGCTCTGCTTCGCAGCTCCTTCACTCTGTTCTGACTCTGCCCACGCCAGGCCTTTTGACAGTTCCAGTCTGTGAGGTGACGTTCCCTCGCACGCCTCTTGGTGAGGCTCAAGGTTAGTCTCTTCAAAGTTTGCTACCGCCATGCACTTGCAAAGCCATGGTTCTTTACCAGCTCACTTAAATACTTAAAGGCATTGAGCTAAAGCTCTTTATACTACACTTGCTCATGAATGTTCTACACGCAGGGGAATTTACAGGAGAATGGTTGGACACTCCGTATGCAGAAAAATTATGCAGGTGTTGTTATGAAGAAACATATTTTGTCTATATTTTGTCGCAATGCAAAGTTTTGACACCCATGTATGCGAAGGGCTATGGAAAATGTCTGTGTAAAATGGTCATTTATATATGGGGCAACATCTGTGATAGCAAGTGCAGCTGTGCACGATATATGGAAGGAGATCCAGAAAAAAGGGGATACATTCACAAATGATACAATCGAGAGATTATGTAAATAGATTAAATTAGATTATGTAAATAGATTACATTTTTTATTTTTTGTATGATTGGGAAAAGGTTTTAACTATGTGCATTTTGATATACGAAGTGACATTTTAGAGTGGAAGAAAAGCGTTAGAATGATGTGTAAAGTGATCATTTGGAAATGTATTTTGATGTGAAATGTGCTTAAAGTTTTAATGAATTAAATTAATTGCACAAAAATAAAAGGATCTGAGCACAATTGACTTACTTTGTTGCAGCTGGAGAATTGACACCACTTATCTGTAGAAATATTGTATTCATTTTTTTCTTTCTCCAACAAAATTGGATTAAATTGATTTTCTCTCTTAATGTAAGAGTATATATAACATGTGTAGAAATTATTTATACAAATATCACATGTGTTGTCTTTACACCAGCAAACACTGTCACCATGAATTCACAATTGTACTATATCAGGATCACAATAAATTGACTAGATGCGTATTGCGCTTATTGCTGTAGTACCCTAGGGATGGCTCCCTTGCACTGTAGTACTGTAGAAGAATATATACATAAAAAGACCATTTTCCAAAACATTCAGGGAGTTATGGTTCTGGATCTATAGAGGGAAATCTGTTTGTGAATGTGTTAATTCTATACAGACAGGTTATTCAATACCGACATTCAACCCAACATGTAATGTTTCTGTTCTTTCTTGTGACAGTAGAACATTCTTCAGGGGTATATTGTTAAGGGGGCTATTCAGTATTGAAAAATTCAATTAGCTTTTTTGAAAATTGTTTATGACCATTTGTACAACTTTGGTCTGGTGTTCGTTGAGTGTTTCACTCTTCCATGTCCAATTTTAAATTATTATTAGTAGCTTGTACTCCTTCCCTATCTCCCAGGCAAGGTCCTGCGGTTCACTTTTCATCTGCCGCTGTATTTTGTTTATATATTCTCTGGCTGATAGTATTGAATACTTTTTGTGACTGTAGGGGTCACTTGCTTTATACGGACGGGCTCGATCTCCGCACCTGCATCAGCTCGATTTTTCTATATTGTGGGCTCCACGTGCAACACTTTGGTCTTCTGGTTACGGCCTCTGCCCCAAGGCTTTTCTGTGTGATCCTATGTGGAGCTCTGCATTGTGTGTTATGGTTTATTCGCTGCATCTCAGCATTCATGACATGAATGAGGCTTTACCAGTGCATACATGCTTCTCTGGGTTTTGGCATTTGACAGCGTTTTGCCTGGCACCTTGGGAGACGTTCTGTGGACGTGTATTCCTCAATGTGACACCTGTTAAGTCATTACTGGTCTCTGGGGGATCCTACCTTGTCCATCGTCTGGGAGGCACATCGGGTAGCAACTGGACTAGCCCATTCCCTGGTGGCTTGCTTCCGCAACATAAAAGGATGTAGAGTTTGGACAACTCATCACTGAAGGGAAGTCACATATCCCAGTAAAGGCCAAATTTGGAGAAGTACTTAGAGACTGAAAAGGAGAAGGGTTGTAGGAAATGTGTATCAAATCTTAAACAGAGATAACAAGAGACAGACGGAGTTGACAATACCTTCTTGGATAACAAATAAAGAGAACGACCACTTCTGATTGAACTATTGCTCACTTTTTGTTCTATGAAAGTATTTTCAATGAGAACTTATGTATTGAGTTTCATTGCTTATATTGGCAGGGTATCATCACAACTAGCATGGCATTGTTTAATCTAGCATGGTCAAATTCTGCATGCATTGCAAAACTGCATTAGCAATTTTCTGAGGTTATGGTCATTTCCTGATGACAATGTAGAACATGTCATAAAACTCTGCTTCATTGGGCTATCTCAGATGCCACTGTTGAAACTGGCATGTACATTTTCTGTGGGCAGAATTAAACTGGCATGGTCATTTTGTGGGACCATGGTCATTTTTCGGAGACAGCCAACTCTCCCATTAATGTGGCTCTTGTCTTGATCTTATCTTTTCTTCGCTCTCTCTTCCTGGTCATGTCTCTGCTTAGCCCTTTTAGTCCTTGGATCATCACCTATTTTCATTTTCTCTTACTCTTCCCTCTCCATCCCCACCCCCTCTCTCTATGCCTACTTTTAATCTTCGTAATCTCTGTTCTTTCAATTCTGCCTAATTTATTTCTCTATTTCAGTCCTCTCTCTCCTCTATTCCCTCATTTCCTTCTCTTTATCCTGATGATGCTGCTAGTTCTCTTCACGCCACCTTATTGTCTGCTATTGATTCTATTCAACCTGCTCGCCCGTTCTTACCTACATGCAAATCCTCCCAACCCTGGATTACTCCGGTTCTTACTTTACTCTGTTGCTGTTTACGCAAAGCTGAACAGCAGTGGGAAACGTCTCATTCCGCAGATGATGTTTCTGCACTCTCGTCCTTACACTTCTCTTGTGATCTTGCTCTGCTCACTGCAAATAAAGTGTACTATTCCGAACTCACAATTTCTCTTGCTCATCATCCTTGTCGTCTCTTTCAGCTTCTTCATACAATTCTGTCCCCTAAACCACCTGATCCCACTCTTTTTTCATCTTTTTCATCTACTGACTTTGGAAAGTAATCAGCATGTAAAGTGGCTACACTACGCTCTTCCTTTACTACTCCTACCATCTCCCTTTCTCCTATAATCCCAATCCCACCTTCTTACTCACTATCCTCTTTCTCTTCTCTTTCTGACTTTGATACTTTTGCACTTCTTTCTTGTGCTCACCCTACTGCCGCAACTTCCGACCCTCTTCCTTCTACTCTCATTCCCCAAATGTATCCTCATCTTCTTCCTTATCTTACTTCCCTTATTCATTCTTCATTGTCAAATTCTTGCTTTCCTTCTCTTATTAAGCATGCACTCATTTTCCCGATCTTGAAGAAACCATCTCTTGATTTTCTTCCATTCTTATCTAAACGTCTTGAGCGTGCTGCTTACTCACAAGTCTCTGATTATCTCAATCTTCATTCGCTCCTGCCTCCTCTTCAATATATATTTGTTCCAGCTCATTCTGCTGTGACCACCCTCTTACACGTCTCCAGTGCTCTTCTTACAGCCAGTTATTCCAAAAGCTCCACTATCCTTATCCTCTTGGATCTTTCAGAGCATTCAATACTGTGGCCTACTCCCTTCTAATTTCCTCCTGTTCCACTCTTGGTCTATCTGTCTCGGTTCTCAAATGGTTCCACTCTTATCTTTCCCGGCACTCTTACTCAGTAACATGGGCTGGGCACACTTCCCCCTCTCATCCTCTTCTTTAAAGTGTTCCTCAAGGGTCTGTCCTTGGTCCACTGCTTTTCGCACTTTACACTGCTTCCCTTTCTGCTCTTATTTCATCTTTTAATCTATTGTTATCTTTATACTGATGATACCCAGATGTTCTTTTCCTTCTCTTCTTTTGATGACACTTTACACTCTACAGTCTCCAACTACCTCTCTGTTGTTCAGAACTGGACATCTTCACACTTTCTTCACTTTGCCACCCTAGGAGCAGGTGAGTCAGTCCTCTGTGCGCGACCCCTTTCCAGGTCGTTTTTTATCCAAAAAGTGCCCTCAGGCCCCCGTGTGCCCCCGAGCTCCCCAGCCTCCGCTTCCTGGTTCTTCCCTCTCCCTCCCGCCTCCCATCCCACCCACCGCCCCTGATTGGTTGTGTGGCCGAGGCAGCGTCGGTCTATCCACCCGCTCCCTGCACCTGCTCCTATTTGCCATCCTAGGAACAAGTGAGTCAGTCCCCCGTGCGCGACCCCTTTCCAGGTAGTTTTTTATCCAAAAGTACCCCCAGGCGCCCGTGTGCCCCCGAGCTCCCCAGCCTCCGCTTCCTGGTTCTTCCCTCTCCCTCCCGCCTCCCATCCTGCCCACCGCCCCTGATTGGTTGTGTGGCCGAGGCAACGTCGGTCTATCGACCCGCTCCCTGCACATGCTCCTATTTGCCATCCTAGGAGCAGGTGAGTCAGTCCCCCGTGCGCGACCCCTTTCCAGGTCGTTTTTTATCCAAAAGTACCCCTAGGCCCCTGTGTGCCCCCGAGCTCCCCAGCCTCCGTTTCTTAGTTCTTCCCTCTCCCTCCCACCTCCCATCCCGCCCCCCGCCCCTGATTGGTTGTGTGGCTGAGGCAGCGTCGGTCTATCGACCCGCTCCCTGCACCTGCTCCTATTTGCCATCCTAGGAGCAGGTGAGTCAGTCCCCCGTGCGCAACCCCTTTCCAGGTAGTTTTTTATCCAAAAGTACCCCCAGGCGCCCGTGTGCCCCCAAGCTCCCCAGCCTCCGCTTCCTGGTTCTTCCCTCTCCCTCCCGCCTCCCATCCCGCCCAGCGTCCCTGATTGGTTGTGTGGCCGAGGCAGCGTGGGTCAATCGACCCGCTCCCTGCACCTGCTCCTATTTGCCATCCTAGGAGCAGGTGAGTCAGTCCCCTGTGAGCGACCCCTTTCCAGGTCGTTTTTATCAAAAAAGTGCCCCCAGGCGCCCGTGTGCCCCCAAGCTCCCCAGCCTCCGCTTCCTGGTTCTTCCCTCTCCCTCCCGCCTCCCATCCCGCCCACCGCCCCTGATTGGTTGTGTGGCCGAGGCAGCGTCGATCTATCGACCCGCTCCCTGCACCTGCTCCTATTTGCCATCCTAGGAGCAGGTGAGTCAGTCCCCTGTGCGCGACCCCTTTCCAGGTCGTTTCTTATCCAAAAAGTACCCCCAGGCCCCCGTGTGCCCCCGAGCTCCCCAGCCTCCGCTTCCTGGTTCTTCCGCCTCACCTCCCATCCCGCCCACCGCCCCTGATTGGTTGTGTGGCCGAGGCAGCGTCGGTCTATCGACCCGCTCCCTGCACCTGCTCCTATTTGCCATCCTAGGAGCAGGTGAGTCAGTCCCGACTTCTCCACCTCTAAAACCTCTTCCTGATCCCATCCCTCCCGCCCACCCCCGCTCTGATAGGCCCCTCGACCTTTATCACTGTCCTCCCAGGGCAGCCCTCTGCCCGTGCAGCCCTGCGGCGAAGGGCCCCAAGGCCAAGGGCGGCTCAAACAGAGGCGGCTCCAGGAAGTGTCAGCAGGTGTCCGCAGGGGAAGCCAAGCCAGTGACCAGCCAACCAGCAACTACAAGGACCAGTAAGGTAGGGTGGCTCGGATCGGGGAGAGTTACTGCTCTACCCTAGATACCTGGCCACTAGGCTAAACCAATGTCTACCAATATGATAACCCCCCGTCACCCCAAACTGCATTGACAGGCCTCTCTCCCACTATACAGGTGTCTCAAACTTGGCGGGGCCGCCGTGCCCAAATTGCATCGTCTGTTCTCCAAACTGCATTGATAGCAGGGCCGCTGTGCCCAAATTGCATTGTCTGTTCTCCGGACTGTATTGATAGGCCTCTCTCCCACTATACAGATGTCTCAAACTTAGCAGGGCCTCCGTGCCCAAATTGCATTGTCTGGTCTCCAAAACTGCATAGATAGCAGGGCCGCTGTGCCCAAATAGCATTGTCTGTTCTCCAAACTGCATTGATAGGCCTCTCTCCCACTATACAGGTGTCTCAAACTTAGCAGGGCCGTGGTGCCCAAATTGCAATGTCTGTTCTCCAAACTGCATTGATAGCAGGGCCGCTGTGCCCAAATAGCATTGTCTGTTCTCCAAACTGCATTGATAGCAGGGCCGCTGTGCCCACATTGCATTGTCTGTTCTCCAAACTGCATTGATAGCAGGGCCGCTGTGCCCAAATAGCATTGTCTGTTCTCCAAACTGCATTGATAGCAGGGCCGCTGTGCCCAAATTGCATTGTCTGTTCTCCGGACTGCATTGATAGGTCTCACTCCCACTATACAGGTGTCTCAAACTTAGCAGGGCCTCCGTGCCCAAATTGCATTGTCGGTTCTCCAAACTGCATTGATAGCAGGGCTGCTGTGCCCAAATTGAATTGTCTGTTCTCCAAACTGCATTGATAGGCCTCTCTCCCACTATACAGGTGTCTCAAATTTAGCAGGGCCTCTGTGCCCAAATTGCATTGTCTGTTCTCCATACTGCATTGATAGCAGGGCCGCTGTGCACAAATTGCATTGTCTGTTCTCCAAACTGCATTGATAGGCCTCTCTCCCACTATACAGGTGTCTCAAACTTAGCAGGGCCGCGGTGCCCAAATTGCATTGTCTGTTCTCCAAACTGCACTCTTAGGCCTCTCTTCCACTATACAGGTGTCTCAAACTTAGCAGGGCCTCAGTGCCCTAATTGCTTTGTCTGTTCTCCAAACTGCATTAATAGGCCTCCCTCCCACAGGTGTCTCAAACTTAGCAGGGCCGCCGTGCCCAAATTGCATTGTGTGATCCCAGACTGCACTGTTAGGCCTCTCTCCCACTATACAGGTTTCTCAAACTTAGCAGGGCCTCCGTGCCCTAATTGCATTGTCTGTTCTCCAAACTGCATTGATAGGCCTCTCTCCCACTACACAGGTGTCTCAAACTTGATTAGCCTCTCCCCCACTTCACAGGTATCTCAAATCTAGCTCACTCGCACATTTAGCAAACTCCCAAGTGAGACAGAAAACAGAAACCACCAACGAATTACGGTGAGGGGTCACTCTGAATAGGGCCTCTCCCATCACAAGGCGAAAGTCCAAGCTACACCTGTCCAAGCCACCCTCCAACCAGCTGATAACCTACCCAACCCACACAGCCTGCTCACCACTATAAATCGCGCTTAGGGGGACGGACAAAAAGAGAGCCACCGATAATACCCAACTTAATAACCCTTACCACCCCCCTTACCCTCCTAGGAGAGTGACTGAACGAGTCGTCAACTCCAGCCAGAATACCACCCATAGACGGAGCCAAACTACTAGCGGACACCCCTCACCAGCCACCACACCACAAGACAATTCTTCCGAAGCAGGACCAATTAGACGTAACCAAACAAAGACTAAACAACTCTCAATCCTACAATGCAGCGCAAACGACCAATTATGAGAAAAAGACAAAGAGACGAAAGAACAAACACGCCAGAACAACCACCAAGAACAACCATAGACTGGACCACCACAGGCAGAAACACGAACCGAAGGAACTCTGAGAGAAGAGAAAAATCCCTCTACCTAACTCCATACCTCGCAGACAACGGGCCACCACGCCAATCCACACCAACATTAGAAGCAGCAACATCAATCAACCTAACACAAGCAAGTAGAAGAAGGATGACCAAAACAAACAACATACAGACGACAGACCCAATAACCCCCTACATCACCAAAGCAAGAGGAACTCCCAATCAACAACCACAACACCCGGAAGACGGTCCCGATGAAAACATAAAAAACCCAAGACAAAAACTAGAAGAACTCTTCGAAGACGCTGACACCCCAAACCCCTCAGCCCAACAAGTGACCAACCAAGAAGGAAACCTCAACACTGAGCGGAAGACGACCTTGACAAAACCCAAACCAAACAACACCTCCAAACTTCACTGCAATCTAATAAACGCGAGATCCATGTCAAAACACTCAACAGAGATCTTCGACCTACTCGACGACAACGGCATTGACATCCTGTTCATCACAGAAACATGGCTGGACGACAACTACAAAATCACACTCCAAAGCTGCCTTCCCACAGACTTCAAATGCCTACAAATAAACAGGAAAAACAAAAAAGAAGGAGGCATCGCTATAGCATTCAAAGAACACCTGAAAATAAAAACTGACGAACCACTCAACATCCTCAACTGCGAAACCATGGTTATTCACCTAACAGCGAGCCCAAAAACCAACATCACATTCATCCTGGTATACAGACCGCCAACATATGATGCAACATTCGTCGATAACTTCATAGAAGCCATCACCAACTTAGCCATCAACCACGAACACCTAATCATCCTGGGGGACTTCAACATCTGGTTTGAAGACAGCCACGCCAACTCCCAAAACTCACTAATTGAACAACTCAGCACCATGAAACTACGACAACTAGTCAAAGGAGCAACGCACTCGGCAGGTCACACCCTAGACGCAATTTTCGCCAAAGAAAAACTCATCACCACGGCACCTCCGATACAAATACTGTGGAGTGACCATCTCATCATCACATTCGTGATCACTCTGCCTACCCAAGCCTACATCCAACATCCAAAACTCACAACCACCACCAAAAGAAACTGGAAACGCGTCAAAGAAAGCAACTTATTCGAACAACTGGAATTAACAAAACCCTCAACTACAGAACTGGAGCTAGCTGACCTAGACGGCAAAGCAGAAATACTGCACAAATTGATCACAAATACGATAGACAAGATCGCCCCGGAAAAAAATGTTCACCCCATCCAAAAAAGAGCAATGGCAAAATGGTTCACCCCTCTATTAAACTACATGAAAAAGGAAAACAGAAACATGGAATCGGAAAGGAGGAAAGAATACAACCCAGAGAAAAAAACACTGTACCAGAAACAAATCCGTGCATACAAGATTGAAATTAAAAAGGCAAAGAAAAGACATTACGATGACAGAATCAACAATGCCACCAACACACAAAAAGAAATGTTTACCATCATTAAAGAAATGAGAAACCCCCCAGGCTGTGATAACACCCCAACCCCATCAGAAAAACTATGCAACGACCTTGCAGATCACTTCAATAAAAAAAATCAACGACATCCCCCAAACCATACAAAAGCGACCAACCAACCACAACATCACAGCGAACCCAACTCGGAACCACAACACAAACTCTGAAGCTGTCCTGAAATATCAGCAGAGGCATTCGCAATGCTGGTTAAACGAAGCAAGAAAGCAGGATCACCCATGGACCCATGTCCCTCAGACATCTACAAATCAATCCTCGCGCAAGGATCGCCAGCAGAACACTACAGAAACCTTCTAAATCTATCACTATCAACAGGGACTGTATCGAAGATCTTCAAATCAGCATACATCAAGCCACTATTAAAAAACACAAGTGGTGACGTAGCTGACCTTTCCAACTACAGGCCGATCTCTAACATCCCCTACCCAGCAAAACTTCTAGAAACCTACGTATATAAACTAACCCAAGAACACGTAGAAAAATACCACCTGCTGGACCAAGCTCAAATCGGTTTCAGACCAACGAGAGGAACGGAAACAGCACTACTATCCATCTGGGACGACCTCAAAACTAACGCAGACTCCAACACTACTTCAGCCCTTATTCTGTTCGACCTCTCTGCAGCCTTTGACACAGTTAGCCACGACACCCTGACCAAAAGACTAGAAAACATAGGAATAACAGACACAGCACTACGCTGGACCAAATCATTCCTAACAGACAGAACAGAAACCGTATGGATAAAACCTTTCAAATCCACCCCACGAGTGAACGACTGTGGAGTACCACAAGGATCCTCACTATCTCCACTATATTTCAACATCTACCAGACTCCGGTCATCAGAATCTTAAAAAAATACAACATTACATGTTACAACTATGCAGATAACACCCTTGTCATTTACAAAATCAAGGACACTGATGCCGACCATTCAACCCATACCGACTGCCTAAAAGAAGTCTTCGACTGGATGGATGCCAACAACCTGAAAATCAACCCAGGAAAGACAGAAATCATGATTGTATCCAAAGACCAAGAGAACGAAACCACCATCCCATGGCCTACGGAAATGGGAAACGCACCAACACTGTCGAAGGTGGTAAAAAACCTGGGAGTCCTAATGGACAACAACCTAACCCTGGAGCCACAAATAAATGCAACAGTGAAGAAATGCTTTTTCCTCCTCCGGACGGCAAGAAGAATTCTACCTTTCCTCTCCTTCGCGCACAAAACACTCACTATCGTCGCCCTAATCATGTCTAAAATAGACTATGCAAACAGCCTCTACCTCGGAATACCTGAATACCTCCTGAAGAAAATGCAACAGATCCAAAATGCAGCAGCAAGACTACTCCTCAAAGTATCCAGAAGAGATTGCATCACTCCAGCCCTAAATACCCTACACTGGCTCCCAGTTAAACATCGCATCACCTTCAAAACAATGTGCATAACGCACAGGGCAATCAATGGACAAGGAACAGAATTCCTACATAAGAAAATAACAGTCTACAAACCAACGAGACCCCTCCGATCAAGCAACGAAATCCGCCTGGAACTCAAACCATACCACAAGTAGAAACTTGGAGGCACCTCCTTCTACCACTTAGCCGCAAAAACCTGGAACAACATCCCAAAGGAAATAAGAAACACTGAAGATCACCTAAAATTCAGGAAATCACTAAAAACCTGGCTCTTCAACACCACCGACTAAACCTGGAAACGAAACTGGTAAAAAGGATAACTAACCGAAAAGACACGGACATCCCTGACCGGGGAGAGTAAAGCCCACGGCAGCTGGACGGGTACCATCGGTCAGACAGGAACACAGGCGGCACACACAGAGACTGAGTCAACTAACCCAGACATTCCCACCAACACGTTCGTCCGCCCCGTAATTTAATTACCGCCAGATACCACGTTGGTGAAGAATTATCGAGACATTGGCAATCTTCCCACTACCTGAGAGGTTGTCATTAGCAGATGCACTGGTCACTAGAGTCTAAATGGAGGATAAGGGGAGCCATGTTAGAGGCGAGGACTAGAGGAGTATGGACCCAGATCAGGACAGAGCCGTAACAGGGGAGAATACGCAAGCCGAGCGCTTCAATTCAGGATACAGATGCAAATTAACCAACCCTACTAACAATTCTCCCTTTCTGCATACACCTCTCAAACTCCAAACCAAACACAACCAAAACCAACATGACAACAAACCGCACAAACTTCACTACATTGCAACAACAAAACAAAAACACACATAGCCTTGCACAACAGTACACAACGACTACCTGCCGCAAACACCCCAGGCCCAGCCAACGGACCCACCGGGCTGAGGCCACCAACAGCACATCACTGCTCTCTTGCAGTTTTCCTGCTTCCTCCCACTAACTCAACCTCCCCTCCTCTTTCAGAGCCGCCAGAGCGCCAAGGGACCACTACGGTGGTGATAGTGCGCGTTACAAATGTCCTTTAACATTAACATTAACATCTTAATCCTTCAGAAACCGAGGTTTTATTTGTTCCTGCTACTATGATTCCCCCCACTGTTCCTCCTTTTCTTCCTCTGCTCGTAACTTGGGTGTGAACTCTGACCCCTAACTTTCCTTTTCTTTACATATTTCTTCTATTGCTCGACCTTTTCGCTATGTTCTTTTTAATAATCGTTGTGCCCAACTTTATCTTTCTTTTCCTGCCATTATGCTTCTTCTCTCCTGTTTGGTCTTCTCTCGTATTGATTATTGTTCATCTCTACTCTTTGGTCTTCCTGCCTTCTATCTTTTTCCTCTTCGCTCCATATATAATTCTTCTGTCTGTCTTCTTTTCTCTCTTTCTCTTCGATCTGCCATTACACCCTCTATACTTTGGATAGCTTTCTCCCTTTTGACTCAAGTCTCCTTTACCATTTTCTCTCAATTGTCTTTAAGTGCATCCATGGTCTCTCACTCCTATTTGTATTGCTTCACTTATCTCACTCTATTCCTCTCCTCTGCCCCTCCGTTTCCAAAGTCAGTGCTTTCTCTCTGTTCCTAAACCTGCATGTGCGTCTTCCCACTCGTGTTCCTTTATCCTTCTTGCCCATAAACACTGGAACTCCCTCCCCCCTCTCTATTCGTTCCTCCCCTTCCCTTTGTATGTTTAAGTCTAATCTTAAAGCTCACCTTATATCTGCTCCCCCTAACAATTGTTTATTTTTCTCCCCTCTTCTGATTGTTGTCTGGAATGCATTGTTAATTTTGATTGTACCGTTTTGTGGCAAAAAGCACTTTATAAATGTAATAAAATACCAATACAAATACAATACAGCATGCTCTTCTGTAAGTAGAGTTTAGTGTAGATGCTCTATCTATCTGTGATGGAATTATCTATGTTTCCTCCGTTCCTTTCCTTCTTCCACTTCCCACCCTTCCTCAAACTTCGCTCTCCATCTCTCTTATCCAATTTCCCTCTCAGGTGTGTCATCGATGTTTTTGTGCAAATCAACAATAACATTTAAATACATCAAAATGACAAAGGAAGTGAAAACAATTGGAGCAAAGTGCTTAGGTAAGGCAACACTTTCATGGCACTGTAATAACTGCCATTGCCATTTTAAGGGAGCAATTTGGAACTGCATATTAGCTGAACCCTACCTGAAGCAGAACCGGTATGGATTGTTGGAACGGATAGTCTTTTTTTTTTTTAGGGGAATGAAGTGGAATAATCAAAACATAAAGCATTTCCTATGATATTCTGTAAATTGGGTGAAGTGTTGCATTTCATGCAATATTTCATTAATTTTGCACTGTGTGATTGTTTTCTGTGGTGTTTATTTCAGAATAGCTTACCTCATGTTCAAAGAATTTGTCTTCCAATGTTTTGTCTCCAGTTCCATTTTCTATTCCTTCAAACAGTGCTTTGTACTCCTTGTAATACAAGATAATACATTGTTAGTCAAGGTAGAGACTATCAATAACACAAAATCATACACGCTAAATCACAGATTTTCATTACGTCATGTTATATGGTATTTGTAAAACGCACCTCTGCCATTTACAGCACCTGAAGACAATAATTACCCTCTCATGTGAATTGCCAAGCTGTGTTAGGAAGTTATGCTGTACTAAGGAGTGGGTGAAGCGAGGGCCCTGACAGGGTTTTAGAAACCTATTGGACCTGCACGTTACCTGGGTATGGGTGATGTGTGGGCATCGTTTTGATTCCTCTATAGCGGTATCTGTCATGGGCCTCGGGTGTTTTTAGGGCCCCCCCCCCGATCTAATTCATAGGAGTTTGATGGTTTGTGCCAGTAGGATAAGCCACACTGATGATCCGCACTTAGGGAGAAAGTGCATGTGATTGATTGTTGCATCCTTGAGAGCTGTCACTCTTGGGTTGAAAAATCTATAACAAAGCACTTATCCATAAGACTGTGATGCCGGAAATGCATCTGAGGGACAGGGCCTCTGAATCCTTGTCCTTTTTCTGTTTTTACCGTGTGTTCTGTCATGTTTTCTGCCCAGGAGTCCATGAGGGACTCCTGGCAGTGCAGCTCTCTTTTGGTTTGGTGAACAGACCCATGGGATACCCTTATGGCACCCATGGGTAGGGGTACAACCCTGTGCCCCTAGTGTATGTTTTTGGGCACCTGTGGGTGGCCCACAGAGCAGGGTATGGGCTGGTGGCAGCTCCATGCTGAATTTGACAGGTGCTCTGGGTGTCCTCCATTTTGGGATACCCAGGCCCTGCCATTGGAATCAGTTGATTCCTGATAGGAAACAAGATGGCCCCTGTGGCCTCTTGCTTTCTATTGCCTGTTATCTTGTTTTTCCCAAAGTCCTGGGAAGCCCTGACTCTGTCCCTTCCCCCTGACTGGCTGTTGGGTGGAAGTTCCATATATGGTGTTGTTGTGAAGGCCCAGCTAGACTGACTGGAGCCTTCCCAGTGACTGTATGTTGTGGGTACCTCCTGTGGGTGGGACCTGGGTGAATGGAGTGTGTGACCAATATACACTCCTTGTTGTGGTTGTCTGGTTTCTGGCATGAGAGACAAAGACTGAGACAGCCCTGCCCGAAACTGGCCTGAATGCAGTGTGTAGTGTTGAATGGCTGGGTACTTGTCCCAATCCACATTCCTTGTTGTGAGTGTCTGAAAGGGAGGAGTGTGGCCTGAATGCACTGTGTGCCTGATTGGCTGACTGACTGCATGAATGCCCTTCTGTGTGATTGGCTGCTGTGTGTGTGCCAGCAGTGTGGATGAGAGACAGAATAGTATATCTGGGGACCTCTCACCACTGGAAATTGTTCAGAAGCATTCAGAAGCTGAGTCTCCACTCAAGAGTAACTGGATTTGCTGATCCTCGACGTCCAGCTGGAAGAAGAAGACTTGCTGTGGCATTTGCTTCGACGGAACTGAAGGTTGTCGAAATTGTCGAGGGCTGACCCGAGAGAGGACCTGGCTAGGCGCCCTCTTCCCGTGCTCCGAGGGACCATCGAGCACCGCTGAATCTTCGCCGAAGCGCCCTGGAAGTCAGACCCTCGAAAGGCTGCCGACCCGAGACGGGACCGCCGAGGAGATCGAAGTGAAGCACCCGGACATCGACGCCGTCGAAGTCCATTGCCGTCGACCAGGGTTCGCAGGTCTGTGTAACCGCTGGAGGCCCGTCGAAGTTGTGTGCCCAGCCGTGGGAACCACTTGACGCCGTGCCGCCGACGATCGGAGCCGTCCGCTCCATTGCCTAAGAACATTCAATCGAAGGACTCTCTCGACCGCATCGTCGACCGCTTATCCTGCCGGAGAAAGTCGAGGACGACCAACGCGCCGAGGAGAAACCTGCCGGTGGGTTTCCCGCCACCCGACGACCCCAAAGACTCGGACGACTCGACGCCCTTGCTGGGCTCCCGTCTCTACAATCTTTGCGGTCCAGAACTATTGTCATCGAGGTGCCCCGCACACCTCCGCCTTGCAGGACGCCGACGCCCCGACGCCGACGAGCACCGCTCGGACGGAGCTGCCGCCTCTTCGACAACGTTCGGCCTCGTTTGTCGACGGACGTTCGACGCCCCGTGCCTCCCGCCTGAAAAGGAAGGCATTCAAGAAGGGCCGTCGATTCCCCGTCGCCGAACAGCGAGTCCCTCGACGCTTGTCGACGCCTTTTCGAGGAACTCGACTCCACCAGGTACATTGGGGGGGTAAAAACATTATAGGAGAGAAATAGACTATTGAACAATATCTGGACTGGGCTGGTGTTATATCTCTTTATTTTGCAGGTTGCCCAGGTGGGGGGATCTCCACACAGAACTGTGTCCAGTAGCAAGGGCCAGTATTCTGCCTATTGTTTCAACCCTCTGTTATCTCTCCTCTCTCTATTGCTGGTTTCCTTCTTATTGATCCGTGTGCCATTTCTACAGTATTGTGAATGCACTTTAATGAGGTCTAATATTAGTGGTACCACTTTAGAATTGTAGATATTTACCATTGCTGATTTTCCTGAGCACAAAGTGCGTTATTGTGATAAGTGTACATAACCCTTGAATATTAATTATATAAAGACTGTGTTTTCAGTAATACAGTGTGTGGACATTCCTTTGTGGGGGCTTGGGGATACACTGTACTTAAGAACCAGCCTGCATCACCTCCTGAGAAGCTAGGCCTTGATTGCTCGCCCATCGCTACCGTATTAGAGAATCTTGGCTGGGGTCCTCTGTGCCTCCCCTCTACCATATAGAGAGCAGAAGTACAGACCCCCCCACCGGTCTTCTTTACAAAGCTGGTGGCAGCGGTGGGATGCTTATGGTTTTAAGACTCAGTGTATAACCGTGCCACTTACAAAATATCCGCACTTTATTAGATTAAGGTTTGGGTGTGTACCAAATAACTGCATTACAGGCAATGGAGCCCATTGCAAATGGTAAATTGACTCGGATGAGCTTAGAGGCTCTCCAGAGTGCTTGTGAAGCCAGGGAGTTGGACTTTGTGGATAAGTCTAGGGCTGAGCTGATAGCTGCCCTGGTGGACTACCAGACTGATGGTGAAACCCTTGATGAAGGGGGGGATGCAACCAGTGAGGACTCTGCCCCTGGGGTTGTCGCTGAATCTGTTTCTGGGAATGCCACCATTCCTGCTGCCTCTGTTCCAAACCCCAGCAATTCCATGGAACTTGAGTTATTAAGGATGAAATTGGCCTTTGAATATCGCAAGTTGGAAATAGAAGCTGAGCTTAAGAAAGAGGAGCTGGCACAGCAAGTGGAACTCAAGAATAGGGATCTTGCGCTCAAAGACAAGGACACTGAATGTCAGAGAATCCAGCTAGAGAGAGCTAGAGTGGAGACTTCAGCTAGACCAATTGAGAGTGGCAGGTCCCCAGCCACCAAGTTTATGAAAGATTTGGTTGGTGTGTTTGTGGAGGGTTCAGATATCCTCCAATGGATTGAAGCGTTTGAAATGGCTTGTGCAATTCATGATGTAGATAAAAGAGATTGGGCTAAGTGTTTGTTAAGCAGAGTGCCTCAAACTGGATATGACTGTATTCTGAAGCTGAGTGTGGAGGAAAGGGGTCAGTATGAGTGTATGAAGTCTGCTTTGATTGCCAAGTTTGGCAAGACACCTACCCAATACCTTAAAAGGTTCAGGGATTTTAAGAAAAGAGAGAATGTGTCTTGGGTTGACTGGGTGAGTACTGCGCACATGAACATGATGGGGTGGATTGACGGTTACAAGGTGAAAACTTTTGTTGAGTTGTCCCACCTCTTGTTTTTTGAGCATTTTTCTGAAGCCTGTTCACCAGAGCTGCGTCAGTATGTGGCTGACCAGAACATTTTGGACCCCTTTAAGCTGGCTAGGTTGGCTGACAAGTGGGTCTCCCACCGGGTGTCCCCTAAGGACTCCAGTGGGAAGGACAAGGACAAAGAAAAGGGGACCTCTCAGAAAGCTGAGGAGTCCCAAAAGCAATCACAGTCGGGTAAACCAAAACCTTCCTCTCCTAAGACCCAAAAATCTGGTGGGGATAAGTCCTCTGTGGGTGGGAATAAGAGTAGTGGTCCACCTGCTGCAAAGCAGGTTCCCAGTGGTTCCAGTACCGTACCCCGCACTCCTGGCACTTGTTGGGATTGTGGGGCTCTGGATCACAAAAGGGGTGACCCCAAGTGTAAAGGTAAGGCACTTGGAGTACAGGCTGTCAGCCTGACCTACCCTTACCCCGTGGCTGAGGTGGAAGCCACTGTCCTCCCCTCCTCTACAGGAATCACATTTGGTGCTCCGGTAGAGATTTCCTTAGTGTCCCTTGGGGCCTGGGACCAGTACGCAGAAGTACTGGCAACTATCCCGCAGAACACCCGTAGGTTTTTGAGAAGTGTCCTCTTGAATGGCCAGCCTTCTACTGGTTTGAGAGACACTGGGGCAAGCATGACAGTGGTGGACAGGACCCTGCTCAAGCCAGAGGACTATGTAGGTGCTCCTCTGAGAACCACCAGGTTAGCTGGTGGGCCTCCCAAATTATCGCCTGTAGCCCTAGTCACACTCATGATTGGAGACAAGACAGCAAAGCTTCCTGTCCTGGTTCAGGACAATGTCCCTGCTAACATTCTGTTAGGAAATGATCTAGTAGAGTTGGGGTTGATCTCGGATGGTCTTCCCATGACTGCTGCTGCAGTCACTAGGTCACAGGTGACACCGGGTCTGGCTGTGAGTCAGGTATCCGAGCCAAAGGCGAGGCCTAAGGCAAGAAGAAGGAAGACCAAGAAGGCCACCTCTGTGGAGGGAACACCTTCTCTTCCTGCTGTTCCGACAGCACCCAATGGGATCCATGCTCCGGACGGGCTGGGTCCAGCGGAAAACCCAAACTCAACTCCTGTGGGAGAAGAGACAGAAGACTCTCCTGTGGGAGAGGTTCTCAACCCGGAGGATCATCCCGACCTTCAATGCTTGTTAGCTGAAGGGGGACCCTCCCGGGCAGACTTCTGTAAGGGACAGAGAGAGTGCCACTCTCTCGAGGGCCTGAGGAAACAGGCCCTGTCCCAGGCACAAGGTGAAGTGCCTAGGACATTCAAGATTTATTGGGAGGGTGAGCTCCTTGTTAGTGAGCCCACTAAGCCCGAACCTGGTGCCCGCAAGAGGTTGGTGGTACCCCAGGTTTACAGGCCCTTCCTACTGCAGTTGGCGCATGAGGTGCCCTTGGCTGGTCATCTTGGGACCAAGAAGACTAAGCAGAGGCTCTCTGCCCATTTCTACTGGCCACGGATGGGAGTAGAGGTGGAGTCCCACTGCAGGACCTGCCCAACTTGTCAGTTGTCTGGCAAGACTGGAGGCAGGGTCATTGCCCCACTGCAGCCATTACCAGTGGTTGGCACACCATTTGAGAGGGTGGGCATCGACATCGTCGGTCCCCTTGACCCTCCCACTTCAGGTGGACATCGGTTCATCCTGGTCTTGGTAGATCATGCCACCAGGTACCCTGAGGCAATACCCCTTCGGACTGTTACTGCCAAGGTGGTTGCCAGGGCTCTCCTGGGCATTTTCACCCGTGTTGGATTCCCCAAGGAGGTTGTCTCTGACCGAGGATCCAACTTCATGTCTAGTTACATGAAAACCATGTGGAAAGAGTGCGGGGTAACCTACAAGTTCTCCACCTCTTACCACCCCCAGACCAATGGTCTGGTTGAGAGATTTAACAAAACTCTCAAGGGCATGCTAGGTGCTTTGGAAGAGCCCCTAAGGAGGAAATGGGATCTCCTCCTGCCATGCCTGCTGTTTGCTTACAGAGAGGTACCTCAAGAGGGTGTTGGTTTCAGCCCCTTTGAGTTACTCTTTGGACATCCCGTGAGGGGGCCCCTCGCCTTGATCCGAGAAGGCTTGGAAGCCACCCCTCCAGGTCCCGCCAAGCAAGTGGGGGACTATGTGTTAGGCCTCAGGCGGAGGATGACACAAATGATGGGTCAGGCAACAGCAAATCTCAAGGCCAGCCAGGAATTGAATAAGTACTGGCATGACCTGAAAGCTTCGCAAGTGGATTGGACTCCGGGACAGGAAATCCTTGTGATGGAGCCTACCAAGCCTAGAGCTTTGGCAGACAAGTGGACTGGACCCTTCAGGATCATCTCCAAGATGGGCGAAGTCAATTATCTGGTGGACATGGGAGCCTCTGGGGTAGCCCCCCAGGTATTCCATGTCAACAGGCTCAAGCCTTTCCACAGGCGAGCAGAGGTCTCATGTCTCTTGCTAGCTTCAGGGCAAGAAGAGGATGAGAGTGAGCCCCTTCCTGATTTGCTGCATAGCAACCCTCAGGATGGCTCAGTGGAGGGAGTACAACTCTCTCCCGATTTGACAACAGAGCAGCAGAGGGCCTGCCGGGCTTTGCTCCAGCAGTATGCCCCTCTGTTTTCACTGACACCGGGCCTTACACCGTGGTGTAAGCACGAAATTGACACTGGTGACAGTGTGCCTGTCAAAAGCAGGAGCTATCGTATGTCAGATACCGTCAAAAACCACATCCAGGCTGAGGTCGCCAAGATGTTGGATCTGGGTGTTATTGAACCCTCCACCAGTCCCTGGTCCAGTCCAGTGGTCCTTGTCCCCAAGGCAAGTTCCCCGGCGGGTACCAAGGATTGGAGGTTCTGTGTGGACTACCGAGGAGTCAATGCCGTCACCAAAACTGACGCGCACCCATTGCCCAGGGCTGATGAGCTCGTGGACACTATAGGTGCTGCCAAATTTGTGAGCACCTTTGACCTTACCTCAGGCTATTGGCAAATAGCTCTGACGGACCATGCCAAGGAAAAGACGGCATTCTCCACACCTGAGGGACTCTACCAGTTTAGGGTCATGCCCTTTGGGTTGAAGAATGCCCCTGCCACCTTCCAGAGATTGGTCAACCATGCGCTCAGTGGGCTGGAAGCCTTTTGTGTGGCTTACTTAGACGACATTGCCGTCTACAGTTCCACCTGGGAAGAGCATTTGACACATCTGGATAAGGTGTTGCAGGCCTTGAAAAGGGCTAACCTCACTATCAAGGCCACCAAGTGCCAGATAGCTCAGGGGAAAGTTACCTATCTTGGTCATGAGGTAGGAGGGGGTCAAATCCAACCTCTCTCCAGTAAAGTACAGGACGTACAGAACTGGGAGACGCCCACTACTCAAACCCAGGTGAGAGCCTTTTTGGGCCTCACTGGGTACTATCGCAATTTCATGGCAGACTATGGAACCATAGCTGCACCCCTGACAGCTCTAACTTCACCCAAACAGCCTAGGAAGGTTAATTGGACTGAAGACTGTCAGAGGGCCTTTGATGGCTTGAAAGAAAGTCTGTGTAGGGCACCTGTGTTGAGTGCGCCTGACTACAGCCGACCCTTTATCGTCCAGACGGATGCCTGCGACACCGGAATTGGAGCTGTCTTGTCCCAGTTAGATGACAAAGGGAGAGAACATCCTATCATATTCATCAGTAGACAACTCAAGGGTAGAGAACTTAGGTGGGCTACTGTTGAAAAGGAATGTTTTAGTATAGTTTGGAGCCTTAGGCGTTTTAGGCCCTACCTTACGGGGTCCACCTTCAAGGTCCAAACAGATCATAAGCCCCTGAAGTGGCTTATGCAGATGAAGGGTGAGAATCCGAAATTGCTCAGGTGGTCGATTAGCCTACAAGGGCTAGACTTCACCATAGAGCACAGACCAGGGAAGAGTCACGATAATGCAGATGGCCTTTCCAGAAGGTATGTTGACCGTCTGGATGAGGGTGTCTATCCCGTGGGAGATTAGGCACCCTCCACCTCAGTCTGGGGGGGGCGACTGTGATGCCGGAAATGCATCTGAGGGACAGGGCCTCTGAATCCTTGTCCTTTTTCTGTTTTTACCGTGTGTTCTGTCATGTTTTCTGCCCAGGAGTCCATGAGGGACTCCTGGCAGTGCAGCTCTCTTTTGGTTTGGTGAACAGACCCATGGGATACCCTTATGGCACCCATGGGTAGGGGTACAACCCTGTGCCCCTAGTGTATGTTTTTGGGCACCTGTGGGTGGCCCACAGAGCAGGGTATGGGCTGGTGGCAGCTCCATGCTGAATTTGACAGGTGCTCTGGGTGTCCTCCATTTTGGGATACCCAGGCCCTGCCATTGGAATCAGTTGATTCCTGATAGGAAACAAGATGGCCCCTGTGGCCTCTTGCTTTCTATTGCCTGTTATCTTGTTTTTCCCAAAGTCCTGGGAAGCCCTGACTCTGTCCCTTCCCCCTGACTGGCTGTTGGGTGGAAGTTCCATATATGGTGTTGTTGTGAAGGCCCAGCTAGACTGACTGGAGCCTTCCCAGTGACTGTATGTTGTGGGTACCTCCTGTGGGTGGGACCTGGGTGAATGGAGTGTGTGACCAATATACACTCCTTGTTGTGGTTGTCTGGTTTCTGGCATGAGAGACAAAGACTGAGACAGCCCTGCCCGAAACTGGCCTGAATGCAGTGTGTAGTGTTGAATGGCTGGGTACTTGTCCCAATCCACATTCCTTGTTGTGAGTGTCTGAAAGGGAGGAGTGTGGCCTGAATGCACTGTGTGCCTGATTGGCTGACTGACTGCATGAATGCCCTTCTGTGTGATTGGCTGCTGTGTGTGTGCCAGCAGTGTGGATGAGAGACAGAATAGTATATCTGGGGACCTCTCACCACTGGAAATTGTTCAGAAGCATTCAGAAGCTGAGTCTCCACTCAAGAGTAACTGGATTTGCTGATCCTCGACGTCCAGCTGGAAGAAGAAGACTTGCTGTGGCATTTGCTTCGACGGAACTGAAGGTTGTCGAAATTGTCGAGGGCTGACCCGAGAGAGGACCTGGCTAGGCGCCCTCTTCCCGTGCTCCGAGGGACCATCGAGCACCGCTGAATCTTCGCCGAAGCGCCCTGGAAGTCAGACCCTCGAAAGGCTGCCGACCCGAGACGGGACCGCCGAGGAGATCGAAGTGAAGCACCCGGACATCGACGCCGTCGAAGTCCATTGCCGTCGACCAGGGTTCGCAGGTCTGTGTAACCGCTGGAGGCCCGTCGAAGTTGTGTGCCCAGCCGTGGGAACCACTTGACGCCGTGCCGCCGACGATCGGAGCCGTCCGCTCCATTGCCTAAGAACATTCAATCGAAGGACTCTCTCGACCGCATCGTCGACCGCTTATCCTGCCGGAGAAAGTCGAGGACGACCAACGCGCCGAGGAGAAACCTGCCGGTGGGTTTCCCGCCACCCGACGACCCCAAAGACTCGGACGACTCGACGCCCTTGCTGGGCTCCCGTCTCTACAATCTTTGCGGTCCAGAACTATTGTCATCGAGGTGCCCCGCACACCTCCGCCTTGCAGGACGCCGACGCCCCGACGCCGACGAGCACCGCTCGGACGGAGCTGCCGCCTCTTCGACAACGTTCGGCCTCGTTTGTCGACGGACGTTCGACGCCCCGTGCCTCCCGCCTGAAAAGGAAGGCATTCAAGAAGGGCCGTCGATTCCCCGTCGCCGAACAGCGAGTCCCTCGACGCTTGTCGACGCCTTTTCGAGGAACTCGACTCCACCAGGTACATTGGGGGGGTAAAAACATTATAGGAGAGAAATAGACTATTGAACAATATCTGGACTGGGCTGGTGTTATATCTCTTTATTTTGCAGGTTGCCCAGGTGGGGGGATCTCCACACAGAACTGTGTCCAGTAGCAAGGGCCAGTATTCTGCCTATTGTTTCAACCCTCTGTTATCTCTCCTCTCTCTATTGCTGGTTTCCTTCTTATTGATCCGTGTGCCATTTCTACAGTATTGTGAATGCACTTTAATGAGGTCTAATATTAGTGGTACCACTTTAGAATTGTAGATATTTACCATTGCTGATTTTCCTGAGCACAAAGTGCGTTATTGTGATAAGTGTACATAACCCTTGAATATTAATTATATAAAGACTGTGTTTTCAGTAATACAGTGTGTGGACATTCCTTTGTGGGGGCTTGGGGATACACTGTACTTAAGAACCAGCCTGCATCACCTCCTGAGAAGCTAGGCCTTGATTGCTCGCCCATCGCTACCGTATTAGAGAATCTTGGCTGGGGTCCTCTGTGCCTCCCCTCTACCATATAGAGAGCAGAAGTACAGACCCCCCCACCGGTCTTCTTTACAAAGACAATGAAATGTTTCTGCATTCAGCAATAAAGCAAGCCTTTCAGATTATTGGAATACCCATAATGCATTGCCATTCTTCTTTGTTCTTGGGGTGAACTTTCAATGGTGGCTACTGGGTAGTGCTGTGTTGTGTGTGCCTTATTAGCAGAAACGGACTATTCTTCTCTCACTTTGCAGGCAGAAGGTTTCTTATCTTGCTAGGGACTAGGACTAGGGTGATAGACTATAGCTAGGATGAGAGACTAGGTCAAAGGAATAAAATGAGGGTCTGGGACCAGTACAAGGAACTATCACTAAGGTGAGTGACTAGGTCAAGAATGGAAGAATAGGAGGAGGGGCTAGGACTAGGATAAGAGACTGTGACTGCTACTCAGACTGTAACTCAGACTTATTGTGTTTACTCATGCCTGCATTGAGGCATGCTGGCAGAAGAAAGCATGATGGGCAGCAGGACCAAAAATGTACAATCTGTGATGCAGGCAATGGATGTGAAAATCATTTCCAGTTGCCAGGCCAGCCCGAATATTCTGCTACTCATTACTGTTTCCCACTTCTTTCCTTAAGTAATGTCGTTTTGGCCACAAGGCCATAAGTGCCAAAGCCAAACAAAATAAAGTATCACTGTCTCCTTTCATGGCATGCTAAATATGGAATCATTCCTCCATTGAATAACCGGGCACTCAGAAGGTCACAGTGGGGAAACATATTGAAATGCAAGAAGTCACAGGTCTGGGGGGCGTGTTGTTAAACTTGAGAGACCAAAAACATCCAGGAGAGAACGTTTGTGAATAGGGACCAGGAAACTAGCTGCACTTTATAGAGAGATCATGTCCCCTAGGTTGGGCTCACTGTATGAAGATGTTAGAGGCCACCTGAAAGATTCAAAGTCTAGGATCTTGAGATGGCTGGATCTAAAGGTAGAAAACATGTTAGACAGAGCAGATGTTGACCTTGAAACTCTGATTACCAACCCCCTTAAGGCACAACGCGATTTGGAGCGGTTAGACTGGATCAAACTATCTCTCTGGTGAGAAGCTCCAAGCTTCGTAATGAGTTGATGACTGCGGAAAAAAATGTAGGCCAGCTTCCGCCTTATTTAGTAAAATACCCTGACCCCAGAATAAGATCCAACTTCTTGCGGTGAGATTGAATTTGGTCCCCACAGGGGAGGTATTGGCAATAAGAAATCAAGAAGAATCTGCAATCAAACTATGCAAAATATGCTCCAAGCGAAGACTCCAATCACTCCGTCACATTCTTATGGAGTGTGTAGGGACTTGGGGCCTGAGGTTAGTGAAATTAAGAAGATTCACGCATAAGGAGGAGGGTTTAATCTCAGAACATGTTTGGGAGAGATTGATTGCAGGCCACGAAGTTCAGCTCACCGCAACAGTTGTCGATATTCTGGAAAAATTGAACCTGTTAAACTAGCGCAGATGAGAAATGCTCAGGTTAGGGCAAGTGGGGAAGAGGGGTAATTGACACTTATACTGAGGAAAATAGCTTCACGCAAATAGCGCCGATGCGCATTTAAAATATGGTCAATGACAAATGTATTTTTCATGCCAATAGGAATGCAACCTTTGAATAGAGGAAAGATGAACTTGTCCCAAGAAGGGCTTTAAGAAGTGGGGAGAATGAACCTATTTTATCGAAGTTACTGTTTCTTAATGGTTATTGATTGCTTTTTAGTCATTTCCTTTTTTAATGTTTATTTTCTCCATTTCTGGGAATGTTTAAATCTGTTTTATGATTAATAATTGTAAAGGTTCTAATATAATGTTAATTCTTCTTCTTGAAACAAATACAATAAAAAAAATAAAAAAATAAAACAAAAAGAATAGGGACCAGGAGAAGACCCAGAAGAGGTCGGTTTTGAGCCCTGACCAAGTCAAGGACGGGGAATGACCTGTTGTGAGTGTGACCAAACTGAGGTCTTGAAGTAGACCTCTAGTGAATTGAGACGCAGCTAAGAGCTGGGAAAGACTAATGGCTTAACTTGACAAACATAAGATCCATGGTACCCTGTCAGGTGTCTTGACCCACGTTTGAATCATTATGCTACAACATTTGGTGCCGTGGGCTTAGAAAATCCAAGATGGCCGAAAAGCCCACATTTGCGCCAGAATCCAGGAAAACCGCGCAGTTTTTGGGCACACCAAAATGGTTGCCTGACCTGCCACCCACCAGTGCGAGCGTGAGGGGCCAGAAGCGCCATGAGTGAAACGTGGTGCCAAAGGAAAAACAGCAGTGCCTGTTAGCTCAAAAAGCGCTTTGAAATCATCTTTGTTTCTCTGAATGAAAGCTCAAAATGCCTATTTCAAACATTGTAAGATATTCAAAAATCTTACTGAACACCAGCAGACATCTGGCAGAATGAAGTCTTGTGTGCATGCAAAATCTGGAAAGATTAAGAGCCATAAATAATGTTCATAACAAAACTAGCTGAGCTGTGGATGTCAGCAGCTTAAGTAAAATTGGACTTAAAGCCACTAAAATCGAAATGTTTAAAATAAATGAGTGATTTACTTTGGAGTGTTACATAGGTTACAACTGTTTAAATGTCATAGTTTTGAACTTAGAATCAGCGTTCTAGCTGCATGTGTCAAAATTGTAAGTTTGATTTGAATGAAGAAAAATGGGAACAAAAGTGACATTTGGCTGAAGCCTGGCTTAAAGAGATTGAATTCTGCCCGGCAACTACCCCCGACAGGAGTTGAAACTTGCCCAGCAACTGCATTCACAGGCCTGGCCTGTCTTCTCCTGCCCCCACCAAAAGGAGATTACACCTATCTGATTGAATTAGGGGAGGGGTACCTAAGGGAGCAGGGAAACAGAACAATGAACTTCCCTTTGCTTTAAGCAATTTCTAAATCAGGGGGTCGTAAATGGCTTCCTCTTGGAAGGAAATGGGAGGGGCACTGCCTCTGTGAGCCAGCTGAGCTTGGAGGAAGTGGACAAACCAGAAATTCCCCCATGTGCTTTGGGAAACCACACCCCTCTGGGCCAGAGCATCATTTTAGAAATATGGATAATTCATAGTACATAATTGTCAAAATTATATCAATAATATCATGATTCCTGTGATTTTTCTGTGCACATTTTAAGAGGTGTTAAGACTCTGTGGTATGTTCTGGGGGATAGTAGCGGAAAATAGGGTATTACTTCAAATGTATGTATGTTAAAAATCTGACACTTCATCATCTGATGCCCATATTCCTTGCACACATTTGTGTACATTTTGGAAAAGTTTAGAGGTTGTGTTCTGGATGAAAAGGGCAGAATTCTGTCAGAAGTGAACACAACATCTTACAAAGACAGGGATCGGATGGTTTGGCACTACAGAAAATATGTTAACTGGACATATAATATTAGAAAAATTGTACATAGATAAATATGCATTTAAGTCAAAAATAGATTTGTGTGCAAAGTGACAAGGGGAATGTTCTTTCTGTATGCCATAAAAAGGATGCCAGATGACTCACAACTCTGGTCCCCAGTCAAGCGACAAAGAATACTTTAACCTATCAGGATCCTCAGAGGGTTGGGCATAGAAAGTCAGCCTTCCCACCCATTTTCAAATGACATAAAAGAAGCCACTGAGATCCAGGTAGGGACATTGACTTTCCACTTTCTTGCGAAGCACTTTGCCAGGCCAGACAATATCCAGAAAGACCATGGACTCCAGATAGACTGCAGAACTTGAAGCAGAGAGGCCTGAACCAAAAGCTGAATCCTTCTCAGCAGGCCTCAGAATCCAGCCACCTAACCAAACTATTCAACAGCCGGGCGAGCTGTGTGATTCTGGCTAGAACCCTGTGCCAAGAACTGTTGCCAGACCAGACCGCTGTGCAGTGCCGAGACCAGAACCAGAGATCCAGAACCACCGACCAGACCGTTGTGCAGTGCCAAGAACTTTTGCCAGAACCAGAGGTCCAGACCAGAAGAGCAGGGAGAACCGCAGCTAAACCTGTTGACCAGATCTGTGACGAGGCCCATTCCTTCCAAAATTAGGAGTGAGTATCCAGCCAGAGCTGTGCAAACCAATCTCTTAGTTTAAAATAATCTAATTCAAACCATTTCCACCTATTTAGAACTGCATAGAAATCGCGTGTCCATTCTGCGATTCAAACCTGTGAAAGTGTCATTTGTCATTTGAATCTTACTTTATTTCTGAGAATCTACCTCCACTAAATTGTCCGCATCTTTTGAACTGCACGTCCTAAGAGCGAGATTTAACTTTCATTTTAAAGCTAAGATCCTCAGCTTACCAACCGACTTTCTACTCTTTATAGTTTTTCCGTATTCGCGCTCGACGCACTCAGAAAAAGTGCAGCGAATTGCAATTTGAATCCAGTTTCTCCACCTGTCAAAATCGCTGTCTTTTGCTGGCAACTGCTGAAATTCGTTTTCAACCTGATAATCCCTTATGAATCATTGCTAGTGTTGACCTGAACCAATCTTAAGTAGCTATCACCTACCCTGAATCTCCTAAAGGGAATTAAAATCATTTTTAGCATATTTTCACTTCTTTGCAAATCACATTTAAAGTATTTTTGCCAGTGTTTTAAAATCATCCCTGTTGCTTGAAGCTTGCTAGGGGGGAACTAAATTGGTATTGCATTTGATTGTATTCCTGAAAATTGTGTGCTCCCCTTCCATATCCTTATATTGCATAGGGGGGGAGTGAATTGTCAAAAGAAAAAGTGATCATATTATCTCTTGTGGAAACCATCTCAGTTATTTCTGTGCTGCATTCTTTTCCATCATTGCATTTCCTTGAACCCATATAAGCATTCTCAGCTACTTTATCCTCTCTATACCAACTCATAAGTAATTAAAAAAGTGTGCTAGTGTAATATTATCCATTGTTGATCACTGTCATATTCATAAGTGTGCTATCAAATATTAATTTATTTATAAAAATGTGATATATATATATATATATATTGTTTAATTTGTAAAATAAATCTTTTAATTTGCAAAACAAACCTACTTTTTGGCTCAGTGAGGTCAGGGGGATTCAAAGAGAGGGGCGTTATACAAGGGTTTATCATCCAGATTTATGAACTAGTCATAAAAATATATAAATAAGGGCTTTCATTGGGCATCCCAGACTAGGCACTGACTTAGTTGGAGTACTGAATTGAAGTCACTTAACAACCCACAGAGTATCTCAAGATCCGGGAGAGACCACTTGTGAATTGTGAAAACCCAGAGGTGGAGAGAAGCCTACAAGTGAATGGTGCAAGGCCTAGGAGAAGTCTATGAAGAAGAGGCTCTGCAACTTCAGACTTGGGGAGATGTCCTAAAGACGTGAAGGAACTGTCAGTATGCTTTACATGCTGGATTTGTCAGCGGCGTTCGACACAGTTGATTTTGAAATCCTCATTACAAGGCTGTCCTCAGTGGCACAGATCTCAGACGAGGCTATAAAATGGTTTGTGTCTTTTTGACCAATCGCACCTAACAGGTAAAACTGGGAGATTTTGCTTCAAATGTAATGCCTGGCGAGTGCAGGGTCCCTCAGGGGTCTTCGCTCTCGACTTTGCTGTTTAATATCTATATCTGAACACTGCTTGACATATTCACTGAATTTGGGTTGTTATACCACTCGTATGCAGATGACACCCAAATTTATGTGCGACTTAATCAGCCACAAGAAGCAGTGAACCTGGGTTTGTCTTGTGCTAGCAAGATTAAGAGCTGGAGGCTGGAGAACAACCTCCAGCTGAACCCATCCAAAATAGAGGTTATTGTGCTGGGTTCTAAGAGACTGGTATGAAAGGTGGTTCAAGACACCCCGTGCCCCTCTTTATTTGGTGCTCCCACCAGTTATTCAGATGTAGTGAAAATTTGGGGTTGCATCTGGCAGTCAAGTATGGACTGCAACTCTCAGGTCAGTCAAATGGTTAAATCAGTCTATTATCAATTGAGACTCCTAAAACCAGTCATCTCTCTTATTGCAGCGATGGGCCGGGCAAATGTGGTTGGAATATTGACCAATGCCAGGCTTAACTATTGCAATGCCCTCCATATGGGTGGGTCAAAGAAATTCAAATTAAAAGATTGCAGGTAGCTCACAATTCCGCCATTAGACTGATCTTCTTGTTAGGAAGAAGAATAGAAATGTCCCAATATCGAAGGAATCTTTACTGGCTTCCGGTTTCCCAGAGATTTTTGTTCAAGGTGCTCTGTCTGGTGTTTAAGTGTATCCATGGGATGGCACCAGCCTACCTAAATGCAAAAATCCAGCTGTGTCATCAACAGCGACACTTGCGCTCTACAGACCAGCACCTTTTCCTTTTGCAGGTGGTATCGGTTAGAACGACCACATGGGGTGAGAGACGATTCTCTGCCTTTGGCCCTTGGGCAGGGAATTCTCTCTCTTTGGAGCTCTGATGTCTTGACTCTCTGGCTATTTTTTGGAAACAACTGAAAACCCATTTGTTTGCCTAAATTCGGGTTCTTTTAATGTTAGCCTGAGCTAGTCTGATGCAGCAATACATTGACTCAGCTTATATCTGTGCCTGGATGCATTTTTGCCTGGTCCCGTCAGGGTATGTGTGTTATAAATAATAAATCAAATCAAATCAAATCAAATCAAAAAAGACCAGTAGTGAGAGCAGAGAGGCAGAATGAAAGTCCAGATAATAATTCCTGGAGGAGCCTTCTCCTGGATAGTTTTTTGCATTGGTTCTTTTGACAAGCTTATCGATGGGCATTTAAGAGTCGTTTTTGAGAATTCGATTTTGGACAATGGTTGGGGCATTTATTTTAATAGAATATGGTAGCTTGGAAGCTAAAGGCTTGCTAAGAGTAGGCCTGGAACTTTTCTGTTGGCTGCATCATGTGGCATTTTCTTAAATTATAGATTGGGGTGTTGTGGGAGAGGCACAGGCTCTGAGTAGGGCGATCTTAACTTGATATTTTAAAACATTAAGGTGTGAAAATTCCAGAAAGACTCCACTTTTCGTTGATCCTTTCTTGACATTGTTTAAATAGCTAGGCTTTTTTTTATTTCTAGAGAACCCCTCAATACCAGTAGTCATTTGACCCAGCCCTTCCTTACTGAAAATGAGAATAAACATCCATCTGTTAACACTTTAAACCCTTGTGTTAAGGAGTCTTTGCTCAGCCTAACACAGGGAACCATGCACCCCAATCCTGCACAGATCTGTTAATTTGCCACTATTTAGCCCCATCCCAGTGTCCCCTCATACCACTCGCAGAACCCACTCAACCACCTTTCAGTGGCCCTTTGTGCCCCCTGGTCCCGCTCTGCCAGTTGCCATTGGTTCATGTTTCCTGCAGTACTCCTTAGCCCCAATTGTTCTTTTGCCTCTACCAGTATTCCTCTGCCCACAGCACATGCTCCCAGTGTGGTTTAGCAAACACTTTGTCGCACACCACATGCCCACTCCCCCATGCTCCCTTTGCCCCAATAATGCTCATTTTGCCACCTACTCGGCTCCTTTCTTTACCTCTAGTGCTCCCATCTGCCTGAGAATGTATCCCCAATGACCCCCGCTTTACTTGGTTCCCCCATAGTCTGAGCACATTGAAGGTGCCCCCCACTTGCCGCTTCCACCCTTAATGCTCTTCCTGCCCCCTCACCCTGTTTTGCTTGCCCCCCCAGACCACTGCTCCTTCTGTCCTGCCTATGTCATGCCATGCCCCACATCTGCAAACCTTATTCTGCTGCCTCTGTTTCTGCAAACCTTATTCCACTGCCTCTGTTGTTTTTTCCCAGTTTGTTTAAATTATATTCAAGAACTTTATATATCGGTGCAGTGGCCTAATTAGGAGTGATATGCACTTCTGAATAGTAGACAATGGAAGATTTGGGGAGTGATTACTATGTTTCCTACAGCAATGAGCCTGCTTCATTGACCTCAAAATAATGTTACCATTTGAATTCTCAGTTTCAAGGCTCCTACCAGGAGTGGGGCTAGGCCAAATGTCCCTGGAACTATTTGTTGTGACTAAGTCAAGAGAGCTTATATCTACTTTTAAAAATCATACACCAATTAATTATGTGTATTTACAAAAAACCTTTTTGTAAAGGTTGTGAAAGCTTTAAGGAAGCCCTTCGTACCAGGTAAGTACATAATGCAGGAAAACTTTAGGATCGTATGGCTCTAGTTCCAAGTTCAGGAGATTCTTTTTGCCAGTATGCAGTACTTACGTCTACTACATGCATTAAATTGGAAACTCTGGAAGATTTTAGGATTCCCATTGGCTGGGAGGGGATGGGTGGGAATTTCATGAAATGCTACTAGTATTTCAGAAAAGCTGCATGCATTGTTTTCAAAAAATGTCATCCATCTCAAGCATTGAAATAGTTTTAGTATGTATCATACCACTATTTTACCATTTTCTGTAAGGGACAGTAGGGTCAGCGATTTGTAAATAGAGCCAGTTTTTCCCATTACAGCTAGAGTCATAATGATGGCCTCAACAATGCTTGGCTTCCCTCCGATTTCTAGGCTATTATGAATTCAGGATCAGCAGTGGAAATCCTTCGCTGAGACATTGTAAGAGGATGTGCATGGTCCATCATAGGAGTGCTGTAGTCTCATGGAATTGTGATTCATTTGTGAGGCATAACATTTCTATACTGCGCCATTGGGCTCAATGCTTCCAAGTGAGGTGCAAAGGATGGGGTTGGGATTTCTCTGCCTGATATTGTTAACTTGGAACCACGGTTTGTGGTAAAGATACAGACCACCGCATGTTTTTCCGGAGAGTGGCGAGAGCAAATGAAAGACAATTTCAAGAAACAGTTTATTTCTTTTTGTTGCTTTTCTCGCTCATCTTAGAAAATGTGCCTGTAAAAAGCCAGCCAGTCATCACTCTATGAACGGAACTGCAACATAATGCTTCAAACATGTAACACTAAATTCACATCAGCATCTAGGTTGCAAATCATCACAACGATTGCGTTGAAAGTGAATTGCTCAAGGCTTTCTACTGGAGTCCTCGGTTCTCTATCATGTGGAGTGGTAAAGGCGGTGGACATTTCTGTGCAATTCATACCAGCTGATTCTGTATCAGTTGAGAATGTGCAAATTTGGCTCGAATTGTCATTCCAAGGATGACCTTTTCCGGTTTAGAGTTCATGGCAAGCACAGAGGTGCTTTTTTCTGCACGTGTAAAGTGTTGACAAGGGAATTCTCCAGACTGTGGAGTGCTTTTTCTTGTATTATCCTGTGCGGTTATTTTAAGGCCAGGATTCTGTGGTGTAGGTCGTATAGCGTTCTGTTCCTCCACTCACTACAGAGCATTACACATTTTTTGTTATGTACTTATTTTTGTTTGTTATCACTTGCAGTCAATGCAAGTATCTACTGTAAATTAAAGTATTTTCTCATGGGCGCCAGAGGCCGTGATTGGCATAAAAAGCTTGCTCCTGCACCTATAGTGGTGACTGTAACTGGCATACACTGGCACCACTTTTGTATCTAAGGCTGCACTACCATTTCACCGTTTTGATGAACAACAGTTTGGTTGTAGCAATGTTAGTTGGAAATGACGACCACAGGAAGGCTATTCACAAAACATACTGCTAAAAGAAATGTAGAGTACCCTCATTCATCAAATCTGGAAGATGCAGAGATTGCAAACATCCCACCAGACCGCCACCCAGGAAGGAGGGGGCAATCCCGGTGCAAACTGCTCATTTGCTGCTTGAGCAGGGTCGCTTTGCACAGAAATGACCTCCATTCCTCGCTTTGCTCACTTACCTGAGCACTTCCCTCTTGTAAAGAGATGCCCCGAATGAAGATCTCATGGAAATCCACACGTGTGGTGCACTCAGAGTGGAGCGGAGCACTGCACAAAAGCAAGGGGCAACATACTGAGCTAAGGTAACAGAATCAGTGAGACCCCGGTGCAAGTTGCTTGGAATCGCAGTAATCACTTTTCATAATCTCAGCATTTGCTACAGTGTATGATACAGTAAGCTTGTGTTTAAAATGCTTCTCCTTTTGCAGTCAATGTCAACGTTTCACGAAAATTCGATGGCTCGGGTAAGATCACTTGTGTTTCGACTCCCAAAGACGTAAACAGGAAGTGATAGCAAAGGCTGCCATCCAGAGGACAGTCCACTGGCCTTTATTAAAATACATTTCTTTCATGGGAACTCAAGGATGCAGCGTGCTTATGAAGAGTGCTAATGGGGCAAAACACAACATCTACTAAAACTAGAGAATGCAAAAGGCATACGTAATAGTTTTGGCTGAATGTTGGCAGAGCACCCTTGGCCAAAATAGTACTGGGTATTGTGACGAGGCAGCCTTTCTGAGGGTGCGTGCCTGTCACAGTGTGCCTCAGCAGGCTAGGGAGCCCCAAAACCACGGGGGCGGGAAAGCACCATTTTAAGTGACACCTGTAGGTGTAAAAGGGCTAAAAGCTCCCTGCATTCAGACACAGTGCCTGGACATAGAAAAGAGACAAGTTCCATTTACACCAATGAAAGAAGAGCATTGCTGCAAACTGGACAAAGGGGTTGCTACTTCTTTTCCTCCACACCTCTGCAGAGGATAATCAACATGAAGGCCTACACGATCCATGGCATCACACTTTATCAATTTCTCTATTTGCTGAGGTTTAGAAAACAAACATCGACAAAGTTAAACTGTATTGAGCATTGTGCTCCTGCTCTCTGGCAAGCATTGTGGGAGATAAAATGTTGCAACTTCTCAGTTCCAAATGCTAGGCAGAAAGCTCAAATTAAATAACACTTCCTAAAGCTTACTGGTGTTATTTTAGGAGGACAATCACATTGGACACCCATAGAGGAACACAAAGAGCTGTCAGTCTCAGAAGAGATCTCAGGAGAGTGTCAAAAGCACATATGCAGACCAACCCAAAGTAAAATCCAAATGGTAGCTGATTCCTTTAGAGCTACAGACTAGATCACTGCTAGACCACCTGGCCAGGATCCCATGGCCCAATCAGGGAAAAGCACAACCCACAGCACACATGTGCAGTATATTACTATTGAAGCCAACCCTAAGGGAGGAGACCCAACCCTTTAAAGCTCAGAAAGCTCAGCCAGAGTGTGTCAGTCCTGGGAAGAGCCTGGAGGTAAGCATACCCTGAGAGACTCCAAGTTAAGGGAGTTGGCAGCTGATTGATACTAGGCAGCATCTGGAGGTAAGCAGATCCTGGAAACACCACGCAAGGGGACTTCCCAGTGAATTAGCAGATCTGGGCGGAGCTGGCAAGCGGAGAGCAGCAGACCCTGGAAAGGCTGGACTTGAGATGAGTTAGTTGGAAGTGCAACAGTGAAGTGATGCAGAGAGAGTTATTAGGAGAGAAGGGTACAAGCCTAAAATGAATCCAAAGTGTCTACAGAATGAGGAAAGGATTGCTTGGAAAGAGAAGGAGAAGGATACCAGCTTGGTGAAGGAAAACTGGGGAGACTTTAGGAAAGGAGAGGGGAACATGGAACAAAGGAGAGTGTTAAGAGGGCAGGAGAGGGAAGGCAATTGCTTGGAGCATTGAGCAGGGTAACATCTTGGAGGATGATCCAAGAGGTATCATCTGGGAAGTGAGAGGGAGAGTGGAAGAGAATGAACAACAGAAGCATAAAGAAAAACAGAGTCAGAAGGATACCAGCTTGAAGTGAGGGTCTAGCAATTGCATAACTATAATAGGATGTCAGAGAAATAGAAAAGTGAGTTGAACAGATGGGTAGGGTCACAAAACAACAAATACATTGTTTACGAATCCAAAACACCTAAAATAAATAACGAATTTTGAAACCCCAAGGCCCCCACTTCTTTTAATTAATACTTTTCCCCGTCCCAACACTGCTATTCCCATTCCCAGACACATAAATATATAGTTTTATCCAATTTGTTATTTGTTTTTTTAGACATTTTGGGTTTGTTGAAAACTCCATTTGTTGTTTTGAATTCCTTAAAATCACTGTATGCCGATGGGTAGCTGGAGGTTTAGGCAGAGAGCATAAAAGACTCATTGTGAAGAGAGAAAGAATGAACCTATTTGTGATAAGAGAGGGTGATAGCATATTGGAGAAGGAAGGGATAGGTAGCAGCTAGGAAGCAGGAGGAGGGAATTAAGTAAGGAATTAAGTAAGATTATTCCAGACACCAAGAATAGTGTAGGAGCAAGAGAGAGAGAGACAACATGGCGCTGATGGACGCAACCGGGTGAAAAGAGATTACTGGGGAGAGGTCCAAAGATAGAGTCTAGTCAGAGGGAGTGGTTTGGTAGTGCAAGAAGACAGAGAGATCACCCGAGGGGAAAGGGAACACTGGATCAAAGAGAACTGTTGTTGGGAGAGTAAGGAGGAAGAAGAGCACCTTGAGAAAGGAATAACCCCAAACCATCAAGTAACAGGAGAGAGGATTAAAGACCAACATAGGGAGGTTTCTGAAGACCATGTTGGTACAGGGTAGAGTGTATTAGTGGGAGGAGGCTCAAGAAGGTAACACTGTCCTGGGGACAGTAAGAGGAGACTAGGAAGAGGAAGAGTAGAAAAGGTAAGTCAGGAAAGTAGCATAGGGAGAAGGAAAGGGTGGATGGGCTTAGAGTCCAGCTTCTCCATCAAGCCCCCACTGGGCTAGCGAGAGGACCTGGTGAACAAGGCCCTGAGCAAAGACAAAGAAAGAGACCTAGAAGGCAAGGCTCGTCAGATCACCAAACACACCTCTGCTGGAGAGCCACCAAATATGGCAAAGGGCTATACACAGGATAGATAAGGAGGTGGCGGGATGAGAAAGCCACCTCCCTTATGGGGACAAAAGGAGGAGAGGCGAGAACTTCCTTCAGCGGCTTGTGAAGAATGCCTTGGTTGGACACTGTAGGAAACTTTGTTGAGCTTTGTGATTCTAGTTATCACAGTTTGGGGATTTGTGTTAGACTTTTGGAAACCTGAAGATTCTAGTAAATAAACCCTTTTGATGCACGAGAGGAAGCTGTATTATTTTGGATGTTTTGGTTGCAAAGCCCCTTTGCCCGAATCCTCACTTAAGGGATGAACTTTGGAAGATGTATTCTACCCTGAGTTTCCTTATCATCCTCACACTTTTAGTATTTATCATGGCAAGCATCTTGACGTTATATGTTTTCTTGCAGAGCTGTAAATGAAACAATGATATCTCCTTGTTTGTTCATCTCTATTTCTGATAACATAAGATACGAGGTGGGGAGCCCACAGTCCACATGGTGGAGACTAGCCACAGTATGTAGTGTAGCCTTCTGAAATCATGTAAGGATATAAGGTACCTTGCTTTGCAGGTTCCATCCTGTAGAACATTCATGCAATTCTTTTTTTTCCTGATGCTTACTTGAGAGAGCCAGGCAGATGCTAACTGGATGAATTCCTCTGTCACTCCAATCACAAAACTACCTCTGGCCCAATATCTCCTTCGCAGACCCATACTTGAAAATAAGGCGGACAAGTACATACTAAGTACTCAGGGTTGTCGGATTGGGCTTTTTCCCCACACATTTGGGCGATTGGAAATCATGCTAGGAAATATGGGCATGTCGGCCTTTATCAGTTTCTAGGAATAAATGTGGGCTTCTTTTCACAATGCACCCATTAATAGAACAAATGCCCATAATTATTCTTGCTGTGTAGGCAGAGGAAGGCTAAAGGCATGCCGTGGGGGCGAAGGTTTGGGGGAAGTTCAGTGGAAGGAGATCAGGTAGGCAGATTGGTCATGAAATTGCATCAAAGCTCCCAATGG
Organism: Ambystoma mexicanum; assembly: GCF_040938575.1. Classification (NCBI taxonomy): domain Eukaryota; kingdom Metazoa; phylum Chordata; class Amphibia; order Caudata; family Ambystomatidae; genus Ambystoma; species Ambystoma mexicanum. The sequence goes on along the minus strand of NC_090933.1, from coordinate 816,769,334 downwards.
TGTTTTCCTGCTGATTTAAGGATGTGGAGCTGCATAGGACCATTACCTCGTGGGAGAGCCATTTTACCAATGGGCGTGGACGTTTTCTTTTTCTGGGTTGTGCTTCTCAGTGGAGTTCAAAGTGGTGTGTGTGGGGGGGAATGTATTTATATATCCATATACTCAGGAATATGGAATTATCTCTTTTTCAAAAAGTGGGAATGATGTGTTATTAACTTACACGCACTTCTAGCCTAAATGCTAACTGTCATAGGACCTCATTACACGGATGGCGGAGAACCATGGCGCTATTAGCGCCATGGTTCATGTCGGTAAAATACCGGCACCGCCTTGGCGGAAAGGACAATTACCGCCCCATTCCAAGGTTGGCGGGGTGGTAATTCCCCCTTCCACCATTGCCCTTCCCCATTCCCATTTTTGGCCCATAGGGCTCAATGGGAATGGGGAAGGCGCTAATTACGGTACCGCAAATTGCGGTACCGTAATTAGCTCCCTGGGTCCCTTTGCGGGTTGGTTTTTAACGCCTGCAAAAAGCAGGCGTTAAATCCCCCAACCCGCAAAGGGACCTTGTAGTAAGGCGGTAAGGATTTACCGGTACCGGTATTTTACCGGTACCGGTAAATCCTTACCGCCATCCGTGTAATGAGGCCCATAGAGTAGTATGCATGAGCAGAGTTCGCGGATTGCTCCATGTCAGGTAGATTGGCTCATTCAGTCCTGTTTGCTTTGTATTCAGGGACTTGTAGTGCTTTATTTATAATGGACCCAGGTTGCAAATAATACAGCAGGAATTATGGGCTGCCCACAACAGATGTGGGGCACCCTGAGAGCTCTGCACCCGTGATTCCGATAAAATGGAGTCACTTTTTTCCATTCACTTTGGTTTCAGAAAAAAAATACTTCATGCAAGTGCCATTATGGCCTCATTACAGGCTAGAAAGATTTTAGGGGTGAAATACTGCAATCACTAATTACTACCACCACTGGAGATAACTATCTAATTACAGAAATGAACCTGGCCCATTAATAATGGTAGTGTTATTTCTGCAATACCCCTAGCGTTATTTCAGAAATACTACTTGCTGCAATTTGTTTATGTTTCTCAAATTTTTGGTGGAATGGGTAGTGACACTCTTTTGCATTACATGTGACTGGTGGTCAGAAAGTGGGTGTCAGAGATTTCCACTTTGCTATCTACTTCCAATGTCTCTAAGACAACAATTATTTTACTATTTTGAAGGACAGACCATGCATACTGTAAGAAAACTTCAAAATAATTCTCAGGTCATTTTACAATGCTGGCACATAGTGTGTGCTCAGCTGTAGCATTATGGACGGTTTGCAGTGACAATGATGACATATATTGTGGGAAAGATTGACAATGAATGTGCTTTACAAAGGCAACACTGGCATATATTGTGAGCAAAGTCAACGTGAGAATGTTTATTTTCCTGGTGAAGCATTCTAAAGGTTTTACATTGGGAATGCTGGCATATATTGTGGGTGTGACATCATGTTGGGAGAAAACTTTAAAATTGCTTTGCAAAATATTAGTACAGTTATTTGATTTCCATGTATATATATTTAAGTCTAATTTAGTACTCTACTTGGATGGTGCACAATAGTCATCTCGACATGCTGTCATTCAGCAATAATTATTTTCAAATTGGGGCTACGCTTTTGTAAAAGGACTGATTTATTATGCACCTTACTATGGCGCGTGCATAAGCAATATTTTAAATAGTTTGCTATTGATCTATCATAACAAATATGATTCACTTTGCCCTAGGTTCCGCCCCAAAATATATTTTACATACTGCAAAGTAAGCTGCTGCTGATTTCACTTGTTCGTAGTCCTCTGCATTGGCGAGCAGTTGCAAACCCTCAGGGTGCAGATGGCCACAGGTGGGATAAAGATTCTCGCGTTCTTCTTTACTGAGCTCTGTGCCAAATGAGTTGATAGTGATGATAAATGCACGTCTGTCAGCTTCAAACTGAAAGAAGGAAAGAAAGTCCTTAAATAGAGAACCGTGGCATTAAAAACAGCATGGCATGCATTCTGCATGCAGTACAATCTCATAAGTAATCATAGTAACTAAGTGTTAGTGTGAGCATGCCTTTTCATTCCATCCTAAGGGGACACAGCACATGTTTCACAGGCTTTGTCTGGAAATGTTTGGCCGATTTGAAGTTTGTGTGTACATTTTGAGACAGCGGAGTGACAACAATATTTAATTTCATTAGAGCCCTCACCCATGTACTCCAGTGGAAGCCTCCTTGACCACATCTTTATCTCCTACTTGTTAATATTGACTTCCCCACATATTGAACCCTGCATCCTTCACTCATTGCAGCTTCGTAACAAACCTCTTCGGGCCAGATACTTATATTGTTAAATGGAAGTTAAGTCCCACCTTTATTCTAGCAACCAGCACCACCTTTGACCATCCAAATTTCCCTGATCAACGGCTCACTGAATTATTTGACCAATTGAACAATGACTCGTATACAGCTTCCAGAACATCTTACCCTTCCTCATCTTCTCAGACTCCAGACATCTCCCCATTCCTGGATGAGCCTCATCATCTGTGATGTGAACACCTGCATGCAGATACAGTTTGCAAGTGGAAAGAAGCCTTCCTTCCTGTGCTACTTGTTACTTGCGTACAAGTCCAGCCTTTCCTTCGCCCTTGCACACAGCAAGGTTTCATACTTCCAAATTCCCATCTCCTGACACCACAGTCGTATTTGTATTTAGATGTATTTGTATTTATTTGAAGAACTGGGATGTCAATTTCAATCAGAAATGACTTACAAGAGCACATTTAAAGATATCAGAGGCATTCTTCAGAAGAGTGCCTGTGCAATAGCACAAAGATGAGAACAGGTGGTGAGTCAGTTCATTAAGGTGTGAACAAAATGAGACATGGGCCTCATTATGAGGTTGGCGGTAACCCGCTGGTGCTGCCGCCAACCCCGTAACACTGTTTCCGCCGCCTGATATCCCAGTGCCACCGGGCTATCACAGGTGGCGGCAGAACGGTAAATCCCCATTCCCATAGAGTCCCTAGGACTCTATGGGAATGGGGACACTGAAGCACCGGCACCGTTGCTAATGGTGCCAGTGCTTTAGTGAGAGGGTACGAAGTTCATTAATCACCCGTTTCTTTTTTTTGCGTGACTTTCTGCGGACATTTTTTCCCTAAAAAAACATTGAAAAATGTGGAGGGAGGGCATATAAGGGGTAGGGTGGTGTGGTGAATGGGGAATAAATAAAAGGGGATGAGGACTGGGGGAGAACCCCCCAAATAAAATAACAAATATTTGATTATTTTTTTCAGCAAAAATGCTTCAGTAAAAAATGCTGTGAAAATAAAACAGGAGAAGAATGAACATAGAACCAGTGAGAGACATGCTGGTAGGGGTCAGGCCTGTAGGGGGATCTATGCCCTTACCGGCATTCTCATAGTATGGTGATCCAGAAAGGGTGCCGGTAGGTTGCTACCGCCACCCTTATTTCTGGACCGCCATACTTGGAAAGAGGCCCATATAACAAAACTAAATAAAACAAAACAACAAATATATATGAGAAAGATGTGACTTACAAAGGTACCATCAACCTAATGGACAAGGGCTTCAAACTAAAGAGGACTAGTCTACAAATATACAAAATGACATTATTAAGCTGCACTAAAAAGAGTAGGGGTCTGGTACGGAGTGTGGTGTAGAGGGAGATCTCTCTTTGGCAAGTAAGTGAAGTTTAAGACAAGCTTTGAAGAGATCCACAGTCAGGCTAGCTTTGTTTGCGATGGGCAAAGGGTTCCAATGGAGTATGGTGAGTAGGGAAAAAGAGCAGAAGCAAGAGGAGGCACACTGGAGCATAAGGCAGTGAGGGTGAGTTCAGAGGAAGAGCTAGAGGAACTAGAACGTGAGTAGACAGATACAATCAAACTGATACTGGGGTGCATCACTCTTCATAGCTTTGTAGACTACAAGAAGGAACTTGAAAAGAACAAGGTTGTGTGTGGAGGGCCAGCTAGCATTGTGTCAGTAGATAGAAGTGGGGGAGGATCTGAGTTGGTTATAGAGAGCTTGGGTAGCGAAGTTGAGGACCTTGTCTAGAGGTAGGAAGGAGTAGAGAGGAAGGCTAAGGCATAGGTGGAAGTGATAGTCGAGTTTGCTGAGCTCAAAGATGGAGATTACAGTTTTTGTAGAGTGGTGAGTAAGAAAATGAACATTTCATGAATGATGAGAAAGTTAATATGAGCAGCAGAGGTTGTGATATTTATGACGTTTTGCAGTCTGAGGTCGCTATCCAAGAGGATACCAAGGTTGCTAACTTTGTGCGAGGGAGCAGGATAGTCAGGTGGGTTAGATGGGAAGGATATAGGAGAGGGTGGGGTCGGGATGGCATTGGAAGCCGGGAGAAAGAGGACTTCTGTTTTTGAAGATTTGTCCTGGCTAACCGCCTATTATCGCCAATCCCTTATAATTCCACCTTCTCACCTGCCATCCCGACCTCCCTAACTTCTTCTTCTCTGCCTCTCCATTGTTCACATTGTGCGTCACTGCACTATTCCACTCCACTCTTCAACTTTCTTCTCTTCCAATGTATGAAAATAAACCTGTTCTTTAACTGGCCAACTCTGCCTGTGTTCCATCCGATGGCTTTATCTCATTCCCACTCACCCTCACCCGAGTATTTAGCCTACTTGACTGATCTTCATATCTGGATTTGTTCATGCTGCCCCCTCCCCTTTGAAAATGTCAATGATTATTCCTAACCATGAAAAATGTGTCCCCCCCCTCACTCCAACATTTAACTTGTATTTCTCACGCACTTCTTCTCACCTTTTTTAAAAGGACCGTTCCCCAACAAGCTTATATAGTAACTTGCATACAATGATGTATACAACCTATCTTCTAGTATAGCTACACTAGTAATGCTGCTGTCATACAATTCTCAAACTTCATGACTTCCTCCCAGCATCTGCTATCATACTCCAAAAATAATTGTCTACCTTGGGTTACAGAGGGACAGAACTCCCTCCTTTTCTTTTATCATTCATTTCAATTATTCTCTATATCATGGTGCTCGCCCAGCTCTTGGTTTGAATGTCAGTAGACTTCTTCCATGGCTCGCTCCCCTACTCTTCTCGCTATAAACCAATTTACTTGGTGACAACAGCACCTCATTTAATTCCATGTAGCATTACTTTAAATGTGACAACCAAATATCTGTTTTTCCGGTCTGTGAATAACTCACTCTAAGCTCACACAATAAATTCATTTTCTGTGTTCTGTTAATTGGGAAAATCACTTACAAGGAGAGGGGCATCATGACAATATTGTTGGCCTTATTACAGTTTCGTTTTGTATGGCAGTTCCTTGTTACATTTTAGCTATCCCACTAAAAATAAACCCAACAAACTACATGGCGTTGATGTGCTTCTTTGTCCCTTCTGGCTCCTTCAGGGCAGGGCTACATTGACAAAATAGCACCTATACATTCTATAACATAGATTTAGGAAGCAGTTAACTAACTGACTTGAAATCATAGATTTTGGGTATGGGGAAGAGAAGCACAAGGAGGAAAATGAGTTGGACACTGAGGTCGAAAAACATTTGGGCCAAGAGGAGCATCACTAATGAGACAATGGGCCTCATTACGAGGTTGGGTTGCCGCCAACCCTGTGACGGTTACTCCCCATTTCCATGGAGTCCCCTGGGGCTCCATGGAAAGATGGACAAGGAAGCACATGCATCGTTGCTAACAGTGCTTCTGTGACAGCCATGGCGGTAGGGCCCCGAACTCCAGGCAAGTCAGGCCTGCTGGAGGATCTATGGCCCCTACCGGCATCATTGTAGTATGGCGGTCCGGAAATGGTGCCAGTACGTTGCTATCGGCACCCTTATTTCCGGACCGCCATACTTGGAATGAGAATCAATATGCACTTTGCATAGCCAGCATACTACACTTCATAACAGATTTCTCAAAGGGTACGTAATATGTCTCAATTTGTCAATTTCAGCAGCACCACTCCTTTCCAAACCCCGGTCCTCCTCACCTGATTCTTCAGAGGATGAATTCTTTTGGTGCCTCTTCTTCTTCTGTGCCTTTTTTTTTTGTGAAGAGGAATGGTCTGTCCCGTATGGAAGCCACTCTGTCTCCCTAGTGGAACAGGGATTCAGGTGACCTCCTTCCGGAAGGACCGGAGAGAGGAAAAAAGCGTGATCTTAAAAAAACCTCTCTTGACACAGTTCCAGGCTGAGGAGTATGTATAGTTGGAAGATGAGTTTTGGCTGGACTGGTGAAGTAATTCCAGGAGGACCGATATCCAAAAGAAGAGGGTCTGGCTGAATTCCGGGCAGTAGCAGAAAAAGGACTCCGTGAAAGAGAAGGAGTAATAAGCACAGGGGTAGTATGGGAGGAAAGAGGCATTAAATACAGGCAGAAGCAGGAAGCCGGAGGCGGTGCCACCAACAATAGAAAAATAATCACAAGTGGCGAGGAGCCAAAATGCAGAAGGCGGTAGATGGGACAGAGAGCGCCCCAGAAAGCAAAGGAGAGAAGGAACGGGAACGGAGCGGGATAAGACCCGTCACTATCAGAATTGTCCCTGGACCTAATATGATAGCAACCTTGTCTGTTTCCTCCACCCTCCCATTACTGTTTTTTCCTCCCTCCAGCACTATCTGAAATGTCGTCAGGCCTAGTATGATAGTCGCTTGTTTTGTTCCTCCCCTCCCTTTCTGCCCCCCTCTCCCTCCCCTTTTGTTTTCTCCGGCTCTACCAGAAATGTCGTCAGGGCCTAGTACGGTAGTCGCCTCTCTGTTTCCATTTCCTTCCCACTCTCCCCCTCCCTTCCTTATCTATGTCATAGCTCTTGCACTATCTGAAATGTCGTCAGGCCGAGTACGATAGTTATTTCACATCCTTACTGTTCATGGCCTGTAAGAATGTCATTGTATTTTCCCTTGTTCCCTCCCTTGCCTTGAAGCACTTTGAAACACATTGTGTACAGGCGCTATATAAATAAACGATATCATATCATATCATAACTGGCGAAGCGGGATAGAATCCCGTGAGGCAGAAGTGGGAAGGGACCCGTACGAAAGGATCGGGAAGAGACGCATGAGAATGCAAGTGGGAAGAAGTTACCGTGAAGCAGAGGCGGGAAGAGACCCGCGAGGAGGAAACAGGAGGCAGGAGCGGGAAAGGACCCACGGAAGGGAAATGGGACGAGACCCGTAAAACTGGCAAGCAGGGAAGTGAAATCGCGAAGAAGGAGCGGGAAGAGACCCGCGGAAAGGGAGAGGGACCCGAGAGAAGAACACAAGAGCGGAAAACCCACAAAAAAACAAAAGAGCGAAAGGAGGCAAAGCCGGCAGAGTGACAGCACCCGGAGCATAAGCGAAGGGTTGTAACGTGCCGGGGAAAAGGCAGGGGCGGGGTATAAAGGCAGGAAGTGGAGAAGAACAAGAAAAACGAAACCGGTAAGCCAGGAACAGGGAGAAACAAGTCAATGTCAGACCAGCCGCCACCGCTGCCACAAGCGCTAGTAAGGAAAACGAGCGAGGCGCGTGACAGTATGCCCCCTCCTGAGGGAGCACCCCCCCGGTTTTCCGGGATGAGCCCGGTGGAACCTTTGCACCAATTTAAGAGCATGTATATGAGAAACAGGTTCCCAGGAATCATCTGTAGTAGGGTAACCTTTCCAGTGTATTAGGTACTCCAACCTTCCTTTTCTGTATCTGGAGTCTCGTATCTTAGCCACCTCAAATTCTTCAGGTGTCTATTCCGTTAATGTGGGTGGTCTAGGCAGGCCACGTTGGTAGGGATCTTCGAGGTATTCCTTTAACTGAGAGGAATGGAATACAGGATGAATCTGCTGCATGTTTCTTGGCAATTGAAGACGGTAAGAAACTGGATTGAGACGCTCAATAATAACATAAGGGCCAAGATACCTTGGGGTGAGCTTTGAAGGATGCAACCATTGAGGCAAATATCTAGTGGACAACCATACTTTGGTACCTCTGGTCCACTTAGGTGATGGCAGGCGATGAGGATTTTTGTGAAGGCTATAACGTACCTGACTAGCTTGTAAACTTTCAGAGGCAATCTTGTGAGCCTCAGAAATGGAGGAAAGACAAGCATCAACCGAGGGTATGTTGGAGACTGGTAGATGTATCTCGGGAATGAAACTGGGATGAAAGCCATAGGTGCAATAAAAAGGACTACGTTTCGTAGCACTATGTCTAGCATTGTTATAGGCAAATTCTGCCGTGGGTAGGAAGGATACCCAATATCTTGTTGAGTGTTCACAAAACACCGTAGGTACAGTTCTAAGGAGGCGTTAGTCCTTTCCGTCTGCCCATTAGTCTGTGGGTGGAAGCCGGAAGACATCACTCTCTCTATCCCCAGTCGTTCGCATAAGGATTTCCAAAAATCGAGAGGCGTATTGTGATCCCCGGTCAGAGATAATCTTCTTGGGCAGACCATGCAAACGAAAAATATCCCTGGTAAAGACAGAAGCCATCTCCGCAGCAGTCGGAAGACCAGGTAGGGGTGAAAAGTGGGCCATCTTGGAAAAACAAACGACTGTCACCATGATGCAGGAGCACCCGTTGGAAGGGGGTAGCTCTACAATGAAGTCCGTAGAAATGACACTCCATGGCCTGTCTGTGTGGTTTCTTGTTGAAGAAATCCCAAAGGCTTTCGTGTGTCATATTTGGCCCTGTTACAAACAGGACAGGCCGAAAGTAGGCCCATGCTTCTTGCTTCAAGTCAGGCCACCAAAAATGTCTCCTAAGGAGTTCAATAGTATTGGAAACACCTCTGTGTCCTGCGCCTGCGTCATCGTGACACCATCGTAGGGCTTGTAAGCGGTTCTCTTGATCAGGCAGAAACAGGCGGTGGTCCCTAAAGTAGAGTCCATCGGTCTTGTGAAGACCACGAAAGGGATTAGCTGATGACGATGGTGGTAGTAACCGGGAACTCCTACGTACTCCCTCTAGAAAGGATGAAACTGTGCCAACAAACTTCTTTCGAGCCAAGATGTAATTTGGCCATTCTTTGTGGATGACACCAGGAAGGGGTCTTGTGGACAGACGGTTGGCCAATATGTTCTTGGTACCAGGTAAGTAGGTTACAGTGAAGTCATATTGAGAGAAAAAATGGGCCCATCGGGCTGTCTAGAATTTATACATTCCATATGTTGGATAACCTTTAAATTCTTATGATCGGTTCTCATTTCGAATGGAAAAGAGGCCCCTTGTAATAGGTGACGCCATTCCTCACAGGCAGCCTTCATGGCTAATAATTCTTTCTCATTAACAGAATAATGTAGTTGGTTTGTGTTAAGAGTCTTAGATAGGTAGGCTACTGGGTATTCTGTGCCTTCGTGAACCTGAAGTAAAACCGCACCTATGGCCTCAGCAGAGGCATCTGTCTCGACAATAAAAGATCGATCATAGTCAGGCTGTCGTAAAACAGGAGCTGAGCAGAAGGCTGTTTTCAGATGTTGAAAGGCCGATTGGCCTCGTCCGACCAAAAAAAAAGGTGTGGAAGACTTCTTCAGAAGTCTGGTGATGGGCAGGACCACCTCAGAGAAGCCTGAAATGAATCTGCGGTAATAATTTGCCAGGCCCAAAAACCCTTGATCGATGCAGGAATGGGCCACTGTAGAATACCTTCCACCTTACGAGGATCCATTCTTATGCCCTCCTTGGACAAAATAAATCCCAGGTAAGGTACACTGGAAGATTGAAAAACACACTTGTCAGGGTTCACTAGCAGGTGATTTTCTTTCAGTCTTTGTAGAACCCTATGGAGATCCTCAACATGTTGTTGTCTAGAGGTTGAGTAAACCAATATATCATCCAGGTAAACAATGGTACAGTGAAATTGGATGTCGGAAAAAATGCGATCCATAAATCGTTGGAATATGGAAGGGGCATTGACCAGCCCAAAGGGCATTACCCGGTACTCAAAATGCCTGTAAGGAGTCCTGAACGCGGCCTTCCATTCATCCCCCGCGCATATGCGTAAGAGATGATAAGCTCGTCGTAGATCGAGCTTAGAGAAAATCACGGCTCCTTGGACAGCCTCCAGGACATCCTTGATAAGGGGCAGGGGGTACCGGTCCCTTATGGTTATTTGATTTAGGCCTCGATAATCAATACACAGTCGTAACTCACTAGTGTCTTTCTTGGGGATATAAAATAGAGAGGCCCCAGCAGGAGAGGGTTGGATAAGCCCATTCTGGAGATTAGCATCAAGATAGTCCTTCAGTACTTCTTTCTCCTTAAGAGACAAGGAAAACATACGCCCAAATGGAACAATGGCATCAGGAATAATGTCTATGGCGCAATCTTCTGGACGATGTGGTGGGAGTTCCTGAGGTACCTTGTCCACAAATACCTCCTTGTATTGGTGAAGCTCAGTGGGTAAAAAATGTATTCCCACAGGATGTGAAGATAGGTCCTTAACAGCTTGCACCTTTATGAAATGGGTATCAGGCATACAGGCTCTGAGGCAGAAGGAAGAGAAGAAAGCTATCTGATTCTTTTCCCAATCTATGGAAGGGTTGTGTCTGCGAAGCCAAGAGATTCCAAGGATGAGGGGAAAATGAGCTGCTCTAATGAGATCAAATTGGATGGTCTCAGTGTGGTGGAGAATCTTCATCTCTAGGAGAGGGGAGGTATGAGTTATGAGGCCGGAACCCAGCAGCTTGCCATCAACTCCTTCCACCTTCTGGTCGACTTCTTTCTCTTGGCGCTCGATTCCAGATTTGTTAGCCCAAATAGTGTCTATGAAGCACCCAGCGGCCCCACAGTCAATAAGGGCGAGAACATCCACAGCCTTTTGACGGAGAGTAAGTTGTACAGCGACCACCATAAGTCGGTTGTCTTCCGAAGGGGTTACTGAAGCTATCGACATTGAAGCATAGGGACCAGGTCTTTCTCCTGGGCAACTAGTCCCTAGTCGTTCCGAGGACGTGCGTTTCCCGACCGCCTTGGTGGGACTTCGGGGCAGTCTCTAAGCAAGTGTTGATTGGACCCGCAGTACAAACACAGATTGTTGTCCTTCCTCCTCTTTCTCTCGTCGCTCGTGAGTGGATCCCTCGTAGTGCCAATCTGCATGGGTTCTTCTTTGGAATGTGATGGTGAGGAAGAGGATGGGGTAGGGAAGTCCTGAAGAATGGGAGGGTTACGACCCTTCCGCCGTTCTGAACATCTTTCCGCAATGCGGAAATCCAACTATAACACGGTGGACCAGAGATCAGTTAGAGTAGCTGGTCGAGGTAGGCGGGCAAGTTCATCCTTAAGTTCCTCTCTCAAACCACGCTGAAAGATAGTATACTGTGCAGTCTCTGGCCACCCAGTCTCTGCTGCTATTCTTTTGAATGATGATATGTAGGATAGCAAGTCACTACTTCCTTGACGGATGTCAAGTAACTGTGCACTGGCCACTTGGACGGTCTCTTTTCGTTCAAAGGCCTCTTTGAATTGGGCAGTGAAACCGTTGTAGTCCTGCAATAATGGGCTCGCACTGGTGACCAAGGGTGTGGCCCAGGCCAAAGCATTGTCGGTAAGGTTTGATATCAGAAACCCTATGCGAGCCTTATCAGTAGAGAAGGTATGTGGTCTAAAGGTGAAATGAATTATGCAGGCTTCCATAAATTCTTTGAATGTATGTGGTGAACCATCATATTTTCCTGAGGTGAGCGGCAAGGGGGCTAATTCAGTCTGGATTCTCTCTTGATTATCCACCCTTTGCCTGAGGGCGGCATTCTCTGCCTTGAGATTCTGGAGTTCCTGCGAAGGGCCTTGCACAGCCGTAAGGTGTTCTTGGACTCGTTCAGCTGATGCCATGTTAAAGGTGTCTGGGCGTTGCAAACTGTCAATTTCAGCAGCACCACTCCTTTCCAAACCCCGGTCCTCCTCACCTGATTCTTCGGAGGATGACTTCTTTCTGCGCCCCTTTTTCTTCTGTACCTTTTTTTTGTTAAGAGGAATGGTCTGTCCCGTATGGAAGCCACTCTGTCTCCCTAGTGGAACAATTTAAAAAAGTAGAGGAGCACCGCTCCCGACCGCTGCGGCTCACTTCGACCACTGCTTCTAGGCTGCCTTACAATGCAACCACTTCAGGCTTAGGAAAGATATTTGGTGCTGGAAAAGGCACGCAACCTCGCCCAATGGAGCCCACCATTGCTATGTCACTGTTATGGGCACTGGTAAAGGCAATTTGCTGGTTATGCTGATTGTAGTGTGAGTTCAGCTTGCAGTTTTCTATGTCATTTCTGGGGTCCTTAAGAGGGAGAGATTTAGGCATTCACTAGAAGAGCAAGAATGTGAAGGTAGCAAAATGGAAGCACGAGGAAAGGGTGGAAGAGACCACATTTCTGAGAGCACGGGAAACTGCCTTCATAAGTGGGGATTGTTCATAGAAATTCATATTTAACTAGTTGCGGATCTTCATTTATTTGGGCACAAGGTGCATGTGAATGTTGTGGCTTTCACAAATTCCTTTATTATGATATGTTTAATATTAGTTTTGCACTCAGAATAGGCACATACAGACAGTGTCCACTTCGCCTTTCTGTGATCAATTAAAGGAGTATTTTTTTTTTTTAAACAAGTCTTCCTATAGCGCTTCATGCTCTATTACCTCGATTTTTAACATTGTAACACATGTGTTCCGAGTACCCATATTTTTATGGCACTCGCTTTAGTGGCCTATGACGGGCGAAGAGCTGTATTTAGCCCCTGCAGGGAATCGAACACCTGCTTTTCTCGCTTGACCGAGACGTTAAGGGGAGCAGAGATCAGTTCGCTGAGCTACCGCACTCTCTTTTTCGAAACACGGCTGTTGAGTTCGGTATACACGCCTTCTAGCTGATTCAGTGCGTGGAATTCGTGACATGAATGTGGTAAACATTAAAACGTTGTGACTTGCTTGCAGTACGTGCTAATTTTAACTCCCAGCTTCTTGGAAGTGCCCTCTGGAAATGCCAGCGTGTAAATCGTGCAGTTTCCTGCGCGTGCGCGTTGCAGGCAGCCGTGTCGCATTTCATCCGGGTTTTAGCGGCGGAGGTCTGAACCATGCAGCGAAAGAGCGTTCAGTTAAAGTGGTGAAACACTGCTGCTCTGTGGCCACTGGTCTGAAATACAGCCCTACCTTACTGTTGTGCATGTAGGTAAACATATCCAATGGCGCAACACCGTTGTGCTGACTGCTTCAGCCCCCGCTCCCTGCGCAATTTGGGGTATGCTAGCTCGACTTGACTGACATCAACAACCACAACAGGACAGATGCTAAATGGCGAGTGGACTTCACTGTTAACAAAGACCCGCAATTACTACTGTAAAGCATTTCATTGTTAGCACTTGTATTCATACCGTAATGTTTTAAGCAATTGAAATTGACTTGCTGTATAGGCACCTAACAAATGCACGATCAATAAATAAAGTTGGAGGTTTAGTACTTGCTTGACAGGGGAGTGATTGGACGGGTAGACAGGGTACAGGAGACTGCTCATTCTCACAGCACTCCTTAAGTGGGTGCTTGCAGACTTAAAGGAGAAAGTTAACTGCCTGTATCATTGAAGCCACACAAGAATGGTCTCAATTGAATGTGTAAAGAGGTTAGATCCCCCCACCCCCACAAATAAGTTTCCCCCTCCCCTCCCTGCTCTGAAGTTAGCGCCTCTCCCAACATGAGAAGCGTTAGACCACTGCCCCCGAAATGTAGGCTTTGTTGCACCCCTGAAAAGGTCTGTCAAGTTCCGATTACTACATTATACTCCTGCTCTTGCAAAAAATGCCATTCCTGAAAATACATGATTGTGTGTCCTCGTGTACGCCTGTCATGCAGCAAATCGTAAACAGGTCCGGTCGAGCTTGTGGCGCCAATTCCTATAGTTCCATACACTCTACTTTGCAAGCAAGGTTAAGTTAGCATTTTTAGCTTCTGTGATGTACATAAAATGCATTTATTTTTAAAAATATGGCTACAAAAAAGTAGCGGTCAGTCGAGTGAAGTGGTTCATATTTCATTGTAAATTGCAATTTATGATGATTTCGGATGCACGCGTTTTTATTTCGTGTTGGACAGTAATTTGCATTAATCCCGTTCTTTAGTCAAACATGTCCTTAGGTAATTCCGGTACTTTGAAGCTCTGACAATTCAGTGAATTTTGAATATTTGGAATCGGCTTTGAAGCACAATACGTTAGGAAACGTGATGGGGAAAATGTAGGCCTCCAAATCTTCACGATACATTGCTATGGCCACAAAGTAGCTTCATTAACGTTTACCTAAAACACTGGCTTAATGCAATGTACCATAAAATATGCAAGAAAAAATGTGTGCATGTGAAATAATCACACATTGAAAAATACAATGGAAAGAGAAACACTTCACCTGAAGATCCCTCCATTTTTGGAATAATTTCCAAGATATAATGTGTTTTTTGTAAAACACAGAAGGTAAGGGTCCTATGTTATAGCCTTTCTTACAACATTAACTATTTGGAACTTTAAGAATTGGTGCCAGGAAGACTCAGTGGCATTTCCAGGAATCATATTTGGGGAGAAAGGGGGGGGCGATCGGGCAAAAGTGGGGGCAGGGCCGGCCCTAGTATTTGCAGGGCCCTGTTTGGCAAAAGATGTACACCCCCTCCTATTTGCATAGATAGTAACATCAGTGAAATTATAGAAAATTATATCACAGAATGAGTCTTTAATACGCAAAGGTATCATGAGAAGTTACATTAAAAAAACGTTGCCATGAGTAAGGTAGGAGACAAACTGGGACGCCCAGTGTATGAATTGTCACTGTTAATATTTACATATGTGGCAATATCAGAAGTCAGGCTTATTTTTTAAGTCACAGACATTGTGAGCTGAATACATTGTAGAGACCTCTCATATTGGCAGCTAAATCACAGTGAGATAAAAGGATCTGCCGGGGGCACATACCTCGGTTAAGTGGTGAAGCAGGGATTTGTGACCAGTCTGCAATTCAGGTGATTGAGCACATCTCTTTGCAGATGTAATTGGTAGAAATATAGTTTGCAAAAGCTCTTTTTGAAACTTTGGTTTGAAAATACTATCTGACTGTGGAAGGCATTGCACAGATATGGTGATTGTGTTTTGCTACCTGAAGCCAACTGCAGTTTTTGCAAAGGTTTCACAATAGTTTTAATTTTATTGGGTGAATTTTTGGCCAAATTGTCTCAAAACTAGCAATATGCGTTTCTTTTAGAAGCTACAGATAAGGATTATTTTGATTGTCAAAAGAAATATTCTCCAAGCAGGTTCCAAGAATGTCTTGTCAGAGCCTGGGGCAGACAGGGCAGGTTGCACATACCTCAGGATGGTCTTATAGTGTGCAATAGAGCCTATCTTCCAGGGAAGTCTTGAGACAGTGGGAGTAAGCAATTTCACAGGCCTTCAAATGTCAACACATTCAACAGGGTTCAAGTCCTAAATAAAGTGGGAGGGCTGAATAATATGGGAGCTGGGTACATAGGGATAGAGGGCACAGTTGCACCTGGTCTCCTTGAACAATGGGGACAGGGTGTAATTTTGCCCTGTGGAGATTCTGCAAAGTATTTGCATGGTGCGATCAAAAACAAAAAATCCAGAATGAGTGCTGTGCTCCTCTAAATCACTGGGTGTGGCAGAATTTACATCTCCTCTCCTGCTGGGTATTGTGTTAGTAAACATCTTAAATTATCAAGTGTTGCTCACTTCCAAATGGGAAGGGAGGTTCATCAATTGATCCCCTGAGCCTTGAAAGAAGGGGGTTAGCAGGCCAAAGCTGTTTGGCAGGTGCAGGAATATCAGGCGGAAGCAGAGGATCCTATAGCAGAATGTTGCAAAAGCAACCCAGCAGGTTAGGGGACTGTTTCAGAGATGGTGTATGTTTATACCTTCCTGTAAGTCATATGGCTTTTTTCCTAAGCCTGCAGCAAAATGTGGTGTTTTGATCTGGGGATGGGTACTGCTCCATAGCGAAAATAAAAAGCTAGCACCCATGAATATATGCACTGTAAGTGAACAAATCTCAAAGTGAAATATACAAATTGTGTTCAATAGCCCTTAGAAGAAAGTGCACAAGACAAAAGAGCCCTGGTCTTTCAAAAAAATTAATCAACAGCGGAAAAATAACTTGAGGAGATTTTCTAATAACTGCGCTAGTAAAGTATAAAAGGTGCCCACCTTTAAATCCCAGCAATCTATCATTAAATATTCCCTGGAAAACAAAATTCCAATATGAAGATGTGCTTTGATGATACTTATATGTGGTCTTGTGGGTAAGCCCTGCACTAGGAACATGACAACCTGGGAGAAATCCTGGTAGCTAAACATTTGAGAAAACTTGCCGGTGCCATGAATACCCCATGGGGGTTGTGTCCATCGTCTGAAAAAAGTGGGCGGACGATGTCCACCCACATGTATCCTCTACTTGTTCCCTGAAAAGCAGCACATAGCCACAACCAGGGAAAAATGACATATGCAGTTGCCATGATTGCAACCTCTTTTGCCACATTCGGGCTAAATATTCATGACTCGCTTGCTGTCTCATCATTTCCCCTCCTCACCCCTAGGTTTGGCTTTCAGTAATAGTTTTAAAAATAAGAGTTAAAAAAAGTACACAAATCATTGTACGGTACTCAAAAAACAAATAAATAAACCCTAATAGTAATATGTTAGGCAAAATGTGTGCACTTGTGTCATTATTCCCCCATTTTGAATGGGAGACTACAAATAACAGAATGAAATTCAGCAGAAGGCAAAAAATTGCCTTTCGGTTTTGAAAATGTACTTTTGAGATTTGAAGACTCATAACAAAAGGCCATGTGTGAAAAGGTTATCTGTTTGTGTTTTAGTGTTTGACAAATGCAGGCTCATATATCATGTGATGAAAAAATAACATTCTACAAAAAAAAAACGCTTTTTGGTGTGTTAAATATGAACATCTGAAAATAATGTAATTAGTTTCAAACTGTTGTGTCATATATTTTAATTGACCTGGACGAGGGTGTAGACTTAAGCAGCTAACTTGTGGTTTGTGTGTGCTCCCAGGAATATAAATATCCCTTTGCAATTCTTAACACTGAAACGTTAAGAAAATATTGTCTAAAACAATGGTCTCTTAATGCGCCATCATTTGTAAATAGCCTCCGCTTCAAATGCTCTGCTATAAGAAAGAAAGTGATAAGCAGTAATTATGGGGCCCATAGCGCCTGGTGGGCTGCTGCAGGGAGGTTACACTGTGGTCTCACTTGGGCAAACAGAAAAGTGAGCTTCATACGTGGAAGCTGCACAGACACTCTTTAAAACAATATTACATGGAATAGTTGATCCAGGCACTGGTGTCTGCAGGGCCCCCGTGACCTGGGTGCCCTGGGCAAACGCACAGGCTGCCTATGCCTCGGGCAGGCACTGGGGGGCACCTATAATGGGCAATGGCAATGTCCTACATCCTAAATGATGAAACACACACACTTTGCCCACATAATAAATCTATGGAAAACATTTGTAGATAGAAAAATGAGATTCGTACATATTTCATGGAAGCAAAGAAACTGCGTGAGAAAATATTCGTTCACTAGCATTTCTGGCCAATGGGGGAAGGAGGGGTGATGCTGGGCTGATGGCCCCAGCAAGGTCCCTTGTATTGCCTTTTCCCACCAGCTTCCGGATGCTCCATGATATCCTGAATCATTCAGCCAGAAATTGAAGCAAACCTGTAAATGCCCTTGAGCACATTGAAGATGCACCAGGCCTCTTCAGCTGTCGTGGAGTTTTAAGCGTGTGAATCAGGTATAAGATAGCAGGGACGATGCTCTCAGGTATCTGTTCCTTTGCTCCAGGGGGAGGATCGCTAAGATCTCGTCTTGGGAGCAAGACAGCACTGAGCAGCATGGGTTCAATTCCCAGTCTTGTGCTTAGAGGCTGGACTTAAAACCCAATTTAATATTCTTTCCAGTGCAAATCTTTTTGAATAGGGCCCAACGTTCCTATTTCAACTTATCCATGCACACAGTGCTTTCCCGAACTTTATTCAAGTCGACTTTTCTAGTTTTCTTTTGTTAAATTTCTTGCTCAATGGGCGGTGATTGCATAGTAGCAATAACAATATCAAATTAAGCGAGAAGGCTGTGCCATTGATGTGCTCCAGGGATGGCTGCTCATACTTACATATCTTTTTCATAGAATTTAGTATTTGTATACATTGCTTAGTTCTTTGTATATCACTGTTATCAACTTGTCGTGTCCAGTAACAAGCGCCATTTAAGGGTACCAATACAGCATGCTTCAAGGTGCACTTTTCAGAGTTTATTCTGAGCAAAGACTTGGAGGCACTGCCAATGCTTCCTAACCATCTAGGTACAAACTTAGCAACACCTGTTTTTAAAACACAAAGTGCTGCCTGAGACTGTTTAGCAAATCAAATTTTCATGGCAGATTCCATTTACTAGAGCTTATACAATTGCAAACAAATTTCCGACATTCCCCCTAGCAGAAGGAAATCTGTCACAATCATCAATCCCATATTATGTCCATCGTCACCATAGTCTTTTATCCAATTTCAGATTTAATACAGTTTGTACGTTTCAAACTTCAACATTTTAAGAAATCTAGATTTGGTGCAATATATTCTGTTTAGGTACCCGAGATGTGCCAAACTGAGCATTTGGCACTGATGGCTAACCCTTTTGGGCATATCACAGCTTCTCTTCATTATGTGCCCGATTCATGTAAAAGTGCGCATTTATCCCACAAGGGCTGAGCACCGAGAACGACACTGTGCGAGCCTGCGTGCAGAAAAAATACTCCCTCTGCGAATTAATACAATTGTTTGTGAAAAGTAACCGTTTACGCAAGTCGTGGCGGGAACACACCCGACACACCCCCCACGCAATGCAAAAACAGCCAGAACAGCCACCTTTGTGTGCTCCCTGGGGCGCAAATAGATGCACCCTTCAAACAGTGCCTGGGTCCTCCACAAGCAGGCCTGCATCTCGGGGACCCTGCGCGGGGGTTCCCCTTAACTGTTACCGGCACCCCGACAACATGCATACGATACTTCGTACCATGGGTAATCTGCGTGCGAACCCCCCATAAACCGTTCCTGCACCCCGCTTCACTGTATACGCACAGCCCTAAGTTAGATCAGAACCACGGCTGCGTACATGTACCCCTAAATCTGAACTCCGATCTTACCTCTGCACAGTGAATCCTATGCTCAAGTGTATGTATGCCTGCCTTTGGGTGACGGATAGTATGATGGCTTTGCGTGGCCATTTCCTCACCGACAGGTGGCGCAGTGGATTCCATAAATACGTATCATTCCGTGCAATAGTGGGCGC
The DNA here is from genome assembly GCF_040938575.1 of Ambystoma mexicanum. Classification (NCBI taxonomy): domain Eukaryota; kingdom Metazoa; phylum Chordata; class Amphibia; order Caudata; family Ambystomatidae; genus Ambystoma; species Ambystoma mexicanum. Next base: position 816,749,947 of record NC_090933.1, on the reverse strand, counting down.
GCAATGGACTGTCTGCCGGCTGTCCCTCGGAACGCCCACAATTTCCCTTGTTCCTCACTTTCCGAGTTCCGCACCTTCCCTGCCCTCTGAGCAAGTCACACTCATGCTCTGCATGGTGTCTTGCACAAGGCTCTCGGCTGCCCGCAGAGACGTGCCAAGTCTGCAGGAAGTCCCTGCAAACTACGAAAAAGTGCTGCACAGTCGATTCCATGAATCAACAAGCAGGATTTTGCATGCAGGTTGGCGCGCAAAGTCCCTATTTACTGCGCAGATAATTCCATTACACAGGCCCTTTGTCTCTTCAAACTATCCTATGACGGTTTTATATTGACCTTTCAGTGGTCTTAATTAGGCTGGTGTAAGTGCTGTTTGTACACCATATGAAATGAAGATGGCTTTGCTTTTATAAATTCTTAGGTGATATTCTTCTAAAGTAGAGTCCCTTCAGGAATTTTGCGCATCCACTGTATCTGCTGGGGAATTTTTCATTTGAAGCCATTTACAGAATTGCTGGTTGTTGAGACGAAAAGATTTCTGAAGGTCTTCAAACCATTTCATGATGTCTAGTCATACCCCAGAGCCTGGAGATGCGGATCAGATTCCATCTCTCTAATGTGTTAAAGTTCTTTTTCAGTGCTCAGGCTACCCGTAAATGCGCTTCATTCATTAATCTACCCTCTCACCATAAGCATTGGTTGCTTACTTCAATATGGTGACAATGTACAGCTTGGGTTCCAGCATTTCTCCTGACACTCTTCAGTTTAACTGTGGGCAAAACAATTCCCATACTCCCCTCTTCACAACATTACGTAATGTTCCCTATCAAGGAAATGCATCCAGCTGTTGATGACCAGCAGCTGTGAGGCTGAGTAGTTCATGTAAGATTTTCTTTCAGTATTTTCATATTAAGCAGTTTGGATGACTTGTATAAACTTTTGTTTGGACATCACCTTGAACAGGCCCCACTTCTCTTACAGTGAGAGTGAAACACTGTTTTAATATCTGACATCCTCCCCAAAGTTGACTTGGCCAGCATCGGGTCTAATTTCAGTTCCATAACTTTGTCCTTTTCGTATACTACCACTAAATGCCTAACTAAGGGGGCCGACTCCTATTCTCAGTTGGCATTGCAGAAGTTTGTTCCAATTTAATCTGAAAAGTACTCATTTATGAATGAGACCGAAGGCTCTATGTGGCGGTGTACTGTCTTGAGCAGTTTCATTTGTGCTATATAAAGTGAAGGTGGCTTCTCTGCAGGAAAGCATGCTCATCTAACCTCATATACTTTCCACATATGCTCTATTGGTAAAAAGTACTATCAGCCGAGGCTTTGCGAGCATGACCCATAATCACGGTCAATCATGAGGTGGATACATGTGTACTTGTGCTGTGCACATTCTACACACACACTAGCAGCGGAAATGTAAATTAGCCAGATTTCTAATACAAAAGTATCATGCTACTTGGAATGTGCACACACGGAAACTGTTTAGCAGCTTTACATGCTTAGTTTCGCGTCAACAGCTAATTTGGCACAAAGGAGAAAAACGTTAAAATCGTCCATATGTATTTTGGCATCGCTCACTTTGTAAACTAAAGTCTATAACCTAAATTTGTCCGAGCAGACATGTAACTGTATATGAATAAATGCAGCTTCATGCAAACTTACATTGGTATTTTCACATGGCTCTCACACCTGGTGGCAGAATCCAAGCAGCCTCCAAATTGGAGGCTGAGATAAATGGGTGCGTCAGTATGAAGATACTTTAAAGTAACAGCTAATCTCGAATATGTTGTGCTAAATATTGCCTGCATATTTTGCCTCCCGCTCATTTATTTTTTTTTCAAATTTGATTTTATTGGTTTTTGGAGTAATACATACACCCAGCATCGTAATGCGGACAAACAGAAGAACGTCTTGTACAACAACATCAAATGAAGTATTTGTTCACATCTGGAATATAATTTTCAACATAACTTAAGAACATTGTTTTTCCCTTCCCTCCCCCCAGACTCCTAATAAAGTGATTTCGGTGAAACGGTCATATTTTTTGATCTGCCTCTGCAATAGAATTAGGCATTGTTAAACAGATTTGTGTCCATCGAGTGAATTAATGGGCGGTAACAACAGAGTGTACAAAGTGTTTGTCATAGGGGTCTCAGTGGCTCGATATTTTGTGCTTGTGCTTGTTTCTTTAGAAGCTGTTGTCGTTTCGTTACCTGTGCCGTAGTGCTTTAGTTCATTGTTCAGTGCCGCTTTGTGGTCTAGTGACTGGGTATGTGTTGGTCTACAAAACCCTGCCATAGGGTGTCACACTGGGTAAATCTCGCAAGTAGACCTGCTGTAATCTTTTCCATCACATAGATGCTAGTTGCAACATTCACCCAATCTCTCTTATTTGGGGTTACCTCAGCTTTCCATTTGATGACAAGACATGCCCTGGCTGCTAACAACAAGGGGGTGATCAAACCAGTTACTCTCACATACTCATCCTCAATCAGTTCTAATCTGAACATGCCTCCTGCTCATTGAATAATAAAATGAAACAAGCGTATTGTGAATGTATTTCCCCCTTCTTAGACTGATAAGCACATGGCTCAATTACAACTAGGAAACCCTTTGTAGATCCAAGTGAAAAAGTAACTCCTCACCCTATGCAGAGAGCTGGGTTCATAGGAATGGCTAAACAATGTAAATCCATAGGAAGCATGCTAGCAGGGGATAGGACACGAGATGGGGTGTCTTAAAACAGACGGAGGAGCAGGTAGTACAGAATGGAATCGCCATATCATCATGGGTACTGTTTGCCTCCCATCCTCCTACTTCACATGATTTCCTGAAGACTCGGGTATCTGGATATGACAGCAAAAGATGGAAATGATTGGCTCCTAGCGGAGGGCTTCCAAATGCACCAATCCCCTGCTTGCATTCTGCTATATATGTCATGGTTACCCATCACTCTGGCAAACGCTTGTTGGAGCTGTGGATTAGTTCAAAGTCCCACTTTATAGAGAGGAGGTAGGGTTGCATAAGAGCTTCAATGACAGTTTCCTCAACATTCTCTGAAGTGTATGGATGCTACCTGCTGGAAGAGCCAGAAGCGTGGTTGCAGTTAGAAGACCAGCATCCTGGATATCCATCTTAACCTTAGGGGAACAGTGTCCTGCACCTGTCGTCGGCAATCTTCCAGGGATTGGGAAGAGCATAAGAGGCAACCAGCTTGCCATAGCTGTTATATTTTTATAATTTGCGATTCAAGACAGTTGAGCAAGCGTGCAACTGTCTTCGAGAAGCTGATGCTTCATGCATTTGACCATTTCGTGGAAACCATCCCACTGCATCACTTTCTCTAGCCAGTGAGGAACCCAATCAAGATGCCTATTCGAGGGTGTCCTTTGTAGATCGAGACCCTTTAAGCCATCTTCCTGCATCATCAGATGTGGACTACATTTCTTGCTTCTTCTTTTCCTCGTGATGTTCATCTAGCCATGCCAATAGCCCTCATTTCCTGCTGCATTCAATCACCATTGAGCCATCCCATTCACCAGTCTGTGTTGCAGTGCTTAAACCCCACATGCCAAATCACTGCTTCGAGCCACAACTCGAATGATAGAAAAGCGTCATTGAGGTGAGATTGATGTATTATTTGTGTTGACTACAGGCCCCTTACATGGCTTTTCTTAGTACCCTGACTCCCTGACCTTCATTGTAGGCTCTAGATATCAGATAGGACCGCTTTCCCTACCTTATGAGTGACATTTTACATAACCTTTTGTGATTTATATTGTTGTATACATTCTTGCCTTCTTGTATTGTAATACACAGAGTGCACGGTTTATTTTCATCCATGCTGTATTATCTGCATGATTACCTTAAAAGGGTGGGTTTTTAGGGGGTTTCGTAGTGATATGTGTTTAATTACACCTATTAGCAACATATTACTGTGGTTTAGAGACTTCCACCGCTCACTTATATCTATAGAATAGCATTGCCTGCTCATGCTACTAATATAGAGATAAAGCTATACCTTTTTGGCGCAAACCCTAATGAACCAACGTATGGTACGAATTCGGCATGGAATTTACAAGCTTGTTCTTCTTCTGGCCACATGAGCCAACCTATTGTACGAGTTTGGCATGGAATTTACAAGCTTGTACTTCTTCTGGTCAGTATCAGATTTTGTGACATGGTCATGTTTAGAGTTGAGTGTCTCTTATAACTTCCACCAAGCCCATTTGGCCGGCCTCCAACCACTATGACTCTCCTAAGTAGATTAAACACATCATCTGACCAGAAGGACAACTAGTTCTTGTCTCCTCAGATCTACTGAAATCCTTTCAGTACTGGGACTTTCCCAATTCATTCCATCAGTGCCTCTAGTGCGAAGTCGAACAGGAGCATGTAGAAGGCGCTTCCTTGCCTCATGCCCCTTTCGAGTGACAAAGTGCTTGATGTGAATCCGTTTCCGTTAACCTGTGTATTTATTTCCCTGTGCCGCAATGTGACCCATTCCTAGTTCCCCTGGTCTGATTTCATTTGGTTCAACATCATGAATGTGTACCCCATGTTCAACAACATGAAGGCCTGTCAGCATTCAGAGCCAGGATTGCCAAGGAAACTAGCACTCAGAGTTTAATCGTCAAAACATCCAATAATATCTGTAGGTGAAACCTCATGGGTCTCGATTGGTATAATTGTGTGTGGGATACTATTTAGCTATCACTTGTGTTTGGAAGGAAAGAGAGTCTTCCCATCCCATTAGGCAATACTGAATGGGAAATAAACGCTAAGAAAGCACATCCAGGGGGAAGGGGGCTGCAGCGGAGGAGGATGTGCAATCACCTTACTGCATGTATTACAAGCTATATGACACCATCTTGGCGAACAGCAGCCATCTTAGTATTTAGGCCCAGGAGCAGCGAACAGCATTATGTGTGTTAGTATTAGATCCCTTGCATGAGCGCAGACACCAACCCCACCCTGGCCAGGTTTCAGAGATCCATAAAACCCTCCATTGTCCAAGAAGTTACAGGCCCCTGGGAAGAATATGCCTTGCAAGGTCAGGAGAAGGGAGCAGAGTGCCTCTTGGCAGTACCATACAACAGAATAGATAGCAAGGCCCTCTGTACCCCAACGATCCCAACATGAGAAATACAGCTTTGCAATGCTTTCATCCTGAGACCCCTGCATGCCACAGCACCATTCAAACCCAGACCAGTGACCATAAAACATTTACTCCACTCCATCAATCACTAAGATCACAAGGCAAGGCTATCACGCCTTCAAAAATGGGCCATGTGATTTGTGCAGCAAGGTCCAGGGTGCCATCAACTTATAGCCTAAATCTCAGATGGAGGACCTTGGGAGTTGCTGATCTGTCTGGGAGCGAGTGAAGCATGTGAGTTAGTGTGACCTCGGCACTCCCAGCGGGCTCCTCCCTGTATCTGCCAGGTGCATTGTTGCAATGATAAAATAACATTGTTATTGCAAGTAGATAATTAATTTTTAGGTCAGCTTCACCACGGATGACGAGCCCAGCAGTGCCCATGAGAACGGAGATGGACAGATGAAGACGGACAAATGGCATGTCATCCCATATGAAGTAGGGCTCCTCCAATCCGTATTGTAGAATTGTACTATATGTAATCATCTCATCAGTGACGTCATTTGTGCTTATACTGTGCCACACATCCCTATGGTGTCCAGAATGTTTGGCGGCAACAGAATTCTTTGTTGATGCACTTCTATTTTATAGAAATAAATACTTGTTATCCTTGCAAGCAGTGCATTTGGCCTTTTTCCCTAGTGGGTTGTATTTGTTCTGGTGTGAGCGTGCAGGGGCGTGCCTTAATTTTGTGACCACAATGTGATCCCAGCAACCCCCTCACAGACTGAGGATTCCAGGCCGCTTATCCGAAGGGGCTGCGCCCACCTGCAGCAACCAGCCCCCATAAGCATCATTCCCAGAGGTGTACAGGAGATGTTTTCACAGAAGTCCTGTCTGCACTTTGAAGTGGGCCGCGACTCCCGGGAGAGTGCAGACCGTTGTTGGAACCCCGTGATAGGGGAGTTTGGGTGAACACGCATATCTGAGTATACCAGTGCAAGTGATAACAGGTAGGGAAATGGTATATGGAGAAGAGTGTGGTTTGCAGGTAAGTGAAGGACGAGGATGTTTGCATGGTGTGGGTATGATTTTCTGCTTTTACTGTTATTGATTGTTTAAGGAGGTCATCACAGAAAGAAAAACAAGAGTGTAGGAAACCTCTCTGAGTGAGAGGAGAAAGTGGTACCAGTAATAGTGTATAACATAGGAAAAGGACATGAATAGGAGCCCTGAATAATTAGTGGGCTCGGATACAGTAGTGGTTGTTATTTTAGCTTATTGTTTTGTGACTTTTTTGTGTAAGGGGCGTTGTTAAAATAGCAGGCTGTTTTTAGTATGTGGTGTGTAAGAGTGGGTGCGTGTGAGGGAGAGGGGAGGGAAAGTAATCTGGGCTGATGGGCAGGGGGAACGGCAAATTTATTTTTGGTTTATGACATCTGCAGCGTGCGCAGCATGGGATTAGATGCGTAGGACGCTTTAGAGTGCACACATCGCTGCAATGGTAGTGGAGACCCCCTTAGAGTACATGTATAAAGCCTTGCCCAAAAACATTTGGAAATACTATAAGCAGTGGGTGGCAGAAACAAGAGGGAAGATGCCCCACTCATGGCCAGAGTAGGGCACCCATAATAAGGGAATTCTGGAGCATATGACAACATTTTAGCACGAAATACAGGGGCAAACAGCTGCAGAACAGAAAGGAAATCTTAGACCTATGGAAGATGATTGAGGACGTGGAAGACACTGATGAGGGAGGGGCACGGAGTACTCACAAACGGGACAAACAAGCAGAAGGGGGTGTAGCACAGACAGAGTACAAGGGGATATATCCATTGGCATTCCAACAGCAACAGGGTATACTATCCAAACCTATGTGTCTGCCACAGCCACGAACCCTCTGCCCCCACATATACACACTCCAGTAACTGCTCCGCAACAGGTGTGCACAGGGTAGCGGGAATTAGAAGGAGCACTAGAATTGGCGCAAGCAGAGCTAGCGCGGCTGCAGGCTGCACAGAGCTAGGCAAGCGGGCTAGATGAGTGGAGGGCGGGGGACATTTTGTTCAGACTGGATAGTACAGCAATAAAGGATGTACATATTGTGAAGAAGAAGAAGGGTGAGCAAGCAGCACAGGGTACGGGACTGTAACATCTGATAGAGGTCTAGATAGGAATCCAAGAGAAGATGGGCGGAGGACCGTAGATGAGTTTCAGGACAAAGGTAATGAGGATGCACAACCAGCACTGGAAATAACACCTTGAGTGTTACCCACCTTGTGGAATGAGGGGGTAAGGAGGTTTATCCAGATGGCAGTAGTGAAGAAAAAGACAAGTGCCAGAAGGGTGTGGGTAGGGCACAGTATGTGCCCAGGGTACAGATGGATAATACCTATTTGTTTAAAGCACTCCCGCCTTTAACAGCTGAGGCGGGGAAGTGGATGGATATACGCATTTGAAAAACAAACGGTGGCCGTGCCCCTTGCCGTGGGAAACATGAAAAGTGTGTTGGTGGCAATAGTGGGAGATCAGACTGGAGATGTGCGGATTAAAGCTTGATACACAGGAGTGAGGTTAGACGGTGATGAGCTTGATGGCGCACCATTCAACTACATCAGAGCGGAGGTGTGGGACGAACCTCGGTGCACGTACCCCCATACACAGGACCAACAGTCGATTATGCAATACACTATGGGCGATGAGGATTACATTATTAGGGTTCAGGAGATGTGCAGGTTGGAGACGGGGGGACCAGTGGGACCGATCAGTTCCTCTCTTTTACCTTGTCATCAAGAGGGGTTTACCAAAGGAAGTGCAGAAGGCACTGGATAAGATTGTGGACATTGACGCAAAAGGGTAGGCAGAAATTCTGAACCGTCTGAGCTGAAAACTCTCATCTAGCATTCCGAAAAGCTGTAAAAACATGGATCCTCGCTTGATCATCTCTCACTACACCCTTCTGGCCATAAATCACACCTCTAAGAAAGTGTATAATGTATGATATGTAACTGCTAACTTGTTTGTACTAATATTCCACTGTAACTAAGCTCTTCACAAGTAAATGCACTGCCTTTGGTAAACCCCTCTTGGGGCTGTAAAAATAAATAAATAAAAATAAATAAATTCAGACTATAATAATACACCATTGCAAACAAATAAAGAACGCGAAAAGGAAACGGCACAGCAGCTGCAGGCAAATGAGGCAACATTGGTACAGAGAAAGTTGGCTAAGATAGTTGTAGAGGGGACACACCTGCACAGACGGAGATGACATAGAGCATGCAAGCGCCCAGAGATGTCCAAATAGCAGCACTTTGGCCAGAAGGAGGACAAGGGCAGTGGGGAGGTGGACCGCAGTACCCCTCCCAGGAGTGACAGCAAGGAGGTCAGCAGCGCGGGAAGGGCAGATTTAGAGGTGGCAGAGGGGGATTTGGAAACATGGGACCAAGAGGGACGGGTATGGATTCCTCACAGTGTTGGAATTGTGGCAAGAGGGGACATTTTTCGAGAGAGTGTAGGAGCAGGCCAGGGCTCGGATATAATATGTACAATAACTATCATCGACCACCCCAGAAAACACAACAGATGCCGACTCTGAGGATGACCTCCATACCCCATGAAATACACAAAGCAAAAGGGGGCGCAAGCTCAACAACACCAGCACCCACAACAAACTTTGCCACAGCACAGAAATGGGAACATGCGCACACCCAACGAAGTGCCGAATGGCACCATAGTGCCAAACCGAGGGGTGTGCATGATGGGAAACAAACATTTCACGTTCCTGGGGAAAAACACATACCCGGATTAGGACAGTCCACAGAGAGCGGTTGCGTGCCAATTATATCTATGACCGTCCACCCTGATGAGGAACCCTTGGTGGGTGCAGAGTTAGGGAACAAGCACTTTATTTTTATGGTTGACATGGGTGCCACAAAATCATGCATCAGTGAGGGAGATTTCCTGCTATTGGGCAAACTCTTGACACGCAGGGCTTCACTGGGGATGTCTCCACAGTAAATAACCAGTGATTACCTCAAATAATCTAAATATGAAAACATTATCAAAGTCATCCCACCATCTGCTTTATTGGGAAATAAATATGCGTCTGTGATTATATAGCAAAAAAAAATCCTTTCAATTTCAAACATTATTTCAAATGATGAAGAAAGTCAAGGGCCACCTACCTTAAGTATAGGGCACATGATATCCTCTGTTGTCCCTCCTTGAGATTTGCAGAAGTCGTAAAATGCTTCCAGGTAAGCCTGGAGAAGGGAGACAATTAAGACAAAAATATCAGGCGAACCATTTCATTTTCTATAGGTCCAAAGCTGCCAACTGCAGTAATAGCTCAAACAGCTTCCTTAATTGGCCAATAAGTGATCAGTTTGCAAACAATTTCTAAAGAGCTAGGTTTTCTGTTGTCTTCTGACCTCTTACTTCAACAGTCATGGTCAGAGCCAGCATATTCCATAAGACACATTCTTAATTCACAAGACTCGGGCCCTTATTCACAGTGAGTTTTCCAATGGGGGTTTGCCATTATGAAACGCTTCTGTGAATTAGGCCCTCGGTTTCTGTAGGCTGAATGTTTGGAATATGCCAAAGTTAGTCTGATTTTTCATTCCCACATGCGAGCAGGCTGGTGGCTGTCGATTTGACAACTGTATTTCTTATGTATGTATTTTGTGAACCAGACCCGGGTCCAGGGATGTTTATCAGGATGGGCCAGGGTTTTGATCAGGGGGGTCCACATTCCATTGGGTGTGGGTCTAGGAATACCCTAAAGAAAGTGCTGGCATTGATCCAGAATTCCCAGATCTGTGATCCAGCAAAAAATGTCTTGCCAGATCTGAAAAAATACATTTACACCCCTCTATAAAAATAAACTGTACATAGAAAAAGAGAAGCAACGAAAATAGTGTTGCAACATCAATCTACATATCTTCCCTTCACATCTGCTCTCCCCTTTCTGTTATATCTGATCCTCCCTCACCTTTCACCGTCCAGTCACCTTCCTTCAGCTGCCCTAACCAACTTTCCGGTTTACCTCCCCTCCCACCTATTCACACCAACACCCAGCATGCATTTCCTGGACTGGCTTGGGAGAATTGAGGGCGATGCCTCCTCCTCCTCCTCTGAGAGGGCTGAGCAGTGGGGACCCCAGTCTTTGTACCATCTCAGATGGTGTCCGCCCAACAATACCTTGCTGAGCTCTGTGGCTACTCCCAGCAGGGTCCGGAGGAGATGCTTGTGGTCCCCCCATCTTGTTGTGAAAGACAGACCTCCCCACCCAGAATACTGAAGCAAGGAATGGGATATTTTGTTTCCTACAAAATTATCTTTTTTTCAAACTTCTTTATATTTCAAGAACAGAACATACCATGTCCAATCAATACATGTAGTCTTGTTGATCTTAACAATATTCCGAGCACAACAAATCCCCCAAAACATACACACGCATACAATCCTCCATCCACCCACCCATTCCTCAACCTCCCTGCCCCTCCTTTCGAACTGAACCCCTACAGTAGTCCCATTCTGAATGTCTCCCATCAATGGTTCATGTCCAAAATTACATTTTAAACACACAATGTAATTTTTTTGTTGGATTTTTGCAGCACATTTTAATTGAGTTGAGAGTGCAAAGGAGTTCTAGGGCTGCAAGGGCTGCATCAGGAGGCAAACTGTGCTGGTTGAGGGCTTTGCTGCCTCCTGGTATCGCTCCTGGTTGGGTGTGCCCCTGTACATCATTGTCTGGTACATACTGTTTACATACTGGTTATAATATGCAATTGTCCATGATGACTCTTTGTTTGATGTGTTTACTTTGATTTGTATTAAATGACACAATTGTCTTCAATATATGTGGCCCAGATATTTTCAAAGTTAGATGTGTTTGTGTCCTAATCCCTGTGCTGCCCATCTATTAAACCATGAGTGAGGCTTTTTGGAATAGCTTATAATGCGAACTGAATCACTTCTAGGGGCAGCTAATTTTAACAGGCAAGGCATAGTTAAATAAAAAAATATGCGCAGGATCACACATCTTCTGAGCTCAAGTTGGTACAAATATATGTTGAAGTTTGGCTTTGAATACCTTAAATAATACTAAATTGTATACAGATTACTTTAGACATCCACAAGTCACATGATAAACCAACTTGACAATGTATTCATCATTGTAGAAACATGTTGATAAAAAGATTAAGGGAATCCTAAATTGCACAGAGCAGAATTCTCCTGTTTGTACAGTTTTGGAAAAGAGGCCATTCATTAATGTTAATTGTTTCCACCAAGTGCTGGAAAAGTAAAGAGTAAAACAGAGGCGAACATCGCCTTTGCTCTTTACTGTACCATATTGCGCCTGGAAAAGTATAAATCACTTCCACAATTAATGATTGTGAGAGCCATCCACAATGGATTCCTTTGGACTCTGCCTGCTTTTTACAGGTGTAAATGTCAGGCAGGTTCCAAAGGAATCTATTGGTTTTCCACCAAAGTAAAAATACATGCTGGTGGAATACCAATCGGATTTGGCAGGGGACCTTGTTAAGTCTGATTTGCTGTCCAACTTCACATGTCAAATCATACAAAATCCTGCAGCTCATAAAAAGTGGAGCTACATCGATCAGCGCCACTTCTTCCACTCTGCTTGACCTGGAAAATGATCCCCTATGACTGTAGCTTTATTTTTCCCATCTGGAATGGAAGCCTACAAGCTCCAGCATTGCAATAATTGAGAACTTTCACACAACTTGTTCTGTATTCCCTTAATTACTAATTTGGTGGCAGCTCCAAAAGTCATTTGCTAATGGCTTCCCCCCTTCTCTAATCACACAGACATACTACAGAATTATGGCATGGAATTTTGCACAGAGCAACAGTAGTGGTAATGTTTCATTCAAAGCCTTGCATTTATCACTTTTTGATTTTACTACACTCTCCCCTCCAGAATTAAATTTTTGTTACTACCAACCTTATCTTTTCACTTAACTCAAGTAGTTAATGCAGCAGAATATATACTTTTAATGTAATGTGTAAGGGCCCCAGTCAGATGACCCACCATCTGCAGAAATCTGTGTTCAATCAGCTTTACCTGTCATTTATAGTTTAATATAGTTAACCATTTTTATTAAGAATGGTGTGAAAAACCACTACATTCCCACAAAAATAAACATACTTTAAATTACAGAAACCAAAATTGTGATTTTAGATTTGAAAAAATAGTTGTAGGCAGCCTGCTTGAATAAGTGTGCTACCTCACTTAGAGGTGTGAATGGACCTCCATCTCCCTGGTCATTTGTACTTTTATGGCTGTGGGCCATAAATCACTTTCTAGGGCAAGAAAACAAATCCTGCCTGGGTCTCCTGCAATTCAGCCTCTCAGAATGATGTCTCTGAGGTTGCTGCTGAATGTTTAGAGTGACATCCACCCCCCACTCCCTCGATTACCAGTGGTGTATCACACCACTGACATGGCCTCCTTTCTAGGGGGGGGCAGAGGCTGGCTCTGGGGGGGCCTGGCCCCCTTACCCCCCTGCTGGAGCCGGGCCTGTTGTGAACCCTTTATTGTCGTGCATACTAACCACAACCCTTTTTTAAATGTGTTTCTTTAAATCTTTTTATTAACAGGTCAGCGGGTATAATAATACAACAAAACAACAACTATCAATCGGGAGGACCGAAACAAAGCTGAGCAGGCCAAAATAAAGAACACATGGGACGGGAAGAACACATGGCTGTGATCGGGATCGAAGTCACTCAGTTCCCTTCACTTAGACCCCAACGTGTTTGCATAACATAGTGGGGTCTCCTACTCAACCAGAGATCCGTATTGACTTTGAAATACACAAAATAATCGATGGGTATGTAGAGAGGGTACTGCACACACGTACCAACGTAAGGACGGGGTACCGTTCAATCACCTATTACGGTAAGCCTGAAAATAATAGCAATATGCGCTCAAGCTGAGCCTTGGAGCCCGCCGCCCATTTCTATTTCCCACCCCCAGCTTCCTTAACCCACCTAACCTAGCACCCAATAACCACAACCCTTTTACACGAATAAAGTGTTTGACTGTCAGACACTGTGGACAAAACTACAGACCCAGTCAGAGCTGTCACGTTTCCCATGGCCATGCGTGAGAAGGCTACACAGTCCTCTTTTTGCTTGGCACTCTGGGAATTGTAGTTATCACAAATTTCAAATGGGGAAGAAAAAACAACACGCCACAGAATCAACAGAGATAATAACAGGACTGGCTGGCCTTTTCCTGCATTGTCATAGGTAACTTGAGAGCTCTGCACAGATTCATGTTTCCTCCTCACCCTGGTATGCCTGCCCCATTTTGCTCACCTGTCAGCTTTTGGTGTGTCTGCCAGAATACCTAAATATAAGTAGCTGGTGAAAAGAATTGAAGGCAATGCCTGAAGTATGTAGACTAGAGTACCTCAGCGCCCTTAACATACTCAGGGCCTCATTATACAGCCTGGGCAACTTTCTTTTGGTAGTATCACACCAGCAGCAGTCCGGGAAATCTATCCACTAACAGAAATACCACCAAAATGACATTCACTGAAATAGTGGCAGCAATATTTGAGTGAATTCACGTGAATTTTTGCAAATATTTTGAGGATGGACATTGAATATGTACAGTGGCTGATCGTGCCGCTACTGTACAATCTTTTTATGAACAAATGGTTCAACCCTTTCATGCATTACCTGGCAAAGGTGAAAAGAAGTGAGCATCACAGATGGACACTTTGTCACCCGTTCAGAGGGTCCCATGCACAAATCTTTTTTCCTGTAGTGATTTGCTACCCTTTACAAAAGGAAAACATGCCTAAACAGATTAGGACATTTCTTAAAATGTTTAGCTGCACCTCTTGATTGTAGGTAAAAATTGGGATGCTTCAAGGTGGTTTTCCACCTTGTAATTCGGCAGCATTTACGGCCAGAGGTATTCCTTTGGAATAGCGCTGGCAGTAAATAACTCCATATCTGTAATGTGCTGGGTGCTAAAACAGGCAGTAATGCCGCCTATTTTTATGTTACACTGCGCCTGTAATTGAGGACCAAGGTGTTTTATATATTTGTATGCTTTTAATTTATGAAGTAGACAATGAGAAATATCACCAAGCAATACACAATCTTATTATATAGGTATGATTTAACTGTACTGTAATTACTACAGTATAGTCATACTACTAGTATACTATAAATAGTATACTTTATGACGTCTGTACTATACTGTTATTTGTAACAAGCTCATGCAAATCATACTATCACTACTCTATACTATACTATAGCTAATATTCTATGGAGAAACTATAGGCACTGTAATATATCTATAACACTAAAACTCCACCTAAACTATAAACATGCAAGACTTTAACTAAAACTATATTGTAACTTCTATGCTATAACCAAAATTATACGGCACACTACTATATATTTGATACTTTATGTACTATATTAAAAATACTTGCGCGGTAGCAAGGGAACTAGCGTCCCCAGTCACTGTGGAAACACTGGAGAGTCCACACTGTAGTTCTCACTTTCTTCAAGATCGTACCTGGAAAAGACAGACCTCACTGCTTGCCAGCCGTGATTTCAATGATTGGAGGAGTCCAGTAGCTGCCTTGCAATTCCATGCACTTGCCCTTCCCTGATAGATGTTATTTTCTCGAATTCCTGATCTCATCTCCTGCTCAGTGGTTTCTTCAGCTGAGCATATCTCTTTCTGATCTCCAAGTTCTTGTCTACAAATTGCCTTGCTCTCATTTTCCTTCTTGGTCTACTTGGCCTCCAAGCCTATCTGAGTTCTGTACTTCATCTCTTATGACCAGAAGACATGCAAGACGGTCCTCATTACCTACCTCAGCCTTTCATCCCACACAGAGGGTTTTCCTGCCAAGAGAGGGCTTTCCTCAGATATTGGCTGCTGTGTCCAGAGGACCGTGCCACAGCGGCTTCATTGTTGTCACCAGAGTGGCTTCAGGGGAGACAGGCTGTACCTGCTCAGCCCCCGCTCCATACCTTGGGTACAGCTAAGGTCGCTGACAACTACACTATAACTATACAATTTATGAAAGTAGCCCATTAATTACATATTGTACTGCATTTGCTATAGAACATCTACAAAATATGTATTAGATAAAGTACCCCAACCATATATTATAGGGATAGTGGAGGTCCCCAAGGGGTTGTGTGACCATAAAGAGACATGGGGCACAGGTGGAGTGGTTTTATAATGTCAGTGAATGCTGAGGTGACGTAAAATATTCTCTTTGCGTACAGCTGGGTATATTTTATTTCCTCAAATACATAATGACACCATCATCCCAGTAATACATGGTCTCTTGATCCCTGTGACTCAAGGCATCTTTCAGTTGTGGATTAAATATATGATGACTCTGTACTTTAGGAATAACTATACAAATATGGCGTCAATGCTTTAGCAGTCTAATAAAAGTCACTGTGAAACTGGATTTGTGGTTTAGCATAAGGGGTAATAGTAATATTCAGTAGTGCACTACATGTTTTTATTTTATTATTTATTGTTTCCTTATTAGGTGCTTATACAGCAAGTAAAATTCTGTTTCAAAGCGCCCCATATATAAATATATAGCTATAAATCGGCAATTCCTGTTTGCTATAAAGATTCATTGATGAACTCGAGGTTTGTCCCAGAGTTGTGCTAGGAATTGTTTATTGTAAAACCATGTGTATTTAGTAGTATACCTGATGCATGTCAGATAGTTCACCGAGTTACCATTTACAGATCTGCGTGTGATCTGCAGCATATCACAGCCCCTGGAATGTTGAGGCAGCATGACAATTGGCTAATCGGTCTGTGGGCTGTTCTACCCGGAATAACACAGAATGTCTCTCAAAGTCTGCAGATGTAGGATCCGTCAACTTTGTGACAGGTATAATATTCTGTAGCACCAGCCGTGTCTGCTCCTTGTCGCACCTCAGACGTAGCTCACTCACCTTGTGCCCCGCCCAGCTCCAGGCCTCATTGGCTTCTCTAATTCTGACACCAACAGCTGATATCACACCATTCTTCCACTCCCAGCTTCTCCACCTCATGTCCGTCTTCACTCCTTACACTGATGATGTTTTAAGCTTCCCCGCCTTACCTCTTAATGTAAACATCAGTTCTCGCTTCCCACAGCCATATGACCACCCAGGCAGAGTCAACTTGCCACAAGCCTGTGAATACGCATGGTGATTTTAATTCCGAATTCTGGATTCAATAGCTGCCTTGGAGCCACAATGGGAGTTATGTGCCTGCAAACCTTGTTAGACATCCTCTGTGCCCTTGAACCTCCACAGCCCATAAATCCCAATTATGGCTACTGCACCATATATATGTATATAAACCTTAATTATAACTATGCAATGTGCATTGTTGCTTTCATGTTGGCACATCTGGGGGCTATATGATGGTACCCAGAGCCAATTCCCCACAATCAGATGTATAGGCTATTGGTACCCGGCGGGGGGGGGGGGGGGGGCAGGGGAGGTGATGTGACAGCCTCCCATCCTATGAAGAGGCTCGGAATGGGGGATCATCAGATGGTAATCCCACCGCCCTGAGCCTCCTCAGGGCTGGAAGCCGCAATCTTCCCCGCCGGGGAATGAGGTAAGTGCTCCATTCCACCCCACGCCCTCGCCCGCACCCGTCCACAGGTTTCCCTTCGCTGCGCCCCACCCCCTCATTTACCTTCTTTCTGGTTGCTTTTCGGGAGCGAACGTGCTGGGAGCACTTCTGTCCCCAGCGTGTCCGCTCCACCATGGAAAGAAACAAGAGACTACGTGTAGTTCCTTCTCCCCTTTTCATGGTGGCCATTTTTTTGTTTACTTTGTTTCCTACTTTTTAATGGCCACCAAGGAAAGGGAGAAGGGACTACATGTAGTCCCTTCTCCCTTTCCATGGTGGCCATTTTGTTTTTTTTACTATTTACAATGGCCGCCATGGAAAGAGAAAACAGACTACATTTCCATGGCGGCACACTGGTCTCCCCTTCATGTACAAATGCCTATATTCTCTTGACACAGAACACCTAAAAACTGACTGTTACTAAGTGAAAATATTAAAAAGACCGATTTAGAAAGACCACTTTGTGACTGCACAGAGACGTCTTTTTAAATTTAACTGTCACGCCCTTGTCACTCATGATTGCCAGCAGGTGCTGACAGTCAGGACTGAGACGAGCCCAGGAAGGCGGAAGTTGGAGGTGAGGTAAGTTCGTGTATGTTTGCGTGTCTGTGTGTATTCTGTGGGGTGGTGTTTGGAGTGTGTGGTGATGGGGCAGGGGAAAAGGAGTGTGTGTGTATTTGTGTTTGTGTTAGTGCGGGGCTTATGGACCGTTATAAGGAAAGAGGATGCAGGATTAATGGGTGGGCTCAGGGGGTGGGGGGTGAAACTCCCCTGATTTTAGCAGTGAGGGGGGGGGAGTAAAAGAATTATATTTGGCGAGTATTAAAGGCCACACCAAATTGGCTGAAAAAAGAATGTTCTTTTATCTGCCGCCTTTAATATTCGACAATATCACATAGAACGAACTGACATCCCCACAGAGCTCAGGATACTTGTGGCCTGCACGTAACACAACAGCAAAGCTAGCTAGCATTTTCCACTCTCTCCCTTGTAACCTCCCCTCTGACAACCCTTTCAGATCCACCTAAGTGACTGGAGACTATGTGAATGGCAGCGGTGCATAGTATAAATCCAGATTGCATAACATAGCAATATACGTTTATATGCACAAATAAATACTGATTGTACCCATTGTTAAGTTAAACAGCATACCTTGTATAGCTTGTTGCGCATTATTTCAATGTTCATTTCATCAAGGTCATTTTCTGAAAGGCAGTCTTGAAAGAAATTGGCTGAAGAAAGAAAGAACATGATCATAAAACATGTCAGTTAATTGACAGTAGAGTGGATTTTTACAAAATTGGAAAGAACAGAAGAATACGATGGACAGGTTTATTTTATTTATTTATTTAATGAAAATTTCAGGGAAACTGCATTTTTACACAGAAATGCTTAGAATTATTTTTAACATTGATCTACAGAGCGGAGCACCAGTGTCCTTAACAATAGGTGAGAGGATATGGATATAAGACCAGATGATGCAGCAGAGGTAGAATGAACCACAAACAAGGACCATAGAGCAGGATATAGTAGCGAGATAGTGGCAGACGTACTGCGATTTAGGATGAAGACGCAAGGGCTTAGTGCTGTGGGGTTTTCGTAGAGAAGTAGGTGAAGAGGAAAACAGGGAGATGTGGTGGTGTAGAATGCTATGCAAGGAGAGCTAAGAGGTTGGATTTAAATAGAGATAGAATGGGAGTAGTGTCATGAGGGGCGTGAAGAGCATTCCAGAGTAAGAGAGTAAGGAGAGGAAAAGAGCAGAAAAGAAGGGGCACAAATAGCACGAGAGGTGGCAAGGAGGTGAGCTAAGGATGATCATAGGAAGACAGGGGGCGAGAAGGAAGTGAGATGAGCCAATTGTCATGGTGGGGCAAGCCTGTGTATAGTTTTGAGGATGAGAATACGTTTATACTTTGCCCTGTCTCGTAGATTTCCAGCCTAACTGACAACTGGTTGGGGAGATGGTGGTGAAGCAAGGAGGCAAAGGTTGAGGACTTTGTCAAGAGGTGAAAAAGTATTGTTGGGAAGGCCATAGAGTAGGCCGGCACAGTAGTCAGATCAAAAGAGTACTAAAGAGGAGATTAGGTGCTTAGCAAGATAAAGTCTGGCAGCAGTCGCAGATTTGGAGATGAACAGTGAGAAGTTGTGAGATGGGTTTAAGACGACACCAAGATTGTGAGTAGGGAGGGTAGTCAAGAGAGAAGCATGACAGATGGGGAGACGAACAGATAGACTGTTTGGATGAGAAGTAGAGAACTTCAGTGGAGTTGAGCATGAGCGAGTGAGATGCCATCCAGTATTTGACCGTTAGAAATGTATGACTGTAACTCGTCAGAGAAGGACGGAAAGGAGAAGAAGATCTGAGTGTCATCACGAAGAGTTGATAGGAGAAGCCATAGGAGGAGTTCAATGTGTCAAGAGCAGAGGTATAGCGAGTGAAGAGAAGTGGGCCCAGGACTGACCTTTAGGAACACCAACAGTAAGGGGGTGAGTGGGTAGGTAAGGCTTTTCCAGGAGATCTGGAAGTGTATGAGGGTGCGATATGAAGCAAATCAAGCGAGGGCCTTGTGCCTGATACCTAGGAGAGATAGTGTTGAGGGAAGATTGGAATGGTTGGCGGTATCAAAGGCTGCAGAGTGGCCAAGAAAAATAAGAATAGATGAACGGTTTGCATGATGAGCAGAATAGATGTAGTTTAATTCCACATTAGAGCTTCAGGTAAATGCCACACCTGCCTATTGTACCTTCTAAAATCAAGCCAATAGTCCAAAGAAAGAAGACTGTCTAGTAAGAGGTGCACATGTGTCTGCCCCTTTATGCAACCTGCACTAGTCAGGTAATTTATTCAAAACAGTGGCATGAGAAGCACCTACTACAAAGAGGGCCTTTGCTCTACAGCTGCCTGATATAAATGATACCTAAATCATTAATTCATTAAATTATTCTTTTAATTTACAATCATTGCTGATATTCTTCATTGCTCCGAATCCTGCTCTTGCTCGTCCTGGTTGTACATAATGAAGTGAACCTCCAAAATTGTTAGTACCCTCTGCCCCAATGTGGTGAGTATAATTTGACCTTCAACCCTAGTCTCCACCTTTAACGTCTTATCTGTGAATATACCTGCTATTCCTCCTGTGGTGGGATGAGGAAGAGTAGTGTAATTAAGGTTTCTGGTATGTAATTCGGCACTGTCCCCCGGCCCCACTTCTTCATCCAGTCCTGAACAGTTAGGAATTACCAAGTACTACTTTAGCTATCAGGGAGAAAAACAAAGAAGCCTTCAGACTCGGAGATGTGGTATGCACACCAGTGAAAACACTCTGCATTTACATATCAGGAAGTTCTCAGCAATATGGTGCATTCAGTCCTGGCACCATGAAGGAAAACACTGAACCCACAAGCCTGAGTCTGTAATAATTCGTAAATGTGTCCTGCGTGCCCTATGTGGCAATTCTGAGAATTGTTGGTAGTGATACACCCTGAAAGATCTCCACACTGGCAAAGGGTCTTTTGCTAGGTCATAGAGCATCAATATGGTCAATTCCATAATTGCATCCACTTATGTAGGATGGCTGTGGATGGTCTAGCCCCTAGATGACCCACTCCAAAATCAATTGGCATGTAGTTGGAAGAGTAAATGGACGCTGACCTCTTCAGGTATTCTTTTACAGTCATGCTTACATCTAGTGTTTATACATCTGTTTTTTCTGACTCTGTGGAATGATGGTGGGGGAAATTATATTCCCTCCTCAGTGAAATTATGGTACCGCCTTTGTTCTAAATGACTACGATGGATGCACACAATAGTAGACCACTTGCAAGAAACCTGAGCAAGTAGTGAACACATCAGTGCCCCTAGCTACACACTTTTGGATCTAAGACGTTGTCCTCAATGGGTTCAAATGGGGAGCCCCCCATGTCCTGAGAACTACTGGCAGATCCCAAGAAGGGTCACCTGATTTGATGATAGAGCCTCCTTTAGAATTGGTATCGTTGTAGCAGGGTTTTGGCGTACTTATCAGTCCCCCCAATTCCATTCTATGGCTCCCTATTGCCACCAACGGAGGGTGGACACTGCTAGACCTACATCAAATCTTTTTCTCGCAGCTGCAGGGTGCCTTTCTGCCAGGTGAAGTTTTTTGTTTTTCAACAGTGCCAACCCAGAATCCTCCTTGGCTGTCTTAACCAGTTCACCCATATGTGAGCAGAATAAAGTCTGGCCTAGGAAGGCCAGGTGAAGATGAATGGCTTTTTCAGACCTCTCCCACTTCCAACCTCCCAGCTGTAATTGCTGCAACTGGCCACCATGGTCACCTCGTCTAGTGCCTTTGCTCTTAGAACATCATATACATAATAGGAAGCAAGCATGAGTTGTTTCCCAAAAGTTTGTGTGAGTTGGGCACTGTCTGTCGCTTCCTCCAGGGTGGTGATCAGCGATGGAAAATCATGCAGTCAGCACTGCAAGGTATAGGTCATGTATATCTCTGCCATCAGTCTGAATGTGATGGCAACATGGGACTTTTCCATTTGTCTATTTGGTCATCTACGGCTTTGGTTTTGGGGCTTGGGGCAGAGAGTGCACCTTTAGGAATTCCAATTATTGCACCCGAAACCCATGGTGAAGTACAGAGAACCTTTCTGTATCCTTGCAATATGGGCTGTTAAAGGGTGGAAATAGGGGCATATTTGCTGTTTGCATCTGTTGGGTGATGAACATTGTTTGTGGTAATGAAAGGGTCAACCAGATCACTGTTGTCAAGGAGATAGGAGCAGCCTCTTCAATAATCTCTTTCCTGCAGAACTGACCTGTGGATTCCACTTCTTCTTCGTCCTCTGTGTCATGAGCTCTTTGAAAATGTATTCTGTAAATCCATAATCAACAATCATGACATTCAAACCCCAGAGAGTATCTTTGAAAACAAAGGAGCCAGGAACATCCTCACCCTTCAAAGCATCCCCGTCTGTGTCCTTGAAACTATCATCAAGACAGTATCTGCATTGAATTCTTCTTGCACCTAACACAACCATGAAAACATACCCTTTCGAATGAGGTCTTCTCCGCCCTCCTGAAAAAAGTCACTTTCACCCCTTTTCTGAAAAAGCTGAATGCAGACCCAACTAAACCATCCAACTAACGGCCAATTGCCAACCTCCGGCTAAAAGAAAATCTTGAAAGAATTACCAACCTCATAAATACTATTATGAGGGAGCCAAACATTTTCATGTCAGCAAATTAAGCTTCGGGGTAAACCAGGGAACAGAGATAACACTAGTGGACACCAGGGAGAATATACTACAGTCTCTGGATGCCAGTAAACCCACCGCCCTAACCCTGTTTCACTTATCATCAGCGTATGTCACAGTGGGCCACAACATCCGACCCCACCATCTCCAGAAGCACTTCTCTATCGGTGTCTACTAACTCTCATGGTTTTCATTTTTCTTGAAAAACCAAACCTACAGGGGAGGCCGGGGGAGGCTGGTGCCTCTTGAATCCAGAGTCGTTGGAAGAACTGAAGTTAACCCTTTGATTGACTTGTGACCAATAAGTACACATCGGAAATAAATAGTTACAATTTGACCGTAGGACGTATACATACTTCCTAAATTGAGGAGGGAGGGATTCACCTCTCCCACCCCTCCCATCCCCTCCACCCCCAAGACCCAGCGAATGCAGCCAAAGTACTTCTTTGGGCTGCAGCAGTTTGGTCCCCTTGGGTATCAGCACTCATTGGGTTAAAGAATTTCTATGTTCTATTTTTTAATGCATTCTTATTTACATACAAGTGTTGACCTGGTAGTTGGTAGGGAATCGCCACAGTGCCAATTTGCAGATGATCTTGTTTGTGGGTGTAAATTACAAAATGCCTACTTTATGTGAATTGCTGTAAATTTAGTTTATTTTTATTTTTTAGTTCAGCAAATTATAGTTATGCAAAAACACATTATGGCTGTGCTTCCACAAGTCGTTTGCACCCAACCTTATTACATCTGGGCAGAGTATATGATGTTTGTCTCCATAAGGGCATGCTATAATGTTTAAAAAGCAAATAAAATACACTTTCCCTATAACGAGAGGACTCGTATGACTAATGAATTTTGGAAAAGAATATTGAATTTTGGAAAAGAATATTGAATAGCAATCAAACAGCATTATCTATGACCACAATTAATTACATGAATACACATTCTGGGAATAAGTCTTTTTTTTAGCATGCAATCAACTGTTCTTTTTTTTTTAAAAGGGATAAACTGTTTTTTTATCTTGGATGTTAGCTTGATGTTCAAATTGTGAAAGGTTTTTTAATAAACTAAACACAATAAAAAATAAATGAAAAACATTATTGGAAAGAGTTAGCAATCTCTTAAGCAGCAAACATTGTGTTGTGAAATGCCAACCTTAAGGCAACGAATGCCATTTAGAATACGTACCCAGTGGAGTGTCCACTAGAATTGCACTGTACAGCTCTGCCGGAGTTTGTGCGATATTTACAGCTTCCATCTGCTCAAAACTTCCAAGAGGGTGGCACTTTGGGACCAGTTCGGATATGGGTCGTTGATGCAAAGTACCGGTGATCAGCAGAATTACATTGTCAATCATGTAACTGTAGCTGAAATGTAAGCAAAGCTGCGATTTAAAGGCCTTTTCCAGTTTACCATGTAAGCTCATGTGTTTATCCCTGGAGCTGTCATGCACTAATCGTAGTAGATTTCTATAGAAGAGCTGCTGTAGTCTGGAGTAAAACAAATAGAATATCGTGTTAGCAGGCATATGGAGACTTCAGAAGCCACTATTTCATACATGTATGTCACACAAGTGGTGGGGAGCAGAATCATTTTGTGTTGAGTGGTTGCAGAAACTCAAAGAGGTGAGGACGCTTTTAACCTTTAGCCAGCAAGCTAGTTTAGTGAGTTAAGTGCAGAATTTCCTCCTTCCAAGGTCTATATATTGAGTACCATTCAATTGGGTAATTATAAGATATATAACAGTGCTTATAATAAAGACAAATTCGTGAGCTGGATAATTGCAATGCTGGATAATTGCAAACCCACAAAATTGCCCACAGCCACATAGTTTACATTCTCCACTTACTGGTGATGGGAGCAGTAGTTTTTTGCAAATTGTTATTTTCTTGCTGCTGTTTAATAATCAAGAATAGAGAAATACATTAAGAGAATCATGATTGCCCATCGCTCCCTAGGACTAATCGTAATTATTAGGTGCAGACAGATCTAGGAACACATTGTTTTGATATTTATTCCAAATTAATGTGTTGGCATATATTAATATCCACAATGAAAATATAGAGTGAAACATATATAATTCAAAGTACAAATATAAACTATAATCTTGTACAAAGGGAAATTGAGAGAACATTAGTCAAACAAAGGCACACACACACACCATTACACTTGTGTGTCTTAAGTAGTCATGATATAACCATAATCTATGAAGAGATTTTGGGTTAATCACAGGCTATCTACATCTTTCAGCATTAGTTGTCAGTCGAATATCGCCCCACCTTCATCATGACCAGAGTGTTCAGAGTTTATTTATTGGGTTTTTATAATGCGTCCATACAGCAAATGGTGTTTGAAGGCACCACAGCAAAGGGTGTCTCAAGGCACCACACTTAAATGTAGTCCCAAATACAAGGTGTGGAATCTTCCTAGTAGTGTTACTTGTAATTTACCAAAAATTAGAAGTTGAACATTTTTCTGTTACACCTAAGGGAGGCATGAAAGGAAAAATCCTGCTCGAAGACAGCAATAAGATACACCACTGTAGTAGTTCTGATTATGTAGGTAAGCAATAATTTGGAATAAATATCAAAACATCATTTTCTAAATCTGTCAGTTAGGACCCACTTTCTGGTTAGCTGAATACCAGCTGCTAAGAATGAGTTAGACAGCTTATCTTCAAATCTCAAGGGAGCGACAAAGGCTGTGATTAGAGAAGCAGCTTAGATCTCATACAGGGCAGAAACTATTACAATCCTTCACCCAGACTGAATGTACATTCCTGGATGAGCTACCTAGTATGGGAGGAGAAGTGAGAGCTGAACTGCCATGGCAGCCAGGCCGCTGCATCTGTGGTCATGAGATCTTCTTTCATGAAGAGGAGGCCAAGCCAGGAGTGTCTCAGGCTGGCTCAGGATGGCTTAGGCCAAGTACTTGGTTTGAGACTGACTCACATTTCAAACTACTTCCTTGCCAAAAGACGTGCTGAGTCCTGCACGCTTGCTACGAAAAGAGAAGATATTATTTCCTGTCTGAGTCCAGGAAAGTAAGATCTGCCATATTTGCATCCTCCCCAGCAGAGGCTCCTGTCCGGGAGTTCCGCAATCTTTTCTACCTATCTTCCAATTCATCATGTTGGTGAGGCATGACGCAGAGCTGGGTGGGAACATTCTTTTGACATGTATTTGTCAGCTGCACATTTCAAAGGGAAGCTCTCTATGTATCATGCCATGAGGATGGATCAGCAGAGCCAAGTGTGATGTTAGATGATAAGAACTAGATGTGCCCAGGTGTACCTTAAATGCCCACAGTGCAGAAACCCTCTGCCTTCTTCCAAGACTAAAGGTTTTTTTATGGAATCTCAAATTCTTCACATAAAGAAAGCTTCATACTGTCGGGATAAATGGAGAGTGAATGAATCTAAAGTGAGGTGTGCCAAAATGGTGCTTTGCTCAATTCACATGTGCTGTGTTTCTTTCAAATGCAAGGAAAAGGTGCACCTTTAAAATGCAGGTAGGTACCTTTTTGCCTGATAGACAATACCAGACGAATGACACCAATTTTCCCATGAACTTTGAATCAATATTTGAACTGCTTAGGCAAAAGCACGAGGAAGCCCAAGGATTGAACCCAGATGAGTTTTAACCTCCCAAAAAGGAAATGCTGAAAACTTTGTACTTTCATCTGAAAAAGGGTACCTTACTACACTGAAACAATGTACTATAAATAACTCTTCAAATAGGAAATGTCGAGTTTATGAAATGAAATGCAGCATTTAAATCTAATCAATAATAACATTATTCCTTACAAATAGTAAGAAGAGTGTGAGAAAGCCAAAGAATCAGCATCCATTCTTAAATTACCTGTCAGGTATTAAAAAGCTTGCATAATTTATTAACCAATAATTTCACAAACCAAAATGCCATGCATCTTATAATAAAGCATTGCAATGGGCAAGGCAAATAAATGTGCTTTGGGTCTCAAACACAACATGACAAAAAATGTTATATGAGGCATTTATAAATACACTTAGAAGCATATTGTAAATATATTCAGTGTTATAGTTATACGTGAGCCTTTATACAGGAAATACATTATTGGTTAAGTCTGCATGGCCAGATTGGTTTTCTGATGTGGCTTGGCCAATGCTGGGTTTATTGAGTTTTCAGTGCGCCTGACACATGTTTGAACAGGCCAGGATATGCATTGTTAATGGGGGTAGGGCTGAAACCCTAGGGGAATTGTACATTCTCCATGTAGAGGGCTAAATCCGTATCAATCATCAAGGTAACACATTAAATCTAGTACAACAAAAGGATTGTGTGTTCAGGGCTTTAGAAAATAGCCTATGAATACATCTTTGTATTCCAGTAGAGCCGAATCATTGGTCCTCCAAATGAGAACGTTCTGAAGTGCTCACATTCTGAACAGGTCTGCTGTCTAACCGCAGTACTTCACAAGAAGATTACTGCTTCTAAAATTCCAAGCTCTGTAGGCCTTCATAATATTTACTATCTGAAATTAATGAAAGGCTCTGTAAAGAAAACAGGTTTGTTAGCTGAACCTATTAATCATTAACAGAGGACTTCACAAAGAGACCTTTGACAGCTGTTGCCATGACTTAGCACATGGTTTCCATGTCCACAATTCTTACTATTTGAAATTAATATTATTTCATACATTCAAAATGATTGTGGCTTTAGCTCTACCACTATATGACTTAGAGCCAAAAGGAAACATGTTTTAAAATTGTGAGATTCTTCTCTACAAAATGAGTCTAAATACAAGATCTGTAGAATTCTTAATAATTAACAAAATGTTAAATATTAATAACTTCCTCAAATTTCATTGCACAAATTCAAAGTCTAAAAATCCACATTTCATCGATGTGTCATATTGCTGTGAGGAGATATGGAACACATGATTTTGCATTTAGAATTGTCAAAAGTGTACATAACCCACCCTTTCATATGTTCCAAAATATGATAAACCTATCAAAATGAAGGGGTGTACACTTGGGGAGTGTGCGCCTGGTAAGCAAAGCAATGGAAAGATTTGAGCAATTTAAAAGTGTGAGGTCACTGTGACATAGCGCGGAATATTACACATTATATAAGCAGACACACACAGGGAATAAGAGGAGCACTGGGATTGTGAAGGTTTCAGAAAAGGGAAAGCCCTGTTCAGTGTTGAGCTTGGACAATGTCTTGAGGTGAAGGGGCCTTGCCTATGAGGAAGCCTGAAGGTGATTTTATCTGAGGCAGACCTGTTTTCCTAGAGAGATATCACATACAAGAAGAGCCAGGCTTTCTGGGAATAGCCTGGAAACTCTTGAGGGTCCAGGCTGGTTATGTTCCTTAGAGAATTATTCAAAGGTGAGTATTGAAATTCCCCAATGTAAATAGATATAGGCCAAGGCAAACCTGTCCAGTCATTGCGCGTGATCCCTCCACCCACACATGATGTCATTAGAAGAGCCATGAACATTCATAAATAGGAGCTCTGCAGCCCACTGAACTGTGCCATGCAGGTTTAGCAGAGCGCCCCCAGCTCCTCCGAGATCACAATGCGCCAACACACAAAAAGTCAGCAGTGTGGGGAAGCATCACTTTGAGCAGGTGAGTGCAGGCTGAACCAGGAGCATCCTTGGCCACTGCTAACCCTATGCTGATTGCCTGCAATGGAGGTACTCACAGGGAGGGACCCATGCCGTCCATTTCTAGACATCTGAATAGCCAGCACAACACATGCCAGTATGGCAGCATTAGAATTAATGATGACATCACTGCCAGAGAGGCTGGCAGCACAGCACAGGTCACACAGGAGGGAGGATGATGTTCAGGGGGACTGAGGGGGCGAGGTGGTGTGATGGATGCCTCTAGGTTGTCCTCTAGCACAGGACCACATCTACATAAGCAAGCATGTACAGCAGTAGCGGCTCCCTCATGACAAATGTTTTAGTGTGTCCCTTCCTAAGAAGACCAGGAGCTGTATGTAGAAAAGGAAAGCTTCTTTATTCATAAATTAAAGGATCAGGATAGCACAGCACGAATGGAAGGGACATCCACCTCCATACACCCTCACTACAGCAGTCACTCTCCAACTATCATTCCAAGAACACAAAGCAGGTCACACATACATAGCCTTCCATACCTAGAACACTTGTGACATGGATGTAGGAAGGCATAGAAGGCAGATAGCACATCACAACAGACAGCAGGAGGGAACAGGGACTATCTGTGATTGGAAGGCGAAAAAGGAGACAAACCAGCACTGTCTACTGATTTCTGATGAGCACATATACTGATATACTGAAATAAATTAGCGTTTAATGCCTATGGACCAGACTACTGCTTGTCGGTCACAGAAAGTAACTCACGTGATGAAGTTCAGAAAAGTAGAAAGTGGTTCAAAAGCATGGTTTCGAAAGTAGTGAAATTCTGTCAGTAGTTTTTCCTTCAGTTTGTCATCGATGATGGAGACAGTTAGGGGACCAGTCTCATTGGAAAGGAAGCCGCCATAGTCAGTGGACTGCAGATGTAGCTTCAAATCTTAAAGTTAAAAACATCAAGGCAATATTAATAGCAGGACATTGAAAACTGCAGATAACATCACACAGTATGGCATTGAAAACATAACAATTCGCAATAAGACTAAGGAGAAAACTCAGTGGGGCTCATTTTCGGCCTGGCTTAACATTAATGAAAGACGTAAAACTTTTACGTCTTTCATTAACGTTACACTCCATTTTCAATCATTTGTAAGTTGGATAGGAGGGGCGGAAAGCAACTTGTGTTTCCACTGCTCTCTTCCTTTTTACCATACTAAGACTCTCAGCATTTGCACCGGCATGGATTTTCATGCTGGGGCAAATGCTGTGTATCTGGATGGGGTCCACAGGCTTAATGTGCCACCGAAAAGCAGGCAGACCCCATAGGGATCCACTGTAAACCCTGCCTGGCTTGCGCACATGGCAGGCAGTGTTTACTTAATTTGCACGTTGGAGTCATATGTGCAGGGGAAAAGGCGGCTTACACATTTGTTAAATGTTAAATGTTAAAGTTATTTGTACCGCGCACCGTCACCAATGGAGTTTGTCCCCAGGCGCTCTGGCGGATCTGCAAACGAGAAGGTGGGATGGGTTAGTAAGGTGAAGAGGGAGCAGGATAGTGAGGAGTGGTGTTCTGTTGGCAGCTTCAACTCGGTATACAACGGATGCTGAACTTTGGTGCATGTATCGGATCGATGTCAGTCCGCGTGTGCTGTTGCAGTGTTGTGAAGTGCGTGCTGGTTGTGCGAGAGATGGTTGAGTGAGTTTTTTGACTGAGATAAGTATGTAGAGGTGTTAAGTATTTTTGGTTAGTGGGTTAAATGATATTTAACTTGCTAATATTCACAATTCTGTCTAAGTGTGGCATATGCTAACAATCACAATCTTGTCTAGGTGCGGCGCAGGCTAGTGTTCACAATTCTAGGTGTGGCACTTGCTAACCTCCTTTTGCACTTCACATCGAAGTGCAGATGACCAAAATTCAGCGACAGGGATCAGCCTACGTGTATGTCTGCATGTAACGGGTCCCCACCTCTGAATTACATGGTTTATTGACATGAGCTCTAGAGTGTAACACCATGTGGTGTTTTTGACACAGGGGAGCAGTAAATATACAATTCCTGCATCTGTCTGACATCAGGAAGTATATATAGGAAGGCTCTGGTAAACCCCTGTGTTACATTTCCATTAGTATTCAGTTTCTGTAGGCACCCTCATCATTTCAATTCAGTCTTATGATCTTGTATCTTGAGCAGCAAAGTTTGCTTAGTAGCCTGAGGGCCAACAGGCAGTGGGTGGAATGTGCAGGTTAAAGTCCTAGTAAAGGCCTCTATTTTTAAACTATTGAAGATGGATGACATTAACAATGTGCTTAGATAACAATAAAACCCACCATTGTACAGCCTGGAGGCAATCCTGTTTCCTGATACATGCGGTACAGATAGTCATTATTACTGATATGTTATGGTCCTTTACTTTGCATTGTTGGAGTGCAATTGCTCACACTTACTTAATTGGTTTACTTCCTTAAATACCCTTCTTCGCCAACTCAATACTTCCCAATCCCAAGGTGAGGACTTGACATCCTGTGAGGGTGTGAAAGCCCTAGCTTTTTGATTTGTAATAAATAATAAAATAATTTCTGTAATTAAATCTCAGAAAATTTGCTCTGCTAATCATACCCCCTTTCAGAAATCTCCACGCAAAAAGCATAATAAATACATGCACCCTGCTGCATAAGTCTCCTGATCTGCAGAACCTGCTCTTCAGTGGCACAGAGCAAGTTCAAAATGTGCATTTTTGCCTTGTTTCACAGCTGATGTGACAGCAGAGTCACTGCAGGCAAAGGTTGCAGTTCAATCTGCACCTCTGATCCAATACCATACTAATTGTAAAGAACCATCCATCTGGTGGCAGGGTAATCTCTAATATTAAGTCAAACCTGGATTTTGGCATGTTCACTGATAGTTCAGACAGTTATTCAAGCCACATGAAATGTGTATCATATTTGAAGATGGAGGTCCAAGTGTGGCCCTCGTGACCCCATTCAAAACATACCCAACAGACAAAATGAAGGAGACCGAGTTGCCATCAATTGAATAAGTTGACTGACTACAACAGTGAAAACTAATGACGTCATCACTGGCATCACAACGTAGGTGCACGTAGACATGAAGCATATAGGAATCCATGCACAAAGCTACACAAACATACATTAGTTTATCGCAGATAGACATGAAACAAATGCTTATAACTCACACAGATAGATGAATGACAGATATATATATATATCCTTTGCTAAAGCAGAAACAGCAAGATGCCAAGAATACATATATCCAACTTGCACATGCTTAATTGCGACTAACATGGAAAGCCGTAAGAACAAAGATGTAGACTATAGGTACAGTGAAGTGAATGGGGAAGGTGAGACAGACTGCGAATACATGGAAAGACTGACACCCTGATTCAGCTAAAGGCAGGCAGGCAGACATAGCTTCCAGTGCAGACACAGTGCACATCCTTGCCAAGTTTGAGCTGAGATGGAAAGTTTCCAGTTGATCAAAACGACAACACACCTGCAAGGAATTTGGTTCAAGGTTCTCATAATTACAAACAAGAGAGCTCCATTTTCGTGGTCTCTACAAACGTGACCTCGAAGAACAGGGCAATGCTTATTCACTCGAGGTGGATGGAGGAAAGCTGTTCCTGTCGAACCAGAGGTGGAAAGATACAATTGCAACACAGGGCCATAACTGGATGTACTCTCTCAGGGCTTAAGCGATCAGCGATGGCAACATGATTGGGACACACAGCACCGTTGTGATCATTCCCATCGCCTTGAAAAGGTCCACTCACTCTGGTAGCTGTTCAAGGTCCCCACGCTGGGAAGCCACATTTTACCCAATCCGTAGCCACCTTTCACGTTAAGACATAATGTTGCAGTGGCCAATAGCTTCTCCACTTTCCTGCAACTTTGTATTTGCTACCTGTAGAGGTGGTCCTAGGGTGAGCCACTAGATATGGTGATCCAATAACCAAGCCAACCCCTATATGTCATATATATAGTTTCTCTAAACTGACCAAGCCCCATCCCTGATAGGTTTTGTAGGAAATAACTTGTTCTTGTGACATCATTTATGGTTAAAATGGTGTGACACACGTTTGAAGGACGAGAGCCCTGGAAATGACATGATGTTCTAGTGGCCCCTGTCATTTTTGTTGCATAATAAAGACAATACATTTTGCCCAATGGTTGAGTCTTAAGTTCTTGCAGTGGGGATTTTTTTGGGGCCCAAGTATCAATTACCTTGCTGGTAATTTGGGTAGTTGCTAAGAGTTCCCCTCTACAAGTGGTAGCAGGAGGATGGTCGCTAAGACCTTTCGGCATTAAGTCTGCCTCATTCTGCTGCATGCCTGAAGGGCTGTGCGGTGATCCGCTAGAAGCGACCCCCAATACCACACATGGAAACAAGTGAAGAGGTCGACAGGAGGAATGTCCTGCCCAATCCCTTTGGGACACCAAGTGGACAAGACGAAAGAGTGGCAGATTGTGGGAGAGTTGTAGTACGAGGGGCTTCAGCGAACCACAGAGTGTAAGTATAGATTCAACTATATGGCAAACATGGAGGAAGGGGAAAGTTCCGCTCAGTATTGTGATTCTATGTTTTGTGTTTTTTTGTAAAGGTTACCCGTTCTTTATGTGGTCAGTTTAGACAGTCAGCTTCGATGGTCAGCTTGGTTTATGGATTAAAAAGATAAAAATATTATGAAAAGGTTACCTATATTTGAGGCATTAGCTTGGCTTATGGATGAAAAAGAAATACAAAAAAGTATACCTATGGGTTAGGCAGTTTAGCTTGGTTTATGGATGATTACGTATGGTTACCTGTGAATAGGTATTAGCAGGGAGAAGCTAGCTTATATCACGGAAGGTGGTTTCTAAATTTATCTCTTTGAGAAGTGTTCCGATATGCAGCATTATAAGGGACCATGTGATTTTTGAGGATACCCTGTCAGGCAGGAAGATGGCTATTTGTTATGTCATGTTTGTTATTGTGTTTATGTTGCTGAAAGCCGACATATATAGTGAAGTATTAAGGGCTTTTCCTCTAGGCAGTTGGTTACATCCCTGTGAGGTTGTCAAATAGGACCCGAGGTGTGTAGAAAGTGGTAGATTTAATTTTATTGAACTGTTGCTTGAATCAATAGAAAGTGTTACGCCATTTGGGCAGAGCTCGAGGAGCATATGAGTGGAGTCGTGGTCCGGGCCTTAAGGGCTGAAAAGGCAGTGGGGACAGTGCACGGAGCACGCTCTTGTTGATGGTGATGAGCCGGAGAGGCTGTTGAAAATATTTGTTGTACTGTCATGGTTTGGAGAAATGTGATTAAAAAGTAACGTTAATTATGTAAATTGCAAATCGACAAGGTAAATTGAACATGTCGAAATCCATTTGAGGTCAAGTAAGTATTGATGTGTACAAAATAGCGTGTCAAAATGAGGGATACACCCATTCAACATTTGTGCAAATACCTCCCACGATATCAAGAAAAAATATGCAAGTATAGCTCGGAATGGACTTGTGATACTGAGGGCAAATTGGCAAAGCCATGGCCCAAAGACTGAAGCTTTTCCAAATATGTGCAGCAACTTATGACCAGGTACTTAGATGCAGTTTATAAGGAGATCAAATGAAGTAACCGGTTAGCTATATTAGAGCTATGGAAAATGTTTCATGACGAGGAAGGGGACTCGATCCAAAAGCAATGGATTCTGAGTCAACGCGATACACAAGGGGAACCGCTGTTGGCTCTGCCTCCTCCTCCTCCTCAAACTGCAGGCCCAACAGCAGAAAGTCAGGGATTCTAGCCCAAAAGGGAGTTGAAAGCAGCAGCAGGATATAGCAATTCTATTTTGGCAACTCCAGCGTGTAGCAGCGAAGGCAGACTTAGTTGAGCGAAGCAGGCGAATAAAAGTGCATAGGTTAACAGAAGCAATTTAAGAAGTGCAGCAAATTGCAAGAGAAACTGAGGGAAGATGACGTGGGAAAGACAGGACATAGCGGAGGTTATGAGGCAACAGTCCCGACAAATGAATGGGTAGGTGGACAGATATTGCTTAAACTGGACGGGAAGACCACAGGTGGGATGGGAAGTTCCAAATTCTAAAGATACAGAGGAAGAAACTAAAGAATGGCCAGAGATAATGGAGGAAGTACAGAGAAAAGAAAAGGAAGAGAAGGAAGAATACTACAGGTTAAGAAAAGAACGAGAGTGAGCAAAAGAAAGGGAGAGAGAAGAGAGAGAGAGAAGAAAAAGCAGAGAGAGCTAGCGGAGGAAGGCTGAAGAAGAGCAGGAGAGACAATTGCAAATAAAGTGGGAGAAAAGAAGGCCGGAAGTTCAGTGATTCATTAAAGAGTGCCGACGCAGAGCAGAAGAGCAGGATAGAAGATGTGAGCAGGAAAGTGACGAACGTAGGGAAAGACATTCTAAGAAAGTAGTAGACATTAAAATGGACTTGACATGTCTGAATGACGATGATGGGGAAGGGAGATGAAGAAGACTAGGGGAACTTTACAGGAGCAGAAGAGACAGTTTGGTTGCCGCAAAGACGAGTAGGTGTACAACAGGGTCCTCGTTGAGGGGGAATGCAATTTTTCAGATCAAGTGAAGGGGAAACAGCGGGAGAAACCGATGTTAAGGAGGCTTAGTTTTGAGGACGAAAGAGAAGAAGACAGTGACGATAGCATTGGGATCATGGGGTCATATGAAGATCAACAGGAAAGCGACAATGACGAGGGGGAGAGGCGTCACCACCCTCCAGGGAAACAAGCCCTGATAGAGACAATTGGGGAAGGGACAGGAAGAGAAGAGGGAAAATCTGAGGGATGACTGAAATGTCCCAGGGACAGACCACACAGTGCAGACGAAATTACCCCTTAGGTACAGAGGCTCAAAGCTCTGTCAGGACAGAAATGAGCAGAGATGAAAAGGGCATTTACAGCCACTAAAGACATAGGGAGACATGACGGAGGAATGAGACTGACACAGTTTCTAGTGAAGGGTGGTGGACGACCCTAGTATATACTGTGGCAACAGATGGATAAGAATAATTTAAGGTGCAAACTACCTTCATTGACTGCAGGGGCTGGGAAATGGATTTATGAGATTGAAAGGCTGACAGCAGGATCGACACTGGCAGTGGGCGACATGAAGAACCTACTTTTAGCCATTCTCTGCGAGGTAGTGCACAATATTTGGAAAAGAGCAGAATACCCCAAAGTGACAGCACAGCACACGGCACACAACGGTGCAGTGTTCAACAACTGCCAAGCAGCTGTATGGCAAGCTCTAAGAATATAGTACCCAGGCACATCTGACATTAAGTGTGATTATGACATGCAAAATGCGAGAGGATGAAGGCCCACTTCAATATATTCTGGAGATTCAAGAATGTTGGCGTCTCGAGACGAAAGAGCCGTGGGATAAAACAGTGGGGTTATTTTATCACATATTATGTCAAAGGTTGCCGGAACAGGTACAGAAACAGCTGAAGAAGTTAGCGGGTATGGAGGCTAGGCCATGGTCATAATATCAAATAGCTATAGTGCACTCTTGTTGGTTAATGCAAGAGAATGCGAGAAAGAAGCATGAGGAGAGAAAGCCAAAAGAAGCAAAGTTAGTGCAGAAGAAGTTTTCAAAGTATACAATGGATGGGGCGATGCTGACGAGTGGAGAGGGGGTAGTTTATTTATTTATTTTGTATTTGTTGCAGCGCGCTGAGCCCGCAGGTATCTAGGCGCTAGTTACATTAAGGAAGGGGCAAGGGTTGTGCAGGTAAGGGTAAGCAGGAAAAGCAAGATGCATAGGTTAATGAGGATCAACAGTGATGCAGTGGCATGGCTCTGAGGAGCTTAGGCGAAGAGCCTGTTTTTCAAATTTCTCCTAAAGTTCCAATAGGAGGGTTCCATAGTTACTGGGAATATACAAAATAGAATAGTTACTCAGACTATACAAAATATACAGAATAGTTACTCAGAATATACAAAGCTGACCACAGGCAATAGGGTGAGGTTTTGTAGGAAGGGGCGATGCAAACCACTGGCCAAGGGGAAAGGGAGGAGCGCCCCGGGTAAAAGAGTTCGGATACCCAAAGCAGCGGAATGGAGATGGATTTAATGGGGGACAGTCGAGGCCAATGGGGGGGTCCAATAATGGGGGGTCCAATACAGTGCTGGCTATGTAGAAGGACAGGCCATATAGCTAGAATGTGCAGAAGCAGGGGCGGAATGCAACGGAATGGGGGGATGCCTCATTAGCCGACATATCAGACAGAGCAAACTGACTATTATGCCCTGGATCACTCGCAAGCACAAGCATAGGCACACACACAAAACTTGCAAGTGCAGCCATATCAGACCAGGACACATACACCACAGGCACAGGAAGACATGCAGACACCTCAACCAGCACAGCAAGCACTAACGCAGCCGAACATTGTAGCAATAACACACACAGGCTCCACGTTGCAGACTCCCGTACGAAAACTGGGAGGGGTGACTGTAGTGGGGGGGCAATCCATTTAAAGGAACAACAGGAATGTCATTATATCCACAAAAGGACAGCCCACAGACAAACCTGATGTGTTCAATCCTATCGGTTACACCCAATCTGAATGCAGAACTACATATAGGGGTGACAATGGGTGAAAAGGCTTTTCCCTTTCTCGTAGATATGGGGGCAACTTGATCCTGTAATAGGGAGGGAAGATACCCAATGTCAGGCATTGCCATGAATGCAGAGGGATTCCCTGTGGCTACAGACTGGCTTCCTTTCACTGATGAACCTCTGATTTCAATAAGAGAACACGACCTGACTATGACATTGTTATATTCCCGACAGACACCAGTAGACTGAATGGGTAGGGACATGATGAGCCGACTCAACCTGACCATGTCATTCAATGATGAAGGGATCATGTGCTCAACACCAGGAATTCATTACATGAATGTAAGGGAACTCATTTAGGCATACTATGGGCAGACTGTATAGGGGGATGCCAGCGAATATCACACTTTTGAAATATAAAGTGAAATTGCTGTTAGCATGGCTTCCAGGGATACAAGGCAAATTGTTACACATTCCCAATAAATTCCTGTTTAGACCAGAGGTTCCCCTAGATGAGAAGGAAAGACAAGATGATAGAACTAGAAGCGGTTATAGTGAAGGATGAGAGAGTAGTATTGCATGGGACTGACAACACAGGATGATCATGGAGGACAGTAATCGCAGAAGGAGAAGGGCACAGGCTGACTAACTTGACAGATGAGGAACTATTTCAAGACGACCGCTCAGATCAAGAGACAGTGTTTTTCAAGAGTATTACACATTGGATGAGGATACATTGTAGGGAAGTACCACAGAGAATGGTTTTGCTGCAAAAGGCACCACCACCATTTCTCGAGGAAGACCTAGGGTGAGTACCGAGTGTCCTATGGACTAGCAGTCCATATGAGGTGGACCTGTTAAAGGGGATAGGAGCTGTCAAAATAAAGCTCAATGAAATGTCACAGGACTTGACTTTCTTCCCATATAGAAAACAGAGGTGTAAACACACAAGATTGCCACAGGGGTACTCTGAGTCACCCTCTTTCTTTAATAGGGTCCTTCAAATGGACCTCGGCAACATACAGATGGAGAGTACCATCATTCAGTATGTAGATGACATTTTGATTTGCAGCAAATCTGTCAAAATGATTCAGTACACTTGCTGACAGCATTAGCAGAGAGAGTTTACAAGGTAGACAAGGAGAAACAACAATATTGACAGAAGTAAGTGTTGTACATTGGACAGTTATTATTGTAGGAAGGCCAAAAGGTAACTTCAGAATGGGCGGAGGTGAGCTTCAAAACACTGATGCCAAAGACAGTGAGAGAAATGCAGCAATTCTTGGGCCTCTGTAATTATTGCAAAGCCTGGGTATTTGACTACAGTATATATACAATATCCCTATTAAGTGGGCTTCATGAGACACAGAGAGGAGGCAGTAACCTATTGTGGACACACAAAATGACCGAAGCATTTGAGGAGCTGTACAAGGCAATATGCACAGCTCCAGTGTTAGGGATTCCTATTTTCCATGATGAATTCTATCTGTTCTCACACTCCAAAGGAGTAGTGATGACTGCAGTGCAACCTTAGGACACAAACCAATGGCTTACTATATAGCAGGTGTTTGGACCTAGCGATGACAGGACATTTTCCATGCAAACAAGCTTTGGCTGCTGCTGCATTTGCAGTATAGAAGCCAGCGAGAATCACAATGGGGAGCAGTGCCATCCTTTACGTGGAGCATTCCCTCTTTGTGATCCTTGGAAACCCCCAAAGCACGTTGACCACCCAGAGAGCATCTGGATACGAAGTGATCATCTTGAATCCAGCGATAAAGGTAATAAGATGCATAACTGTAAACCCAAAGTCCTTTTTAGCCGAACCAGTAGAAGAGGGAGATTAAGTGCATGACTGGTCAAAAAAGAAGGGGCGAGTCGCGCACTCCAGTTCCTGGCCAATATATTACCTGAAAAAAGGTTGCAGGGTTAAATACCAAAGTGTCCAGTACATTTCACAGGGTTAAATACCAATTACTGCTCAATTGTTCACACGGTTGATTCCCTTCTTGCACTGCTCTTCTCCTCCTAGCGCTCTCGTGTCGCAAACACTCATCAGGGAGGCTGAGTTGCCTTTCTGTTCAGGTGAATCCAATTTAATTGCTGTTGCAGTCTCTAGGATTTGTGTTATCTGTAGTGAAACCATTTTAACAATTCAGGTGACCAGGAAAAGACTCCCCTCCAAAAACACACATCTTACCCTTAGCAGGGGGATGGTGGAAAACCATATTTATGGCTCTCCATTGTAGGGCATGGCGACCCCGGTGCTGCAGCCTCTGGAGTCCGGATTTAATCGTGCCACAGTTATGTCATTTAAATAGCTCCCACTGTGGGCACTCCGTCAAAACGTGTTTGGCTGTTTCAAGGTTAGTACTACATAAACACATTCTGCATGTTCTTTTGTCTTTTGGCAATTTCCATTTCGCTCACCATACTGCTCTCACTGGGAGCTGGTTTGTGCGCATAAGAACTCTAAATTTGCGTAAAGCAGGGTCAGGACACTTTAGGTGGTAGGCTTGAGGTTGAAAGTATGTATGCGCTATTCCCTCAATTTGTTCATAATTGTGCAATCCACTCAAGTGGTCATAGTTGCATGCCCAATCCCACCTCTTCAATCTTCTTCCAAATGCTGCCTTTAGCGTGTTGTAGTTTTCTACAGTGGGTCATATCTGTCAGGCTTTCTCAAATCTGATGTTGTCCCCGGAAGCTGCTGAACCCCCGCAGTCCCCTTTGGATGCTAACCTCTTAACTGGTATCAAACAGTTCAGTTGAGAGCACCCCCAAGGGAAAGGGGGAAAATGGGACAAAATAATAAACTTCAGGTTTTACTCAGCTTCTTTATCTGCCAACCTGTTGGTGAAAATAACAACAATTCACTTTAGTCACTAACCTTTGAATTCCTTGGCTCTGACTTCTCTTTATAAATTTAAGTAAATAAACACGCCACCATACCTGATTATCCTCTGTGAATAACGTAGAGGACTTGTATGAATTCTACTGAAGAAAACATAAAAATAGAGTCTTAGATGCTCTTACTGATTTCTTCAATTCGGTTTTGCAAAAAACTGCTAATCTCTCTCAGTTTAAGGAGTTTGTCTTCAAGCAGTTCAACTGTCTTTTGCCCAAACAACCCGCTGGAAATATTATACATGTAGTTTGTAATGGTGTCTAGCTTCAACACAAATTCCCAGAATGACACTCTAACTATTCAATTTAAAATTGTTTGTTTTCTGAATGTGTAAAAGTGTTCATTAATTGGATCTTTTGCTTGCAAAGAAGATCGCTCGTAAAAGAAGCGTTCCTTTTACCAGAATATGCGCATGCGTGAAGATATTGTTTACTCCTTCTAAAATGGAAAGCGCACATGAACAAGGAATTGAGTTCAAAAATGAAACTGGCTTGGGCGCATGCGTAAAGGAATAGTCTTCCACTCTTCTTAATATGAATTGCTGAAACAGGAAAGGAGAAATTCCTCAGTTCCGGAGACTAATCCTTGAAGAGGCAGCCCAGTGAAGATCACGCGCCAGGTTAGAATGTTAGTAAATTAAACATAACGCCTCAGAGTCGCGTGGCTACCACACTGTCACTTGCGCAGACAGTGTAAGATTTCTAACGCTAGTCCGACGCTAAGAAAAGCACTGTTACCGACAAAAGGTACAGTACTCAATAAACTTCTATACGGCCGAAAAAACACACGACGCTAAAATGAATAACAGACCTTCACACTCCAATTTGCCAGGTGCAAAAAACAATTTGTGAAGCAGTTCAATTAATTTAAATACAGTTCTAGAAGTTCAAAAATAAATTCTTGAAAGAACAAAAAGAACTACTATATAAACAAAAACCAAGAAAAAACAGGAACAAGTTAATTAATAGTTTTGATATTTAACTCCTGCTTGATAATCATAAAATTCCATAAAAGATAATGAAATCACTTAGCTTGCTTCTTTCTTTCACCGGAACGTTTTCTAAGTTTCTTTTTAAATCTCCAACACTTTCCTGGTCCAAATAACTAATATTCGGCACAAGGGCCTAACTAAAGTTTTCTAAAACTTAAGAGCTTCAAACATAAGACCTTCCAGCTGGGCTTCTGACAATGAAAGGCGGTTTAGAATGTTCCAACAATGCCTTTCTTTTACTTCTGGCCAATCACTGATCCTTTTGGAATTCTCCATTTTGACTTGGGAAGCTCTCCACACTCTGCACAGAAAGTTAAGGCCCAAACCATACTTTATGTTAATCATATCCTCATTTCACCTCATTCATCCAAATCCCACGAAATCTGACAATATCTAAGGGCCAATTTGTATTAGTATACAGTTCATTTTCGTACATCCCATATCGATCTCTGTCTTTCTGGTTTCCTTGTGACATTAAACCTTCGCCTAGTATTTTCACTACTGGACACTCTGGAAATGTTAATGCTTTCAAGGAGAGAAGACATCTGCGCAATAGTGCCAGTGTTCTTAAAGAGGTTAACCCAACCTCTAGTTTTGAGTTGCTTAGCTCTTCCTATTTTAATCTCAATTATATGGTCGTAGTTGTTGTTACCGGACATTTCAATTCCTAGGTATTTATGGTTGGTGGTTTCATCAATTGTTCCCCAGCTAGTCATCATGGTGTGCCTCAGGATTAGTTTAGATGAGACTAACATTATTTTGGTTTTATTCAAGTTTACTGCTAGTCCATTCTCTTTTGCATATATTCCCAGTTCTCTGAGCATCTCTTTCATTCCACTAAAGGTGTGCTCAACAATGACTAAGTCATCTGCATATAACATTGACACTACCTGAGTAGAATTTATTTTTTGTGAACAAGTTGCTTTTTTTTGCTAGACGAGAGGGAAAATCTGCTACATATAGATTAAATAATAAGACTGCTAACAGGCAGCTTTGTTTCACATCACTGCTTATCTTTATGGGGACTAACAAGAGTCCTTCGTTATCCAAGTGAATGTGGGCAGTGTTATCTGCGTGTAAAGCTATAATAACCCGTATTAGCCATTTGGGGCAGTCCATCTCCTTCAATTTGGACCAGAGCATGACATGGTCTACACAATCAAATGCTGCCAAAAACAAATCCACGTATACCACATATAATGGGGGATTATTTTGTATCTTAGCTTGTGACATTAATGGAGGAACTATGGGGGAAGAGGGGTTGTTCAATATCCCCTACATAAGTATTATGGCAACAGTAGAGCAAAGGCAAGCTAATGATCCCAGTAGCATTGCTGCAGATTGCGCTCACACCATTGCATCATCCCACTCATCTAGGTAGGGACGGACTTGCCGCTTACATTTGGGAAGAGTGGTTCTGTCCAAATATGGCAGAGCATATAGCCCCATTTATGGAAAACTGTACCGTCTGTAAGAGGTTCAGTGTGGCCTATACCTAACGCACAGTGTGAGGAGCAATACCCCACCCAATTGGACCTTTCCTACACCTCCATGTGCACTAGGTTGACATGATCCAAGTATGTAAAGGTTACAGCTGCATGATAGTGGTTGTGTGCCCATTTTCTCGGCGGATCGAAGCTGGTTCCAGTTCACATTCTGATGCTCTCTTAGCTGCACAATTTCTCATTAGAGAGGTATTCCCATGATGTGGGGTGTGCGAGGTCCTGCGATCTGACAATGAACCTCACTTCATAAA
This sequence comes from Ambystoma mexicanum, assembly GCF_040938575.1. Taxonomy (NCBI): domain Eukaryota; kingdom Metazoa; phylum Chordata; class Amphibia; order Caudata; family Ambystomatidae; genus Ambystoma; species Ambystoma mexicanum. The sequence continues at coordinate 816,708,057 of NC_090933.1, read as the reverse complement.
TGAGATCTTTGAGCATGTAACGGCTATAGCTGATCAGGCACAAGTTTGTCTGTGCTTATCACCCACAAGCGATTGGAATGTGCAAGCACCTCAGCGGCTGCTGAAAGAAAGAATTGACAAAATTAAAGCCAGGATGAAAAAGGGATGGCTCCATTGCCTGCCCCTAGCTTTGTTCGCATTGCGCAATCAGCCTGGCTCTGACCACCATTTAACCCCTCATGAGGTGGTGACAGGGCGACGCATGCAACTCCCACTTGCTCCTCCCACTAGAGCACTGACAAATGCCCACAGTTCTGCTGTTGTCTTAGGAGATGAAATGCATGATTACATTGCTTCAATGATGGTTAGTGCCTCTTATCTCTAGACAGCTTTAAACCACGCCGGCAGAGATCGAAGAAGAGTGAGGAAGACAACACACCAGAAATTAACCAAGAACTTTTGAAACCACCACTACTTTATCCAGGAGATACTGTTCTTTTGCTAAGCTTTGTGAGAGCCAAGGTTTGAGGGACCCTATCTTGTTGAGCAGACCAATGTTCGTGCTGTTAAGGTGAGTGGTAAAAAGGCCTGGAATTATATTGGAAGAAAGTCTCAACTTGGCAGGGCTTGACGTCTGCCAAGGGGAGACCTTTTTCCACCAGAATAAAGACAAATTGATGCAAGAAGAAGAACAAGACAAAGAAGAAGCACCACCACAAAGACTGACTAGGTCTATTGCTAGAGTTAGGGAAGGAGAAAACGCACAATTAGATTAGGTACGCTATCTTTTCTTCACTCTAGCTATTCATCGTGAAAGTAAAGGATGCTTTGGATACATGATTCCGTACCTGCACACACCCTTTGAGGATTACTTTAATAGATTTGTAATTGAATCTGAGACTAAACGGGTGATCCCGCCTAGATTCTTCTTCCATACTCGTCTGCGCTTTGTGGCACAAACCTATTTAAGTCTGACCAACGGAGACCCCTCTGTCATAATGTTCTTGAGTAATACTAGGTTCTGTTTAATGTTAGAGCTGTTGTTCTATGCAGTGCTCTCCCAAAAATGTTTAGACGAAGAGCTTAATATAACACACTAAACAATAATCACATATTTTTGAGGCTTTTCAGGTGATTCTTACGGATCTTCGGAACAACACAAGAGGACATTCAGTATTACAAAATGGGAACTGTAATTCAAACTGCTGTATTGATGTTTTGTGCCTTCTGTTGTCTCTACCTCTTTACCCTCTTTGCACTAAGAAGGATTTTATTTTCGCATGCACATGCTTTGACCCCTCCTAACGTAACCCCCATCCATGCTTTTATGGAAGGCATATCTTGGCAGATAACAACCGCTGCCAAAGGGGCAAAAAGACTTAAACGCAGTGCAGAAATAGACTTTGACCTGCTAATTCAGCCCATATCTCTAATAACATGTGGTATAAGTACATGACCAAGGTGGAGAAAGAAACTACGAAGGAGTGCTGTTGTGTTTCCTCTCTCATCCCCTATGTCATGAGTACATCCATAGGCCTTCTCCCAACCTTACCACATACCACAATAAAAGGTGTTGAATCTTCTTACTTGGTGCATGAGTATCTGTGAATTCACTTTTTCTGTGACACCTCCCAATTCCAGACTTTATACACCAACCCTCCAAAATAGAACAAAGTGAAAAGCATTTTCTGCAATGTACTAGAGAGAACCCTGAAAAATATGTACGTACATAAAGTCCTCTATGTACATAAAATCTCTTCACAGAAAGTTTAAGCTGCATATCTTTGGAGAACCTATGCGCACTCTCCTCATGTGTCACTCATAGCCTTGTCATGTACCAAATAGTTGTCTCTACACCCCCTTTCAGCATGTCCTTCTTCGGGTGCAATAGTGAGTTAAATGGGCAGAATGTGCCTGCTGTATCTGGCGTACTCCGAGGGGTTGTCCTGTCCGCATATATCAGATATTCTGTGTGCGGTATACTCTGGATGGTTCCCACTTTGGTCATTTCTGCAAGAGAGGAATGTGCCAGTGTAAATGGCAGGTCTCGTGTGACCGCCGTGTACCTCATGGAGGGAGAGCGATATGAGCTCGAAATTACATCGTGTCTCCAAGGGATTTGGTCTATATAGTTATCGTAAAAACGTGGTTGGCAGCAGCTGGTATATATGTCCCTTCCGATGGGAATGGATCCAGGGGTGCTGCATGGGTTATGGCATCTGTTGGACGTACCTGCTGTGTCCTTTGCAAGGTGTGCTCGGGCCGCCAGCATTCGCTCGTAGGTGCAGAGGGCGGTTCCGCCGTCTGTTGTGTATTGTTGTCCTGGAAACCAGGCCTTACGGCACTTTTCCAGGCTGACTGCGTTACTGCAGGCGTCGTTGTCCTGGTAACGCTGCAGTACCAATTCAGTGCTATGCGTTCCGTCTCTGTTAATATCAACAATATGTGAGTCTGCGGGCTTCGAGTTAGTGCTCGTAGCTGGTTACGTACTGTGCAGGCACACTAAGGGAATCATTCCAAGCTGTGCCCTGGGCACATGGAGCTCTGAGGCTGCAGATCGTATTCATGCTATTGATCAAAATTTGTGGTATGTCACTCACTTGCTTTCTCGTACCATCATGTCCAGAGACGAGTAGTGAGGGTAAGGTCCGGTATCATACCCCTGTGGGCGGGGTCTGTTTTTCTGTGCCGTTCTCATTGTTATTTATCCCAAGTGGACATGCTCAGGGTGTCCCTAGCGTGAATCCAAGAGCATTCGTGTTGGTGTTGTATAATCAAATTTCTTAACACTGTTTAGTAGTTTAACTTGAAGTTTATTCTAAGAGTCCCCGGCAGCTGCCGTCGTCAGGCCTCACCGCCGTAATCTGCAACGTTCACTTCTCTGCATTCGAGAACAGTAGAATGCAGAGAACCGAAACGTTCGCAGATTGACATATAACATTATTAATATACTGTAACATCTCCCTTTCTTATACACAACCAAGGAACACCAGAATATAAGAAAATTGTATATATATATCGTTTTGAAAAGGTAGGAAGGGGAATCAAAGGGTTAAAGGAAAACAAGTAGAAAAGAAATAAAAGATTGAAGATTAATCATAAACAAAACACATGTCTATGGAAATAAATCTCAACCAGTCCTACAACATAACTGTACTAAAAGGAATGCTTATCTCTACTATATATATGAAGCACTGTAGTATAAAGGATACACCCTACTGTTGATTTCATCAGCATAGCCTCCAAATTCTAATAACAACTCTGATATATGAATATAGTCAATAATAAATGAACCCTTCCTTAAAGTTAGGTACAACTCTCCTGGGTCTTGAACACTCTCCACCATTATTTCTGGAAACTCTTTGGTCCTCTCCAGTTGGTTCTTCTCCAGATCTTTTTTCTCTTCCTCTCTCATCCACACTTTGTCTGCATCTAACAAAATCATTGTCAAAATGTCTTAATTCATTTTCTTCTGTTGAGATGATATCATCACAAGACCACTTGTCTCCATTCTCCAACACTACTGATTTTCTGAGGCGCTTAATAACTTTTTGCGGGGCACGGAACTTAGACTCTCCCTTCAGAACTCTTTTGGGTTCCTTTACTCTAACCCAATCACCAGCTTTGATATTATTTTCCTTCACACGGTTATGCTGATTATAGTACTTTTTGTATTGATCTTGTTTTTTCTTAACTCTCTCCATAACCTCATCCATGTTAATGTTAAAATCTTTCCTTGTAGACATCCAAGCTGGTTTGAGTCTGTTGTTTGCAATCCTACCTCTCATTAAAGTGAATGGTTCTATACCAGTGACAGAATGGGGTGTAACCTTATATGTATCCAACGCTTCTTTCAAAGTATCTTTCCACGGCAGATTATTTGCTATTGCCAGCTGAATAGTTCCTTTTATGAATCGATTCATCCTTTCCACAAGTCCATTGCTCATTGGGTGGTACAAAGCTGTGGTATTATGTTTGATGACTCTATCACTTAAGAATGTCTTAATTTCCTGTGACACAAATTGAGTACCATTGTCAGAAATTAATTCCTGTGGATCAACTTCTCTACTAAAGATCTCCTCCAAGAATTTTGTAACTTTACATGTCGAAACTGAGTCTTCTAAAATTCCACATTCAATCCATTTCGATGTATAATCGACTAACACTATCAAATATATTTTCATGGGTTCCAACACTTCATACGGGCCAGAAATATCAATGGCTAGTTTAGACCATACTGTATCAGGCACAGTTACAGGCTGAAGGGGTGTGACTCTTATTACTTTGCTTTTATCACTAGCTGCACAAGCAGAACATTCCTTAACAAGTGACTCTATATCACCCCACATACTGGGCCACCAATATGTTTCTCTGACTCTTCTTTTTGTCAAATCTCTGCCAATATGTCCTTCATGTGCAATGTCCATAATTCTTTTCCTCAATGCCACTGGTGGTACAATATGATCACCACGATAAACATATAAATCATCATATGATATTTCATCTTTAATCTTCTCCCACAGTTTAATTCCCTCTTGTATAATTTTCCATCCATTTGTTACAGCCTTTTTCAACATCTCTTGTTCTGGGTCTGAATTGGTGGCTGCCATCCATTCTCCTTTATCAAAACTTGGATGAATATGTGCAATAATGGAATCCATATCTTGATCCTCAACTAAACTCTCATCACTTAGCATTTCAAGGTATTCATCTTTACAAGGCAAACGGGAGAAACAGTCAGCAACTTTGTTGGATCTGCCAGGAGTATATTTTATAATCACATTATATTGCATAATGATCAAAGTCCATCTTCTAATGCGAGGTGATGTTAAATGGGAGTTCTTGGGATTTAGTACATGAATAAGAGGTTTATGATCTGTTTTCAATTCAATGGGAACTCCCCAAATTAATCCCTTGAAATGTTCTAATATCCATTTAACACCTAGTGCTTCTTTTTCAATAGTGGAATAATTTCTCTCCGCTCCTTTTAGGGATCTTGAGGCAAAAGCTATCGGAACAAACGACCCATCATGGAATTGTTCCAATACTCCACCCAAACCAACATTGCTTGCATCTACTGACAGCACAGTTCTGGCCCCAGGGTTGAACATTTTTAGTGTGGGTGCCTTATTGATCAGATTTTTTATATTGTCCAATTCCTTCTTGCATTCTGCTGACCAATCAAATTTTGTGCCTTTGGTCATCAAATTTCGCATGTGAACAGTTTTTTCTGCATAATGATCAACAAATTTAGAATAATACTCAGTGAGACCAAGCAGACTCCTCAGCTGATCCTTATTTGCAGGGTCAGGGACCTTCAAAATGGTATTAATCAGAGTTTCCTTGGGTCTTATACCTTCTTCACTGATACAGTGACCTAAATATGTAACCTCCTTCCTTTTAATTTTGCATTTCTCTATTTTCAATGTTAGACCTTTTTGTTGAATTATCTGCAGGACCCCTAACAATTTAGCATCATGATCTTCTTCACTCATGGCTGATATTAAAATATCATCCTGGAAATAATGCACGCCTTTTAGACCAGTAAACAAATGTTGCATTAATCTCTGGAACACCGCGGCTGCCGATGCCAGGCCAAATGGCATCCTTTTGTATCGAAACGCCCCCAAAGGTGTTATAAATGATGTGAGGTGTCTAGATTCTTCATCTAATACAACCTGATGGTATGCTGATGACAGGTCTAAGGTAGAGAATATTTTTGCTGGTTCCATCGTTGTTAACATCTCTCCTATGTTGGGTAACGGATGTCGGTCAATCCATATGTTGTTGTTGAGATCTCTCAAATCTACACACATCCTAATGGATCCTTCAGGTTTCCTTACAATGACAATTGGAGAAAGCCACTCGGAACTTTCAATTGGTTCAATAATATCATGAAAACATAGTTTATCCAACTCCTTCTGAAGAGCTTCTCTTGTGCCAATGGGGATGTTTCGCACTTTGTGGACAACTGGCTTAGCTCCCCTCTTCAATATTATTCGATGCTTGAAGCCTTTCAAAGCTCCTATGCTATCATTGAAAACTTTGGGAAAGTTTTTCACTAGATCTTCAGCAGAATTATATGTATTGCTCATTATACTCATTATAGGCTCTTCTTCCCCTGGATGTATTCTTATTTTTAGTGATGCTTGCTCCCACCAACCAACTATTGAGTAACCTTCCTTAGCAACATAAAGTTTACAATAAGTCTTCCTTCCCTTGAAACATAACTTTACCCAAGTGTATCCAATTATGTCAATGGGAGTCTTCCCATATCCTGTAGCTTTGACAGTGGGGATATGAAGCTCCTTTATGTCCATCTTCAACACATTCTCGAATGTATTTATATCAACCATCGTGTAAGGTGATCCCGTGTCAACCATCACCACCAACATAGTATCGTTTATCGTCATGGACACCCATGAGCCCATAGTGCTCCCAGTTGTGGCAACAGTAAGTATATGTACCCTGTCTTCCATACCACTGGTAATCGCAACTAGGTCGTTTGATGTAGAGGCTCCTTCAACTGCCCCTACTGATGCCATGGTGCCTCTGTTCCATTGACCATTGTTGCCCATGTTGCTATAACGTGAATTGTATCTGCCTCTTCCTCTTGTATTGCGGCAAACTTTACCAAAATGGCCCACGTATCCACACTTGTAGCACTCTGCTGAATGAGCCGGGCATTCTTTCTCAATGTTCACATGTTTTGACAACCCACATTTAAAACACTTGTTCTGTGATCTTTGAAATGTCTCTCTGTTTTGTCTCCAATTTGAATTGAAATCTGACTTCACTACTTTTTTTACAACAGCAACAAGTGCTTCTTCACTACCATCGTATTTTCCTTCACTGTTGACATGTACAGATTTAATATCAACACTGTCATTCTTGTTCTGTATCTCCTTCATGCACTTCTCTCCAAGTTCAAACGTCCTTGCTATTTCAATAGCCTGTTCCAAAGATGGGTTTTTAGCTTGCCAAAGACGTTGTTGTATACGGTTGTCAGCTACATGAAGTACTAATTGATCTCTCATATACTCGTCGGCTACACCAGTGAATTCACATGTCGAAATGAGTCCTCTGAGAGCTGCTATATAATCATCAACCGACTCACTTTTACCTTGCTTCCTGGACAGAAACCTAAATCTTTCCAAAACAATGTTTGTTTTATTCCCAAAATGTTTGTTTAATTTTAACAACGCAATCTCATATTTCCTTGACGTGGAAGAAGAGTCTCCAGCCCCTAGTTCATTATAACTGGGCTCTGGCAAAGTCCTAAATATTCTTAAGGCTTCTGCACCTATACAGTTCAGCAAAGTAGCTTCCTTGACATCATCATTGTATTTCGCACCACCTACTGCTCTCAGATACACTTGAAAGCTGTCCAGCCATTGTTCCCAGGGGCACGTCGGATTTCCAGGCAAAGGTAAGAATTTCATTGGAGCCACAACACTCTGCATGGCCAATGATGCTATATGCACTAGTAACCAGACGGAACTCCTTTTTTTGTTTTATCTTCCTTTAGCTCCTCTGTTTGTTTATGTCCTTTTTTTTTTTTTTTTTTTTTTTTTTTTTTTTTTATAGTGCAATCCCCATTAGTTTTTTATAAGCACTGCTGCACCACTCATACAGCCATAACACTGGACATATCCTTGCTTGTCGTTGCAAATGTTCCTTGAACTATATTTATTCAAAATCTTCAGTCCCAGCACATTTCAATGCAATCCTTGCATGTCTAGCTTCACAAAGGCTCTGCATCCATTCTTCATGCAGTTGCCATGGTTACTTTGCTGGATTATACAAAATGGAGGCACGTTCACTCACGTTGTTGGGTCCTTTCCTCTAGCAATTCATACACGACTCGCTTATACAGCCGTTGGCAGTCCGCGCGCACATTCACACTTGCGGTATTCAAACGATTCTCATATAAAGCACAGAGACAAGTAAATCTCTTTTGTCTCCCATACCTGTCACGTCGCTTTTGTTATCTTGAGGATTCAGTTATACATATTATCCTGGAGTTCGTAGTGGTGTACTGCAATCATAAATAGATGTGCGCATCCAGTCGGGGACTCTCATCGAACGTGCCGCTAATCCTCGTCGCCATTTGTTGTATAATCAAATTTCTTAACACTGTTTAGTAGTTTAACTTGAAGTTTATTCTAAGAGTCCCCGGCAGCTGCCGTCGTCAGGCCTCACCGCCGTAATCTGCAACGTTCACTTCTCTGCATTCGAGAACAGTAGAATGCAGAGAACCGAAACGTTCGCAGATTGACATATAACATTATTAATATACTGTAACAATTACATGTTTTATTCTGTATAAACAGTTTTGGGAACTCCTCTAGAAGTATTGTGTATGTGATGTCGGCCTTCTGGGTGCATGATATGGTCACATGCTTACTAATGGCGTCTTGTGTTTCAGAACTGGGTGGAGGGGGCAAGGTAAAGAGTCATAACCCTCTGTGTAGAACCAGTCTCTCTGTGTAGTAGTCCTTATTGATTGTCACGAGGGGACATGCTCAGAATAGCCGTAACTTGGAAAAACTGGTGCTGCTAGTGCCATCCTCCCAAGTTTGTAAATGGTAGTCTCTGAATTTCTGTGGGGTTCCGGTGTATATCTCACCTGTGGGAAATCATGTCCCACTGGTGGTTATGCCCCCTATCTAAATATTGGCAACCAGTCCTCAGTGACCAGATCAAGGTAAAGAACATCCGTCCATTGGGGGGGTGTCACTTTAATGTGTGACGGGCTGGAGGATCTCATTCAAACCGTGGTTATAGGTATCCAGTCGATGTATGGAATGGGATTCCTTCTTGAGCAGGCTTCTCTGTGTGTTCAGTCCTCCTTTCACTTTTTCTACTACCCACCATACGATATCATTTGGTGTGTGATTTGAGACATTGGGCCAGAACGGACAGGTTGCAAAGATAATGATAAATATACAAGAGCTTGCAAAGACAAACCCAATCATGCAGGCCACGACGGAAGGTGTACAGTGCCACATCACAGAGGTCATCAGGTGTGATGACCCATTCAGGAAGGGTTGGGCTCAAAACACAGTAAACATACACCAGAGAAGACAGATTGCTCACCATCTTCAAATGTTGCTTCTGTCAGCCTTCACACTGTCACCACCTCTACTTTTGGCCACCACCGCCTGCAAAATCACAAGAAAGACTGCAGGGTCGAGTAGACTCCAGACCACACAGAGATTTGCAGGTCCAATCCGTCCCTCATCACTTCACCCACACCCTCTGGGTCTCTCAAGATTGGTGGCAGAATTAAGCAAGATCAGTATCAAACCTCACTACCAGCATCTGGCGCCAATTTGAATCGGATGGGGTGCCTAGGGCCTACTGACAGGATTATGGGCTTCCCTTTATAGGTGAAAGATTAGTGCAATCTGTTAGGCAGAATCCTGTGCAGTGCCCTTAGGGACCACTACACACAATTAAGACTACAAGTGGTAATACAAGTTCAGCTTTGGTACAAGCCTGTACTACTATGTTAAAGTGGTAGTGGTAGCGGAGCAGCCAGGCCTATCTCAAGAGTATATGAGCAGTAGCAGAGATTACACAAAGGGACCATAATAACTGTGACTCAAGCAAACACTGACTCAAGGTTTCAGGTAAAAAATGATAAGTACATTTATTTTTAAACCATTTGTTATAAACACAACACTTCTATTAATTCAAAACCACACGTAAAATGCACTACAACCAACCAATTCACTTGGTACCCGCTAACTCAAGGTACGTATCCTATGTTTTAACGGACCGGTGTTGTGAAACAAAAGACGTTACCGGGAATACATATGCAATCACTTTTTGACAGTAATGACAGTTCGGTCTTACTAAAGATACGTGTATCCGCGGCAAGAAATGCTACCGGGGCAAAAACACATTTAGCACCTGAGTTAACCAGAGAGGGTTGGGGCAAAAATCATATGCAATACTTTTATCAAGGCAGACAGAATCAGAGAACACTTGTTGACAGAAATTCAAGAGTCAATAGGCCGGAGCCAGTGTCAAATGGAACCGGGTTCCTGTTGTCGAGGATCACACAGTCGGACAGGTCAAGATTCAACATTGCCAGGAGTACTTAGATATTGTCAACAAAGGAAGCAAAAGTTATAAGAAGGAGGGAAAACAATGGCAAGCCTTGAGGGCGAAGAAAAGGGATTCACCCTAATTCCTCAAGCAGAAAACAGCACCTTATTCAATTATTATTATTATTTATTAATGTGATACAGTTTTAAACAAACGTAAAAAACTTTACACATAATTACATCAAACCACTGAATTATAAATTATATTCAATATGCATGATGTAACAAATCACATACATCTAATAACATTGATACCATCACATCAGATCAATCAATCATTCAAGGCATAATACATGATAAAATAAATATGATCAAATCCTTGATAAAATCCTTGGTATAGTTGATAAGTAGGTGATGCTGTATATAGGTGCAAAACATGATTTATATATTCATAAAAGAAGAGAAACCCTCTTCATATTCTCACAGATAAAACTAACCGTTTCATACTAACATACAAACATACAATAAGAGCCACTACTCACCAGGGAGAGCCCCCCTCTGCCCCTCTGACTTATTTTCAAATGAGTAGTGGCATCACGCCATACCTGGTAAAGTGCTAAGTGCAGTTTAGGATTAAGAGTGTTAACACACTGCTTCCAGAAATCTGCCTGATCCAGGTAATCTATATTGTGAACGAACTCACCAAGATATTTCCTGTGCATTGCTCTCATCCTACAGCATTTCGTCAGCACATGACAAGCCGTCTCCGGCTCAGTAGGAAGATCGCAAATCCTACAATATCTTTCTGCTATATTCAGACCCAATTCTGGGCCACGGGTCGTCAGGAGCGGAAGATGATTAAGGCGCAGAAGTAGAATAAATCGCCTCAGATGTTCTGATGGGCATAGATTTAGATAGGGTTGCACCTTCCCATAAGTATATAGTACAAACAGAGTAAAGCCATAACTTTTCAGACTTCTGAGATGAATAAAATTACTCTGCCAGTCCCATAAATTGAGGCGGCTGCGCATACTGATGAACAGGTGCTGGTTTTCTCACCCATTCCAGTGACCAACTAATTTCCTCAATCAAAGTAAAAATGTATTCAATGAAGAAGCTGGTGCTACGGCAGTTGTTCCTGGTAGTTTCCTGCAGACCCACGGTTCCTGGAGCTTCGGTACGAAGGAGGACGTCTGGAGGGGTCTGCACCACACAAGGATGAAGCCGGCAGCAGCGACGGTGAATAAAAGGTGCACTCCTTAAAAACAGGAGAGGTTCTTCAGATGGCTATCCAGACCACTACAAAAGTGTGCAGCGATTTTGACCAAGAAGAGGATCCTCTGGCTGTAGAAGATGAGCTGGGTATCCCCACCAGGCTCAAGGGAAGAAGACTCCAGACTGGATCTTCTCTGGTCGTCGAAGGGTAGATAGCTCAGGACTGCAGCAGGGCTTCACCAGGACGGGAGAGTTGCAGCAGCCGTCTTCTTCTCTGCTTCTCTTCGGTTCTTTGTAGTTCCAGTGGCGACTCTCACTTCTAGCCCAAGAGACCTGCCTTTTATGCGAAAATCCCCCATTCACACAGCCTGGCTGTCAATCACGCAGCAGGGGGGTTGTCCAGCCCGGACAACCACCTCAGCCAATCATGGCAAAGTGCGACTTGGGTTTCCTAGGATACCCTGTGCAGGGGGTGACTACACCTCTCCCTCACATTCAGCCCACCTAGACACCCAGGCGCATGGAGGAGGGCTTCTTGGCAGAAGCCTGCCAAAAGACAGTGAACAAAGAAGGCAAACCTAGTTTGCCGCGCAAAGTAAAACACAAGAAGGACTTTAACAAAAAGGTATGGCAAATAAACCAGAGCCAAAAGAAAAAGCATTTGGTAAAGCGGGTTTATGTTCGAGGCTAATATAATAGCCTAAAACAATACCACGTTGATATAGTATGATCGTGGTAGAAAAGTTAGGGTAGATACCACTGCCACCAGCCAAGTCTAAATGTTAAAAGAGCTAAACAATGCTCTAGGAGGTACAGATAAAAAGGGCTAAGGATTAACCCTTTCCAGTACTCCATGTAAGATAGGGTGTATTGGGTATGTGGTTATTTGGCTAAGTAAAGTAAATGGAAACTTTACCCTTTTCTGGGGGACTGTAGTCAGCCTCAGAAATGGAGTCGTGGGAAGTCTAAAAGACAACCCTGTGTCACTGCACTGAAGGTACTGTGTAACACACCAAAGAAGGGGGCTACTGAAGTGGTGTACTCCAGAGTCCACAATCACAAAAACAGATGAAACACACATGGCAGAACACAGGTAAGAGTGGGAAAAAGAGGCACACTCTTACCAAGTGGAAGAAAATAAACTCCAGAAATCCAGCAAAGCTGCTCGGGGACATTTTTGGTGGTGACTTCCTGCTCTGTGCTCAATGGAAAAATCCAATCCTTGCAGGCAGATTGACCATCTGAGTAACTTTTGGTTTTCCCCTTTCATTTGCATCAGCCATCTCAAGAGTTGGTGGTCAGTCTGAATGATGAAGGTCGATCCATACTAGTATGGTCTAAACCTCTTCAGTGACCACACAATAGCAAAACATTCACTTTCTATTGTTGCCCACCTTGTTTCAGGATCCTTTAACTTCCTGCTGATGAAACAAATGGGGTATTCCCTACCTTTCTCATCCAGTTGACTAAGGACTGCACCTATACCTACATTAGAAGCATCAGTTTGTACAATGAAGGGTTGGTGATAGTCAGGAGCTTTTAGGACTTGAGCTTGACAAAGGGTTTTCTTCAGACCTTCAAAGGCTTGATTGCACTCCTCATTCCACCTGACCTTTTTAGGGAATTTGGGAGAGGAGATGACATTCAAGGGAGAAGCTATAGTCCCATAGTTCTCTATGAAGTTCCTGTAATACCCAGTGAGACCTAAGAAGGCTCTCACTTGGGTTTCAGTAGTAGGGGTGGCCCAGTTTTGTACAGCTTGCACTTTGCTAGGCAATGGTCTTATTTCACCTCCTCCTACCTCATGTCCAAGGTAGACCACTGTACTCTGACCAATTTGACATTTGCTTGCCTTTATGGTTGTCATACAAGCATGGCATGCAGAAGTCCTCCGACCCATTCAGAACTTGATTGACTATCCTTTGAAATGTAACAGGTGCATTCTTTAGTCCAAAAGGCATTAGCTTGAATTGGTAGAGGCCAGCTGGGGTGGAGAATGCCAGTTTCTCCTTGGCATGGTCTGCCAGGGCTATTTGCCAATAGCCTGACGTTAGGTCAAATGTGCTGAGGTTCTTGGCTGCACCAAGTTTGTCCACCAGCACATCTGTCCTAGGTAAAGGATGGGCATCAGTCTTTGTGACTGCATTTAGAGCTCTATAGTCCACGCAGAATCTCAACTCTTTGGATCCTGCCTTTGGTACAAGCACAACTGGGCTAGACCATGGGCTATTAGAGGGCTCCATAACCCCGAGATCAAGCATCTTGTTGACCTCATTCCTTATATGGGTTCTTACATTGTCTGACATTCTGTAGCCCCCTGCTTTTGACAGGCAAACAGTCACCAGTGAGTATATCATGCTGGCCCCAAGGGGTCAAGCTTGGTGAAAGTGAGAACAGGGAGGCAAACTGATTTAACAGTAATTTGCATTCATCCTGCTGGTCAGATGTGAGACTGGAAGAGAGATTAACTCCTTCCACTTGCGCATCTAAAGGTAAGCCTCTGAGGAGGTCAGGCAGAGGTTCACTCTCCTCCGCCTCCTGAGCTGAAGCTAGAAGCAGACCTCCTATGTCAGGTCTAGAGACATAAGCCTTCAAACGGTTGGTGTGCAAGACTCTAGGAGCCTCCTTAGGATTGCCTAAGTCCACCAGATAGTTCACCTCTCCAAGTTTACCCACAACTTTGAAGGGTCCTATCCATTTGTCCTGCAAGGCCCTCTGCCTTGTGGGGACCATAACAAGAACAAGCTGGTCTTGAGTGAACTCAACCATGTTAGCCTTCTGTTCATGCCAATGTTTGTCCAGAGCTTGACCAGCCTTCAAGTTATCACTTGCCTCTGCCATCATGTGTGACATTCTCCTCCGGAGACCTATCACATAGTCAATCACTCTGACTGGCTTGGGGGAAGGAGCACTCTCCAACCCCTCCTTAATCAGGGCCAATGGACCTCTGACTGGATGGCCATAGAGAAGTTCGAAGGGACTGAATCCTACTCCCTCCTGAGTGACTTCTCTATATGCATAGAGAAGGCATGGCAGTAGAAGGCCCCACTTTCTTCTAAGGAGTTCTTCTAAAGCACCTATCATGCTCTTCATAGTTCTGTTAAACCTCTATCTGGGGATGGTAGGCAATTGAGAACTTGTAGGTGACTCCACAGGTTTTCCACATGGCTTGCATGTAGTGGGACATAAAATGTGATCCCCTGTCAGATACCACCTCCTTAGGAAAACCTACTCTGGTAAATATACCAAGTAGGGCCTTAGCCACAGCTGGAGCTGTAACAGTCCTCATAGGTATGGCTTCAGGAAACCTAGTGGCATGATCCACTACAACCAGGATAAACCCGTTGCCTGAAGATGTGGGAGGGTCAAGAGGACCAACAATGTCAATCCCGACCCTCTCAAAAAGGAACTCCCACCAGTGGGAGAGGCACCAAGGGTGCCACATTCTTGGCTCTACTCTTGCCAGAGGTTTGTAAAGTGTGGCAGCTCCTGCAGAATCTGTCTACTTCTGAACCCATTTTAGGCCAGTAGAAGTAAAGAGAGAGCCTTTCCTTGCTCTTCTTAAAAGTTAAGTGACCAGCCAAAGGTATCCCGTGGGCAAACTGCAGAAACTGGAGTCGGTTCGCTAGACTCCAGGGGTTGACTCAGTCGGTTCACTGTAGAAGAGGCCATCTTCCCAGTGCAACCTATACTTCCCAGGCTCAGTCCCATTGACCTGAGAAGCTGCCTTTAAGCAAAGACCTTCAAGTGTAGGACACTCTCTTTGTCCTTTGCTGAAACCTGCCCTGTTGGGCCCACCTTCTGCCAGTAAAGACTGCCACTCAGGATGGTCAACAGGGCCAAGATCTCCTACCAGAGTAGGATCTTCTAGATCTTATTCCTCAGTATCTAGCTGAACCATACAGGGCTGAACCTCACACTCAGCCTCTGCTGGTGGAGGAGTCACAGATTTGACTTTGGACAGTCTTGGAGATGTCCTTCTGGGCACAGGAGTGCTTGCTGGTTTCTTGCTGGCAGACTTGGGTTTCCCCTTTGTCTCTTTCTGACCTGCAACAGCAGTAAGTAAGTCCTGTGGACTTGGGGTGATAGTTTCCTCTATCATGTCCCCAGGAGAGCCTCTCCAGGTTATCTCCCCTGCAGACCTAGTGAGCTCCTGATTCCTTCTGCTGGGGGGCATGGGGGTACTAAACACAACTCCAAGAGTTTTAAGGTTATTACCCAGCAGGACCCTCCCAGGTACGTTATTTTGCACACTTACAAGTATTCTGACAGTCATGTCATTACACTGGATGAGAGCTGGTAACTGGGGACTGGGGAACCATTTGCACAGGGCCTCCAGCTAACTTGGTTAGGTATTTGGGTGCCTTAGCAACATCCTCCACCTTGAAAAAACATTCATCAACCACAGTTATGCTGGCTCCAGTGTCTCTGATGGCAGGGGTTTCCTGACCATTCACAAGAACATTACCTTTGTAATAATCTTTAGTATTATCTGGGATTGAGTTATAGACATCTACGTTCTGTTGTTCCCAAACACCCAAGGACACTAAAGAAACACTAGCTAAGACTCTCATGGGCTCATCAGCTAGTAACTGAAAGTTTCCACTGGCTATAGGTACTTCATCCACCTGGGAGAAGGCTAAGGAGACAGTGTGGACCCCTGAAGGTTTACCCTTACATCTGGGATCTCCTTTCACATGGTCAGTTAACCCACAAACAAAGCATTTTCCAAATGCTCTCTGGAATGGGGGCTTGTTCTGACCTCCATCTGGTTTGGGACCAATGGTACACTAGCCTGATTCGGTTTCCATTTTGGCTTACCGTGGTTATGTTTGGGGCCCTCCTTTGGATTGGAATTATTGGAATTCTCTTTGTTGTCTTTCTTTGGCTGCTTTCCCTCATCCTTTTTCTGAGTAGCCCCAGAATCCTTGTGAGTAGCCCTGCTGGCAACCCACAAGTCAGCAGCCTTAGCTAGCTTCTTAGGATCTATCTCATTTGAATCAGCCAAGTGCTTTCTAAACTCAGGAGAGCAGACATCAAAAATAGACTCCAACATTACAAGATTCCTCAAACCTTCATAAGTGTTCACTTTGTAACCCTTAACCCAACCATCTAAGTTTTTCAAACATTCACACACCGAGGTAGCCCAAGGGGTGCCATCATGGTTTTTGAGGGTTCTTAACCTCTTACAATACTGGGAAGGGGTCTTCCCAAACCTAGCTATTAATGCTAGTTTCATACACTCATAATCCTGTTTATCCTCCTGCCCCAACCCCATTACAGCATCACTTGCAACAGGGGGAAGCATAGAGAAAAAACAGCGAATCAGCTGATTCCCTGAGATACCTTGAATCGCATGATTGTACTCAAACATTGCTAACCAATCCAAAACATCAAGTTTAGTCTTATAGATACCAATCATTTCCTTTGGCATACAGGGTCTCCTAGGTCTGGAAGGCCTAGAAGACTCTGGGAGAGAAGCATTTTCTACAGACAATTTCTTAATTTCTAGTTCATGATTCAGTTCCATTTCTCTGAGCCTTAGCTCTTGATGTTTCATGGCAGTTTGTGCATCAATACGTTTCACTTCCAATTCAAGTCTCAGCTTCTCAAGTGCAATAAATTCAGGAGTGAGTGTAGGACCGGTGGGGGGTCCCTGTGGACAGAGGTTGTGCTTTCTGAGCAGGCAAAGGAGTTGTAGGGTTTCCTAACAAGGACTCATCTACTTCTTCTAAGTTAACACTCTCAGAATCTGAAACATGAGTATCCACATTTGCTGGAGGGGTAGGACCTTCTGGCCCACTCTCCAGACTTTGTTTTCCCATTAACTTTGCAATCAATTCAGATTTCTTTCCTTTACCAGAGAGACTCTTCTCCCTACACATGGTTCTCAAAACCTCAGCAGTGTAGTTTAAGAGATCCTCTTCAGTGTAGCTTTCCATATTTGACATGATTTCTCAGTTAAATAGAATTAGTGGTGTTTAGCCCCTTGTTGAACCCAAGCAATAGCAGCACTCTAAGTGTAATCACTCTACTTACAAATCCTCACCGCTGTACACCAGTGTTAGGCAGAATCCTGTGACGTGCCCTTAGGGACCACTACACACAATTAAGACTACAAGTGGTAATACAAGTTCACCTTTGGTACAAGCCTGTACTACTATGTTAAAGTGGTAGTAGTAGCGGAGCAGCCAGGCCTATCTCAAGAGTATATGAACAGTAGCAGAGATTACACAAATGGACCACAATTACTGTGACTCAAACAAACACTGACTCAAGGTTTCAGGTAAACAATTATAAGTACATTTATTTTTAAACCAGTTGTTATAAACACAACACTTCTATTAATTCAAAACCACACGTAAAATATACTACAACCAACCAATTCACTTGGTACACTCTAACTAAAGGTAAGTATCCTATGTTTTAATGGACCAGTGTTGTGAAACAAAAGACGTTACCGGGAATACATATGCGATCACTTTCTGACAGTAATGACAGTTCGGTCTTACTAAAGGTACGCGGATTCGCAGCAAGAAATGTTACCGGGGCAAAAACACACTTAGCACCTGAGTTAACCAGAAAGGGTTGGGGGAAAAAATCATATGCAATACTTTTGTCAAGGCAGACAGAATCAGAGAACACTTGTTGACAGAAATTCAAGAGTCAATAGGCCGGAGCCAGTGTCAAATGGAACCGGGTTCCTGTTGTCAAGGATCACACAGTCGGACAGTTCAAGATTCAACGTTGCCAGGAGTACTTATATATTGTCAACAGAGGAAGCAAAAGTTATAAGAAGGAGGGAAGACAAGGGCAAGACTTGGGGCCTCATTATGACCCAGGAGCTGGACCATGGTGCTATTAGCACCATGGTCCATGCCGGTCTCCGGCATGGTGGATGGCGGAATTACCGCCCCCAACACAAGGTTGGCGGGGCGGTAATTCCCCATTCACCATTTGCCCTTCCCCATTCCCATTTTGCCCCATAGGGCATAATGGGGATGGGGAAGGCACTAATTACGGCACCGTAAATTACGGTTGCCGTAATTAGCTCCAAGGTCCCTTAGCGGGTTGGATTTTAACGCCTGCAAAAAGCAGGCGTTAAAGCCTCCAACCCGCTAAGGGACCTTGTAATCAGGCGCTAATGGTTTAACGGCGCCGACGCTCTTTACGGCGCCGTTAAACCATTAGCGCCAGGGTCGTAATGAGGGCCTTGGAGGGGAAGAAAAGGGATTCACCCTAATTGCTCAAGCAGAACACAGTACCTTATCCAATGAAGAAGCTGGTGCCACGGCAGCTGTGCCTGGTAGTTTCCTGCAGCCCCACGGTTCCTGGAGCTTCGGTACGAAGGAGGATGTCTGGAGGGGTTTGCACCACACAGGGATAAACCCGGCAGCAGCGACGGTGAATAAAAGGTGCGCTCCTTAAAATCAGGAGAGGCTCTTCAGATGGCTATCCGGACCACTACAGCAGTGTGCAGCGATTTTGACCAAGAAGAGGATCCTCTGGCTGTAGAAGATGAGCTGGTTATCCCCACCAAGCTCAAGGGAAGAAGACTCTGGACTGGATCGTCTCTGGTCGTCGAAGGGTAGATAGCTCAGGACTGCAGCAGGGCTTCACTGGGACAGGATAGTTGCAGCAGCCGTCTTCTTCTCCGCTTCTCTTCGGTTCCTTGTAGTTCCAGTGGCGACTCTCACTTCTAGTCCAAGAGACCTGCCTTTTATGCGAAAATCCCCCATTCACACAGCCTGGCTGTCAATCATGCAGCAGGGGGGTTGTCCAGCCCGGACAACCACCTCAGCCAATCATGGCAAAGTGCGACTTGGGTTTCCTAGGATACCCTGTGCAGGGGGTGACTGAACCCCTCCCTCACATTCAGCCCACCTAGACACCAAGGCGCCTGGAGGAGGGCTTCTTGGCAGAAGCCCGCCAAAAGACAGTGAACAAAGAAGGCAAACCTGGTTTGCCGCGCAAAGTAAAACACAAGAAGGACTTTAACAAAAAGAAATGGTGAATAAACCTGACCGGAGCCAAAAGAAAAAGTATTTGGTCAAGCGGGTTTATGTTCGAGGCTAATATAATAGCCTAAACAATAACACTTTTATATAATATAATCGCGATACAAAAGTTAGGGTAGATACCACTGCCACCAGCCAAGTCTAAATGTTAAAAGAGTGAAACAATGCTCTAGGAGGTACAGATAAAAAGGGCTAAGGATTAACCCTTTCCAGTACTCCATGTAAGATGGGGTGTACTGGATCTGTGGTTATTTGACTAAGTAAAGTAAATGGCAACTTTACCCTTTTCTGGGGGACTGTAGTCAGCCTCAGAAATGGAGTCAGTGGGAAGTCTAAAAGACAACCCTGTGTCACTGCACTGAAGGTGCTGTGTAACACACCAAAGAAGGGGGCTACTGAAGTGGTGTACTCCAGAGTCCACAATCACAAAAACAGATGAACCACACATGGCAAAACACAGGTAAGAGTGGGAAAAAGAGGCACACTCTTACCAAGTGGAAGAAAATAAACTCAAGAAATCCAGCAAAGCTGCTGGGGGACTCACTAGGTGAGGGAAATTAGCCATATAATGAGAATTCTCCCTAACACAATCCCACCTTTTTCAGTTTGGTAATTTACTAGTATTCTGTGGTCCTGAGGCACCATAGTGCTAATGGAGCTTATGTAGTTATTCGTTAACCAGGTTTCAGTGACGCCAATAACATTGATCCCAAATTGTTCTGTAATGTGAGGGATGTTGGCTGAGTCTTTCACCTTCTCTTGCAACAATATCTGACTGAGGTTTGAGGGAGACGATTATGAGGTATGAACATGCCAGGAAGCCCCTATAATTCAATTAGAAAAGCGCTGGATGTAGTAAACTACTTGCGTACAGCCTCCAACTCTAGTCTCTGCTGCGGTTTGTCCCCCATCCCATCTGGGAAATTAAATGCTAAATTGTTATGTATTAGGATTGGTGGACAGGGGGTGGGGAACATCTTCACTGGGCATTGCATAGAAGGCAGAATCATGTCTAATATAACTGATAACTGGTGTAGTGATTGTTATACAAACTGAGAGTCAGCTTTGACTCATCATCACGGGACATGCGGATGAATCATAAGTGCCTTTGATCATTGTAAGCAATGGTTCAGTCAGCAAAGAACAATATCTGATCTTCTGTGAGATAGGATTCCACTCACATTTCTATGACCCTAAAATATCCATGAGGTGAGAGAAATTATTCAAGGGATTTCTCAGCTGACGAAGCGACTTGGTTATAAGTGGGACTTTATATGATATGCCAACTTTATTAGAACACTCAAGTTCCTTAACCAGTTCTGCCCACTGCAAAAAGAAATGTCAGATCCCGCATAACTAGCTGAAAATCAGTAATTATGCAACTAAATGTCTCCATGTTGTTATAACTAATCCAAATAAATTGTTCTCCTTTGCTAGATTATTAGGTGAGAGCCTGCAAATGTCCTAAACCTCCACAATGATACAGCCTTCCTTGCTACTTGACACAAAGATATAAAATAAAATTTAATGCTATAACCTGCAATCTCCAACCTCACTGCCAGTACCCACCTTACTTTGTAGTCCTCGGTCCAAAAAGATGAAGTGGCATGTCAGGCACAGTAACATCTGAGTGAAGGAAGTGGTAGAAGTGTACCAGAAGAAGTAGTGGAACTGTGACTTTGGCAGGGGACAGGGTATGCGGGAGGGTAAAGTCGCAACACGTGTTTCAAGCGGTTGAAGATGAGAGCCAAGTGGGTGGAAAAGACACAAGGAGGTCATCTGTATTGTTTTTCATTTATTTCTCTCTGTTGGTCAGACAGTTGGAATATTTATATATTGCCTTTGTGAAATCAATCACCTCTATTTGGTGCTCTTAACTCTCCCTGGAACCCATACTTAACACCTGCCTCAACAGCAGCAGCTTCAACAGGGGCCAGCCACCAGACAAATGTGTGCTGTCATGAATAGAATTTGGTAAAGTATTACAAAGCATGGATCCCAAGACAGAATATCTTTTACCTCCTCTTGTCTGACAGAGTATGGGGGATTAGCAGTGTGTGGTCCTGAAGTAGCCCACATGAATGCATTACAGTAGTCCAAGTCACTAGTCACTGTGCCTCCTACTATAACAGCACACTTGTCCAGTGGCATGGAGGGTCAAATCCCATGTAGCCACCTGATGCTAAAATAAAATCCCATGAAAATGGCCTCAACCTTTCAACTGTACCATATAAGCATTTATTGTAGTTTTCCTAAAATCCGGAGGACATGGTGCATCAGGAGGGATAATGGTTTAGCGTTAGCAGGACCTCTTCCATCTTCTGATAGTTAAGATCAAGCCATATCGAGGTCATCAGGGTTGGTGAATGTACAGTGAAACAGATTTCAGTTGGGCTGTAACTACCTTAGCATAGTTAAATGTGGGGGTATACTTTAACTTTAAAAACAACAGTTACGGAATGGTCAAAGTGGTTGTAAAAAGCAGTGGAACTATTAACAGTAAAAAATAAACACAGTGGTATGCCGCTGCCACTCAGTTTGGCCTCTGATTGTGAGGGATCAATCCCTACAACGAGTCCATCTACCAGCCGTGTCAATTATTTGAGCAGGACAAGGGCATTGAGGCAAATGCCAGGGGCGGGAAAAGGGGTGCTGCTGATTACTGAGAATCAGCTATTTAACATTAAATGCCAGTCAGGGCCTCATTACGAGTTTGGAGGTAGCTATGGTGCTATTAGCGCCATGGCCTCCTCCAAACTCGTGTCTGGGTCTGGGTTCCCTGAATAGGGAAATACCGGGCCATTCTGACTTTGGAGGGCCCGGTATTTTCTTCTTCCCATAGGGCTCAATGGGAATGGGGAGGGAGCTAACAAATAGGGCGTCCCGTAATAAATGGTGGCGGTCCCGTACCGGCACCCTTCATTACGGGAGCGCCCGGGTCGTAATGCCCTCAGCCCTCAGTCTTGAAGTTTTGTCACATTCACCTTGAAGTCTCAGGTGCCGATTTCGCTCATCGTGGTTTTCACGTGTTACAATATTTGAATAATCTGTCACCTCTTCACTTTCATCTACATTCAGGTTTACTATGCTATTGTGTTATAAGTGTCTCAAAGCAGTGCATTTCGTCATTTTTCCTGCTGGTATCAACCTTTTCATGAATTACATTTGCTTCCAGAATATTGGTGGCACACCATTGGAAACCATTCCGCACGAAAACCCTTTATACGGCTCAAGGTCAATTCAAAAAAGGTTCCCTCCTGCCAGAGGCGTTGATAGGGAGGGCATGGGGGGCTATCGCCCCAGGTCTTTTGGCTGTAGCCTCGGGTAGAAGCTCAGGGGCTGCAACCAAAAGGCTAGCTAGCCCCGAGTCCCGACAGTCTCGACATTCGCGTAGCCCCGGATCTTTTACAAACCTAGCAACACCGCTGCTCAAGGGGCTGCACCAGTTGGGGGTTGGGACAGGCTTCACCCAGGAATAGATCATAATCAAGACGGTTCTCCTATCAGCAGAATGACCATGGTTGTCTCCATATCCTTCTGCATTGTGCCCATCCACGTGGTAAATCTGCGGGCTTCCGGACACACTGTATGCAGATTTCAACACTGGGAATAAATAAGGTTAGACTTCTTTGCTTTTTTCCTCCTGCATGGACATAGTGCAGAGCTTGTCTCACCAGACACCACAATATAGATAGTATAGATCATTACGTTATCATGGCATCATGTTTATAGACACTACCATTTAGTTTTGACAAGAGACAGGTGACAGGTTGCGTGATTAATACTCTCCTGAATTACAGTATATACTCACCGTCCCACGTGCTTCCAAGCCCCCTCCTAGTGCAGCCTTCCCTATTCATGTGTCTTTACAGGTCTTTATTATGGCCTGTAGTGTGTCCCCCTGTCCCATTGGAATGGAAAAGCACCCATTTAGGTAGCTATTTAACATGAAACGTGCATATTTGAACTTCATTGCGCATATCCTTTATTTTTTGTTCTGCTTCCTTGATAATCCTATTGATTAGTTTCACTACATTGTTTACACTCTCCTTCCTCTTTTTACTTTCAGGGTTATCTAGATGTTAGGTTAAGATCAATACATTTTCTCAACTCACACATTAGGAAAACAATTATCCTGCAATAAGGATTCTTCGATTGTCTCTTGGCGCTGCACTCTCAAGGTAGGAAAAATAAATCGGCTGCATGCGACCTATGGGGGAGATTATGGCAGACTGGCATTTATTAGTGCGGCTGGGGTGGGGTGGGGGGCGTGCTCAGCTTCATTAGGAGCACAGTGGGTGGTTTATAGCAGAATGGCATTGAGTAGATACATAAGGAAGACTCACGTGTGTTCTCCCATTGCATCTGCATCTACTCTTCCCACCAGTAGCTGGGGCCTAGTGGCGCTACAGGCAATATCTCAAATAGTCTTAGTCATTTTGTTGGTCATCTGCCACTCATGGATGCCATATTCCCTCCAGATGATTTTCCAGATCTGAGCTCCAGCAGTCTGTCTCAGGTGGCTCGTCAGATGAGGCTAGACGTTTGCCTTCTATGGTCGGTTGTGAAAACATAGTGTAGGGTCCCATCCCCACAAGGGCCCCTGGGTCACTCATAAACAGAACTGCACAGTCACTAGTCGTGCATTGTCTCTTACATGGATAAACTTCAGACAAGTTGTATGTGACATCCTTCAGGAAAAGGAAAGCCACAAAATCTCCTGTCCTCTTTCTGCTTCCTCCTCATTACCATAATCCTCCCTGTGCTGGTTAATCATCACCAGTTTAGTGCACATTTGAGAATACACTGCCGCCATAATTCCTAAAGGATCCACTGTACTATTTGAGCTGTTTCCAGAGGGGTGATGTCATAGCTCGTATTCAAAGCAGAACATGTGATGATCATCTTTACATTGTGGCTGCAATCGGTTCTGGCCATCCAACATGCGTCACAAGACCCTGCGGTTGAATGCATGTGTTATTATGCTTTTATAGCTCTCAGCACACTTAATGACCAACTATGCTGCATTACTCTATGCTTCTTTCCCCACTTGCTCCAAAAGCCCCCTTCCAAAGAAATTAGACCACACTGGGGGTTGTGAAAAATGGAAGCCGTGCATAATTGGCATTACGGTGCAGCCCCACCCTTTATATACAAGCATTAGTTATCCTGCCATGCACAGTAGTGCGCTTCATTACAGGATACTGTGCATGACATAACGATTACCTCCAACCTGCAGGCGCAGAGGCCTTGCAAGCACTCGTTCGGGGCAAGCACAGTCCCAAGTGGAGGCCCCTCCTGTAGAGAGTATGGGCAACAAAGGAATAGGCCTATAGCAGTCCATAATTTTTCTATTTGCAATGACTGTCAATGTATTCCTTTTGGCTGTTCTGTAGCAACTTTCGGGCAGTGTGGCATTAATCAACTTCCCAAGCTGCGTCCTGTTGCTATGCAGGTTGTCTGTCCAGATGAACAAAGCTGTGGGACCAGGTGAGGGCCCATGCCTCAAGATCAAATAAATTAAAACTATGTAGGAAAAATGCAGTTGTATGTAATGGAGGTTTAAGATAATGAAGATTGAAATGTAGTTGTAAGTGAATTCAAATGAAAACTGAGGAAAATATACTAATTTAAGAGAACTAGGCTTCATGTTCAATGCAACAATCTGGTATAGTTAGACTCAATTTAGTATCATATATGATTACAAACAGAATGGAGAATCGTAACTCCCTGAAGTAGTGTTTTACTCACATGCTAGCTTTCTGTAGCCTCAGCATGGGTTATGCAGATTGAAATGTAATTGTGTTTTAATTCAAATGACTTATTTAAGAGAATTAGGCCTTTTATCCGGTGCACCGGCCTGGTAAAGACAAAGTGCCTCATTACGACCCAGGCGGAGGACCATTATGGTCCTCCGCCTGGTCACCGGCATGGATGGTCCATGCCGGTGTCCGCCATGGCGGAATGGGGAAATACCACCCCATTCCGAGGTTGGCAGGGCGGTAATTCCCCATGCCGCCATGGCCCTTCCCCATAGGGCTCAATGGGAATGGGGAAGGCGCTAAGTACGGTGCCGCAAATTGCATTTGCTGTTGTATTTGAAAATTAGGCCTTTTCCTTCTATCTAGGAAAGCCGAATCTGTGTGTTTTTGCATCTGTTGTTGTGTTTAATAATTAGACTTTTTCCCTCTATCTGGGAAAATCGAATCTGTGTGTTTTTGCATTTGCTGTTGTGTTTGAAAATTAGGCTTTTCCCTCTATCCTTCTATCTAGGATCTTTTGTCCCTCTATCAAGAAAACTCACCTCTGGGTGTCTTGCTTTTCTGCTGTATGCTGAAACCTAGGCTTTATGCCTTTATCTTGGACACTTGATTCTAGATTGTTGCATTGCTGTATGTTGTAGTTTGGTGTTGTGCACTACAGCATCTCCCTCCCCCCCCCTCTCTCCTTGCTCTCCCTCCATGGTGCTTTCAATCTCCCGTATCTTCTCTTTCGAAGTCTGGAAGGAAAATGTTCAAGACAGGTCTTCTGCTCTCCAATGTAGGCCTGCCCACCGTTGACACCTATGTCAACGCTTCTTCCAGGCAGACTGTCACTGACATCCTCTTTGTTCTCACTGCTTTGCCCTTTCTCTTCCTCTCCCATTAATGATGGCACCTATTGGGAAGTACTCTTGGTATACTTCCTTTCCTCTAGGGCCATCATTTATGTCTACCTAAATGGCACGGTCATGGTCCAAGGCTCTCAGCCCAACCTCCTTCTTGATAGGCATCTTCTGTCTCTCATCAACTTCCTCCCTTCTCCTGTCACTCCTCCATGTGCCACCCCTCTGCCACCACTGACAGGTGTACCACATTCCTGTACCCCTCCTCGGAAGACCTTCAAAAGTGTTGACCTGCTCCACTTAGCTACCCTCAACTCTCGCTCTGCCGTCAAACACTCCTCTGACATCTGCCACCTTGATGTCCTCGCTCTCACTGAGATGTGGTTCATGGCCAGCTCTGGCACGGGTTCTGACAATCTTCTCCCAGAGGGCTAAAATATCCTCTCTATGCCCAGGCCTAACTGGTCTGGCGGCGGAGTGGCCCTGATCTTTCCTGAATGGGTCCCTGCTACTATCATACCCACTCAGTCCTGCTCCTCCTCCGAAATGCCTCATCTGCAGCCTTGGTGTCTCTCCTATCCTCTTGCTGACTGTGGCCACCATCTACAGGCCCCCTGGCCCGGTCTCTATCTTCCTCTCAGAGTGGTCTGACCTCACATCTCCTGGCATCCACCTCCAAGCTTCTCCTCCTCAGAGACTTCAATATTCACTTTGACTCCCCTGATGCTGCCTCTGGACTCTTCTGCAACCTCTGCTACACACTTACCCTCCATTCTTCCTCGGGTCCAACGCACTTGGACGGACACACTTTGGATGCTCTAATTTCTGCAGGCATTCACATCTCCAACTCTCTCACTTCTCTTCTCTCCTGGTCTGATCATGCTCTCCTGTCCTCTCACCTGGACCTCCTGTGTCCTTGGCTAAGCCCCACCCTCACTGCCAGTGTCCTTCTCTCTCATTCAACCTATGAAGCAAGTGTCAGTTGCTGCGTTTGCCATCATCTTGATTCCCCTTCCAACTCCTGCCACTGACCCTCACTCTGCCACAGCCCTAACTATCCTTCAACACTCCATCTCCAAAACTCTGGACATCCTTGCCCCTTGTCATGAGGATCTGCATGAAGCCTGCCTCCAAGCGCAACACCTGGCAGGACTCTGACCTGGCCTCTCTGAAATGCAAATGCAGAGCTGCTGAGCGGAAGTGGCAGGCTCAGAGCTCACCCTTTGACAAACTGGCCAGCTGCCTGCTCCAAAGGCAATACACACTTTCCATCTGCTCAAAGAAGAGGGCCTATATCCAAGCCTGCATCTCTGGGCTCACTAACAACACAGCTGATCTTTTCAAAATCTGCAAGAAACTCACCAATTCTACTGCAGTCTCCATTTCTCCTCTGCCTTCCCTGGCCTTCTGCAATGCACTGGTCTCTCACTTAATTACTAAAACTCAGGACA
This sequence comes from Ambystoma mexicanum, assembly GCF_040938575.1. Classification (NCBI taxonomy): domain Eukaryota; kingdom Metazoa; phylum Chordata; class Amphibia; order Caudata; family Ambystomatidae; genus Ambystoma; species Ambystoma mexicanum. The sequence goes on along the minus strand of NC_090933.1, from coordinate 816,680,735 downwards.
TCCTGTCCTCACTCTCCTCTACACCACTCCCTTCTCTCTCAGGCCTCCCTTGGCCCCTCTCCCCCTTCCTTCCTACTCCCCTCATTCTCTCCCTTACATCCTACTGAGGTTTCTAGACAAGTCCGCTCTATGAAAGTCTCATCCAAACCGTTGCTCCCCTGCTCCTCTGGAAGAATCAAGGATAACATTGTCTCCTTTGCTTCATCCTTGGCAGATTTCTGCAATCATTTATTTGCCACTGGATCCTTCCTCTTACTCCTCAAGCACTCCCTTGTGCACCCTTTCCTCAAAACTTCTTCTGATGACCCTTCCTGTCCAGCTAACTACCACCTAATGTCCATTACACCATTCCTGGGCAAACTCTTGGAGAAGCTGGCCATCTCCCAGCTTATCCACCACACTGAATCTGTTGGTTGTCTCCACGACCACCAGTTGGGATTCAGAGCTGCCAGAGGCATGCAAACTGCACTCCTGAACACCAGTGAAGACTTGCTCTCTAATCTCGATTCCAACTCTCCTTCCATTCTCATCCTTCTTGACCTTTCCTCTGCCTTTGATTCGGGCAATCATGCCACTGTAATGAATTGTCTCTGTGATACCCTTGGCATCACAGACCTGGCTCTGGGCTGGTTGACCGCCTTCCTTTCTGACTGACCTTCCAAGGTTCAACTGAGCCCTTTTCTCTCCTCATCTCACTCTCCACCTGTGGTGTTCCTCAGGGCTCCATCCTCTATCCTCTCGCCTTTGATTTTTGACATCTATCTTGCCCCTCTACCCCATTTGATCTCCGCCTGCTCTCCTAAATTCCAGTGCTAATCGGACAACATGCAGCTCTCCTTCAAGCTTCCCTCCTCTGCCTCCTCCTCTTCCTTTCTCAATCCTGACTGCCTGTCTACTCTTCAGGCATGGTGCACTGCTAATAATCTCTGCCTTAATGCTAGTAAGACTGAGATCCTTCTCATTGGGACTCCAGCTCCCTCCCTCCCTCCTACACTCTGGCTGCCCTCTATGAACCCTTCCTCTCAACCTCCTGTGAGGCAAAAAACCTTGGTGTCAGCTTCAACTCCTCTCTCTCCCCTTCTCGCCTCACATCATGGACTTTACCAAGAAGGCCCACTTTCAGTTACACCTCTTCAGAGGCATTCTCCCTTTCCTCACCTTCCCCCAGAAACACAATGTCTCCAGAGATCTGGTCCTCTCCAGGCTGGACTACTGCAATAGCCCCTTCCTAAATCTGTCTAATTCCTCCCTTCACCCCCTTCAACTATTCCAGAATAGAACTGCAAGACTTATCATTGGCTTCAAGTCCAGGGACCACATCTTTCCAGTCCTAAAATCTATCCACTGGCTCCCAGGTGCTGCAAGGATCAAGTTCAAGACCCTCTGCATCATCTACAAGGCCTTTTGGGGCCTGGGGCCCCGCTACATCCAACTCTCTCTCCCTAAATCCCCCCCCCCGCTAGAACCCTTCAGTCTTCTAGCTCTAACTCTCTGCAGATCAGACACTTTTCCCAGAGAGTGAGGGGCGGGGGGGAGATCTCTCTCCTCCACAGGTGCCTCCCTCAGGTATGTCCTCCCTGCCCCTCTCAGACTTCAGCTGGATATCCTTAAGTTCCAGAAGCTTCTCAAGATCCTCCTTTTCTCTTGCTCCTTCCCTTTGTCCCTCCCCAGCTAATGTGGACCTTCTTCACCTGCATTCTCTGCATTCCACCGACTCTGTCCACCTAGCCTCCCCTGGCACTCGCTTAACCCATGGGCCCTTCTGCCCTGACTGGCACTTCCCCCCTCACCTATCCCCCACACTCTTGTTACTGCATTTGGACGGTCCGAATATCACAAGGCCTAGTAGGACTGTTTTTGTTTTTGTCATCCCTGTTCCCCCCTCTTGTCTTGTTGCACATTGAAACCCATTGTGTATAGCCACATTATAAATACCCAATAAATAAAGGATGTCAGTTTGACTAACCTGCTCAACATGTACCTCACATCGAATGATGTACCTGATGTGATGTGCTGTACATGCTGTATGTAACTACTGTGTATTTTACTATTCATGCTCCCACCTCCGGGCTACAAGTAACTGGCTCTGTCGAGCGCCCTGATGCCTGAGGGTTTGTGTGCGCTATACAAATGAAAAGAATAAATAAAAATAAAAAAAATGCCAAATTTCTGCTTAGAAACATTTCAGCAGCATTCACGTCTTACCATTTGCCCCGGGACAACTGACGCAGCTGTACGGCTCAGTATTTGCCTCAAATTTCACACTTAATAAGTTATAACTGACTAAGAATGATCCAATAGCATAAAGACTAAATGGGTGTCCACTTTGATGGTGGGGGCACAAGTGGAAAACACTGGTAAAACAGTGGGAAATAATTGGGCCAATCTGCTGGTAGGGTTCTGAGGTTCAATGGTAAATTTAAGGGGCATTCCCTGGCACAGTTCTTTGATGTATATCAATGTAAGTCTGTCCCTGAGGCTATATTTGTTGCTGAAGTCTGGGTCTATGCACCATAAGCCGCAGGGACTGTAGCTGCAAATGTGCTCCTTAAAAGGCTTTTTCAGTGTTGAAGTGAACTCCAACTGGACCATTGCGCCTGGGGGTCACTGTGTGTAATATCGCTGACTGCATTACCCTCTAACCACTTTCGTATTGTATTAGGCTGTGTGATGTTGGGTAGCCTGGACAAACACCCCATGCTGTCGTGGTATTTGAAATGTAAGGATTTATTGGGGATGGATGCTTAGGTGGCCTCACGTATACACACGTCACACCTAGAAACACTTGTGTTGCGCCTAGAAACACGTGAGTACAGGCGCATTATAAATGCCACATCATATCATACCAAAAGGAGACCAGGAAGCGATTTTATTTATTTATTTATTGTTCACTTATTAGGCACTTACACAATTAGCAAAACTGTTGCAAAGCGCCCACAAGCCAAACAGGGTGGGGACAGGGGGTGGTAGACAACGAAATACAGCAAGGATAAATAATTGCATTAATAGTAAACAAATAATGAGAATAAGGGAAGAGGAGACAAACCTACTATGATTTGTGAGTGTTCAGAACATGATGATGTTTATATTGGGAAATCCGGGGAAGCTGGGCCCTGTGAATGTGATAACAAAACTGTTGAGGTAATGGTGCATTTCCTACTCTTATGCCCACATTATTGCAAATGAATATGGGAGGGGCTCCCAGGCCTCCTGAGGTCAAACAATATGAAAATGTATAAGGAGGCAGAGGAATACTGCACATCCACAAAAGATGAGATTATGACGGAAGACGTGACCTGTTATTTCACTGCAGCATGGCACAGAAACGATCGGCACTTGGTCTCAAGATGTGTGGGCCTTGCTAAGACAGAGATAGGGATATTAGTGAGAAAGGAATGTGTGGGTTATTTTATGGAATGCATCATTTTTATTTCTCGTGTCTAAATATGGTTATGTCTTATTTTATGGATGGTGGTCTACCCATTTATTTCTAAAATGTTATTGTATTGTTTTGTACTGTAATGGCCTTTGCTACACAATAAAGTGATGATGAGAGAAAGGAATAGCGAGCAAGTTAGAAAATAAGACAGAGTGAGAAAGAGAGAGAAAGACAGAGAGGGACATATGGAGGGTAAAAAGAAAAGTAGATAAAGCAACTGTGACTGTTTCTGACGGAGAGACTGTGAAGAAGGACCATTACACAGTAGACAGACTCTGACAAAGGCCAAGGACTATTGGGGAGCAGGATATGAGGGTGGACTGTGGTGAAAGATGGATTGCTTCAAAGGAGAAGGAATGTGACAAAGGACTGTGATGAAGTAAAGGATTGTGATGTAGGTCGATATTTAAAGGGCCTTCCCCATCTTTGTTGGCCGAAATGATTCATAGCACAAAGGTTGCCTTTAAGGGCAAGAATTTAATATGAAATCTTGTCAAGTGGTTCAAAGGTTGACACTTGTAGGAAGCCCTGGACTAAGGTCAATCTCAGTGGTGTAGCCTGCATCTGCCATCGGTCTTGAGATTCAAAGACTCTTGAGTAGCTGCCACATTAGGGTCCTCCTTCCAATGATCATGGAAGGCATTTGCCTCTACCCACTGAGCCCCGATGGTATTCATCTTATAGGCAATGCAGAACTGAGGAAATACCATATGCCAAAGCTGCTCCATTATTCCTTCCACACCATGCTATGAAGTTTGATCACTGCCTATCCGAGCTTTTGAGAGTTGAAGTGTGATGAGGCCTTTGTACTGTCTCTGTAACTTTTTCTCAGAGACCAAACCTCAGCATCCCCCTCCTTTCCATTTCTGGCCGACCATTTAATGGAATTTGATCTGTGGGACCTTAGTCCCCCAGATTAGGGAGACCTCTTGAGAGGTGGAGGCCACTTTGGAATCGTCCACTCTCGTTCCATTCTTTAGATCAAGCAACACAGGGAACCAACCCCTTATTGGCTAGTATGGCACTACCAGAATAATTTCTGGCTGGCTCTCCCTGATCTTTCCTGACATCCTGGCTATCAGAGGAATTGGAGGGAATGCATTTAGCAACCCCTGAGGCCAATTATAAAATGTTACATCCAACCAAATGGTTAGGGAAGGGTGGGTCTGGCGTCTCATGCACAACTTGGCCGCCTGAGCTATTTCTGGTGAGGTGAACATGTTTATGATCCCTTGATGTGTACTGCCTTCAAGGACCGTAAGTAGATTTCTGGCCAGCTTCACTGCCCCTCGCCAGACTATCCAGCTGTTTCAATCTTGTCCCGGCCTGTTGATTTATGTAGACCAAGAACATTGAGTTGCCTGCCTGAAGCTGTACTGCATGTTTCCCTAGTATCCCCTGAAGGTTTTCAGAGCCCTTTGTATAGCTGCCAGCTCCCTCCAGTCGGAGGAGCGGCACAAATATAGAGCCCATTTGTCGTGTAATCACCTGCCTTCCTAGGGATGCTAGCCACCTTCGCCTCTATATTAATAGTGATTGTGGGAGGTAGATCCAACCCCACCCATTTCCCAAGACTGGCCGAACTAAGCCACTACTGAAGTCTGATCCTCAATTAAGGAATTATGGGCATTGGTGCTTCAAACTCTTGGGATGTTGGTGCCCGGTGATTTTAGATGTATGCTATCAGAGGCCACATGTGAAACCTGTCCCATGGCACTAGAAAAACACAAATTCCATGTGCCCCATAATCCTTAAGATGAGTCTGACAGGAATTGCCTCTTTCCTCAGAGTCTTTCTCTAATAAGGACTGTAACCACAAGGCCCTGTCAACAGGATGGAACACACTCCCCACCCCTTTGCAGAACTCAGCCCCAATGACTATCACATTCTGGATAGGAACCAGATGGGACCTATTTCATCAAGCACTGGCAGGTTCTCTTGATGTGCTGCTCTCCTCAACTCAGCTGGATCCCCTCCCGCCACTCGTGGGGCAGAAGGCTTCCTCCTTCCACCACAATTTCACCGCGTAGATCCCGGACTACCTGGCATTCCCTAACAGGCCAGCAGTAGAGAGTTCCTTCATGTAGGATAAGGAGCAGTTACCATGCTCTCATGACCTGTCCGAAAGATACGATTTTTTTTAACAGAGTCACTGGATTCGTAGGGATATTATACCTCCATTTAAGATTGGGGCAGGATTAAGGGAAAGTTGGGTGCCTGTCATGGAGGCGGGTGCGTCAAAGTAAGTACTAGGATGAGTCAAAGGGACGTGGAAGTAATGCCTGGATTACTTATCAGCAATCTTCATTACACAGAGTCCGATACAAGTTTACCCGTCTGGAAACAACGGTGCCAGTAAGTTTACCAGCATCATTGTTTCCGGACCGGCAAACTACGAGTCTGCTGGTGGGTGCCGTTTCGCCCGCCAGGTCTGACCCTGCCGGGCGGAACGGCACCCGTCAGCAGACTTTGGCCGGAAGCACCAGCACTGTTGCGCACAGTGCAGGTGCTTCCGTCCTCCCCATTCCCATTGAGTCCTATGGGACTCAATGGTAATGGGGAGTAACATTTTCCAGCGCCTGGCTTCACGGACCGCCAGGGCTGTAATGCACTGGTGATTCCCTAAAGCCAGACGCCAGAAAAAAACACAACTTCAGCGGCAGCCTGACATTTTTACAGGCATGGCTAATGCTGGGGTTGTAATGAGGCCCCTAATATTCCTCATCCCTGTCCTATTTCCTGGCCATCCAACCCTAAGAAAGTTGAGCATGGTTTGCTCTCCTTGGTAACATACATGTGAATGTAATGTAACAGCCTTTTTCCCCTGTATGGGTGGGTGGAGCCACAAGTGGAATATTTGTTTAATTTAAAACACAGGAAGCCTGAAGCACACGTGGCCCACACCATGTGATGATTGAAACAAAAGGGGCACATGGCTTCCTGTGCGCCATTTGCCAAACTAACGCACTGACTCCTGCGTGTATGTCTAGTCAACATGCAGGAGGAGGGCCAGCCCTGCCAGCCCCCATAACAACTGGCGACGAGGTCTAAAGAAACTTGTGTGCTGGCTGGCCTTACCTGTGCACGCCAGAGGAAGGTCTGCCATGCAGAACTCCCACCATTCTTGCCAGAGCCTGTCCGGCGACCGTCATCATGACGAAATCCAGTGGGGCACGGGTGCCCCGCAGCTGGAGTCCCCAGTGCGGGTCTACTGCCACCATCCAACAAGTATCAGGAGCAGCCTTGATGACCGCTGGTACACCGGCGAGCATGACAGTCACCAGAGTGCTCGGTTGTGCCGGATCAGGAGGGGGATGTCCTGCGCTGACAGCAAAAAGAAGAGGATCGGCTTCCACCACCGCAGTCGCGCAGCCTCCACCGCAGCAAGTATGAGCAACCCTTGCCTCTTGGAGCGCAGCAGCATCTGCAGCTGTAGTCGCGCCATGGAAAAATCCTTCCACCTGGCGGTACGAGAGGGGCGTGTTGCTGCAATGAATGATGGAATTAGGCCCCTGGCTGTAGGGACGGACACCGCGGTTACCTGCAGCATGTAAAACAAGTCGCTACCCGTATAACAATCTCCCGCCTAAGGAGGTAAGGGCAAGTGTGGCTTTCGATGTGGCCACATTGGAAATGGTATTCTCTCGTCAAAGAGGAAGGCGTGGCCTCTGCCGCACCATAGAAGCGGCACAGACCATGGCCCCTGGAAGTGCTAAGAGCCAGGCAGCGGCATAGCTACAGCATAATAATCAAGACTCCTGCCTGGCGGGGGCGGGGGGAGTGGACACAGGTGACTGCAGTGGGACAATCCAAGCTCCTGACTGGGATGAGAATGAACGCGGCGTGTGGTCGCAGTGAAATAAATAAATCTCCCTACTGAGGAGTGTTGATGTAGTGCGGCACAGACAGAATGCCACCAGTGCCTCGCTGCATACCACCAACTCCTACTGTAGTGATTCTGTGCCACCCAGAGTCATATAGAAAGCTGCCTACATGGGAGCTGCCAGAAGGTCCATCCCAAAGAACTCTTACCACCACCTGAAGGACACTGCCTGCCTGCCCTTTGTCAGTAGCGGACAATCAGGGATCTACACAGCGGATGTGGCCACCGGTGATGCCGGGGGCGGCTTTGCATGCACGCGGACAGAGAGGTGCCTCTTCAGAGTGTGAACTATGGACAAGTTATTGCCCAAGTGTGTTAGGTCCAGTGAACTGTCTTGTGCTGTTTGGAGCTGGGATCCCGCAGGTGCCAAAAGATTAAAAATGGGCACAATGAAAGTTGAGATCCTGCGTGTTCGACATGCTTAAATAGGACCCAGCAAAAATCCAGGGTTCCATCTATTCCAAAAATGCTTAAAATGGATCCAGCATGGGCGGGCTCCAGCTCCCATGGACTAATAAAGTGGGTTGTATGTGTGAAATGCCCTGCGCCCCTCACTGGGGTCTTAAAGGCCTGTGATTCGTGTCTGCCACCCTGTGACCACCAGCCTCATAATCATGTCCTTACAAGTGTCAGTAATGTAAGGCTCTCCCCTACACCTGCTCAAAGGTGTACCTATTGTTAAATCGCGTTGTTGTGTAAATATTTACCCTTGGCATGGGATGTTGTAACTTGAGCCCCTCATGGGCACGTGCAATGTCACATGTGAAGCACAAGTGGCACACGCCATGTGATGATTTAAATAAGAGGGGCGCAGCGCTGGTTGACAAACTAACTCACCGACTCCTGCGTCTATGTCCAGTCAACATGACACCTGTCTCATGAGGTGGTTCACCTTTTCATTCGAGGTCTGGGGCGTGCAAGAGGGGAGAAGGGGGGAATGTAAAGCACGAGATGCTTATAATCCGCACATGCTTCCTACTATAGGTGTCACATGTCCCAAAAGACCCTCTTTACTCCTGGACCAGCACAGTGATACTATCTGATTGGTCGGTGCAGCAATCGCCTCAATTGTCCTTCTTTGCAGTCATGGTGGTTACAGATGCCTTAAACTGCCTCGCCCCAAATAAAAGCTACGACGATTGATAGCAAACGTAATGTTTTTTGTACATACTGCTCAAATGTTGGGGTCGCCTAACACTGTACTATAAAAACCCATATTAATATTGCCAGACTCCATGAAACACATTGTTTTGACCTTGAATGGTAGTAATACGGGGCCAGGATTCTAATCTGCTGTCTGCTCCAAAATTGTCTACAGGGGGTGCTTTAGCCCACTATTTTGACACAGTTTCGATGACGTAACTTGAACAGAACACGCTAGATTCATGGTGGATACAGGGTTTAAATATGTTTAAAACAATATGCATCTAAAACAAGAGGTCGGCTGTTTGATTACTTTGTGCAGTTATAGGCGATTGGTAAATGTAAAACTATAGTTTGTATTTTTACACAAATTACTGAGTTGCATAACATGTAAACTACACCTGGTTCCCACTAAAAACGCACGATTGCTTTAAAACTTGCGGAGGATCTGCAGTATTCATCCGATTTCTAAATGTGTTTCATTGTGTACACGAAGAACTAAAGTCAGATTCATGCAGGTGTGAACTGGTAATCTCTGGAGAGGCTTCGGTTCTCGGCGACCCAGAGTAAGTTCCACCAGTGGGGACGAGCCCTTTGAGAGAATGCTTGTCCTCCAACAGTCCCGCAGCGGGCAGGCTGTGTGTACAAAACACGCAAAAGGGAGCGACGCTTCCAAGGCCAGCACCACACCCGGGAGACGCCGATCTACTGAAACCGTCTGGTTTTTCAAGGAGCAGAGGGAACATTTAGCTGGCAGCTGGGGGACTTTTTCAGGAATCGTTCTCTTGTGTGAACAGTGGTGAACTGCAAATGCACTGTTCTCTTCACGACAACCCTTGTAGCAACACTCACACCTTCGATTAGCCTCACTGCTGTATATATTATGTTTAAGTGTTTCTGTGCCAATTGAATATGTATGCATTTACTGTCTGTAACCTCGCAGTGATACCCTAGGGTCTGGGCGTGTAACATATGTAATAAATAAATAAACTAATCACGCTTGCCACTGTGCTTAGACCAATGAGCAGACACTAAGCGGCGTGCAAAACACGGGATGATTAGTAAACAGCATCCTGTTCCATACTCGACAAACAGGTCCAACTATATGCTCTGTACATACTGTAAACCATCGTTGTGGTATGCCACCCCTTTTAGAGAACGAGTCCCTCCCAGGGCTCCTGCTAATGTCACATTTCTATGAGCTTGTGACTTGGCTCGTCAGTCGATGCAAACTGTCTCCTGCCTACTGTGTCTTCTTCCTGCAGCGCGATGCTGGTGCTGCGCAGCAGGCATAGGGCCTGATCCTGCAGGGCCCTCTGCCAGGGCAGTGCCCCTGCTGGGAAACACTGTCCCTGATGTCCCCCACTGTCTTAGCAGAGCCCCTGCCGGGAACCTCTGCATGTGTATGCCAGTGCCCGTGCTGGGCAACTCTTGCTGCATATGCTGGGATGGCCTGGGTGCCCCCAGACCATGATGAGCCCATGTGCTCACGGTCCCGCTGGATGATCCCTGCATCCATGTGTTTCAGCTGGGTACCCCCCAGCAAAGGTGTGCTTGGATGCTGTTCCTTGAGTCCAGGACACATCAAGTCCAAAAAACAGATAATCAACGGGACTGTCCCCTTTTTCATAACCATGACACTCGCCCTCGGCCCCTCCCCAATCCTTTCTTCTCACCGGAGAGTTAAACAGCAAGCTTGGCAAGCAGTCATGATGGGATTCGGCGATTGGAACCACCAATATCTGAGTGTGGAGAACAACAAATTCCAAGGAAGAAACAACAATTGACATTTAATAAGTGATTGTGGTGTCGTCACCAAAGTATCGAAGAGAGGAACAGTCCTCTCTCTCTGTTATTGATTGTTGAGTGGGCTGCGCCCCACGTGACAGGAAGGGGAGGGGTTACTGCGTGGAGCGGCAGTTGGTGTCAAGATTAAATAAAGAGAAGTAGTGTTGCACCCTAGCTCCCGTGTCAGTCTCAGATTAGAGAGAGAGCGGTAAAGAGTGTGAGGAGGTCCACCTACAGGACACTACATCTGGCGACGAGGCGGACACGCGCCCCGCCGTGCCCGCCACCTCAAATTACAGCGCTCGTGACGCCCGTGAGGTTTCCGTCCTCCGATGCCCCGAGGATAGCGGGTCGGAGCGTGAGGGCTCCCCGCCACCGGAAGAGGCCACGCAGCACTCACCCCACGGGCAAAGTAGGAGCAGCGGCTCCCCGTGCTACTACCTTCCGGGCGGGAGAAAGAGAAGACATCGCTCCCGCCAACGGCATCGACGCCCTAGACGCGACCTCAAACGCCGCGGGTGGAGCGGCGACTCCCCGCATCACACCACCGGGCAGTCGAGGTGCACTGACCTCCTGCCAACGGCAACGACTGGAGTGAATAACTCCAACAGAACTCAGGGAAATGGCCAAAAAGACACATTGTGCCCGCTCAGCGCCTGCCTTATAAGGGTAAGCACACGAAACCCTACGCGAGCAGCGAGTCAGGAGACGCACATCGAAGGCCTCATAGACCCCACGCAGCCATCCACACCCATTTTGGCGCAGGGAGAGCGAACTCCCCAACACAGCGCCCCCTAGTGGCGGCCAGACGCCACCGCACTCGCATACAATAAGCAAGCTCAGGTCCGGCTCATGAGTGGCTCAGGAGAGGAGTCACCCACTGCTACAGCGACTCCAGCCCGAAGGGTGTCACTCACTGTCCCAGTGACACCAGCACAAGAAGAGGGTTCCTACCCCACAGCGTCCCCGCACAGGAAGATGACGGACAGCCTCCTAGCCCAATTACCAGCTAACTTTGACCTCTCAGAGACAAGCACCCTGGGGTCAAGGTGGAGAAGGTGGCTGAGAGACTTTGAAGTATGCATAAAGGCAGCCAGACCACTGGAGGATGAACAAAAACTGAACCTCCTAAACCATGCGGTAGGTTCCAACGTGCGTGATATCCTCGAGGAAATGCCGGAAGGCAACATCGATACTTACATCAAGCTAAAAACATCGCTCACAGAATACTTCACACCTCACACAAACGTGGACTACGAGCGACATGTATTCCACACTACCAAGCAAAACAAAGGAGAATCCATAGACGCGTTCGTCATGAGGCTAAGATCAAAAATGAAGCACTGTGATTTTAATAATTACTCGAATGAAGAGGCCCTCAGATCACAAATCATTGTGGGGTGTGAAAGCGCGGACTTCCGGAGGCGACTACTACAACAGCCGAGAAGTCTAGAAGAAATCCTGCGCCTAGCGAGATCTGACGCTGCCCTCGCAGCACAAGTGGAAGGCCTGGACGATATAAAGATCACACACGGCAAGCAGGAAAGCATCAACAAGCTGGAGGGTACAACGAGAACCAACACGGATCCCTTCTGCTACAGATGTGGCCATGAATACCCACACGAAGGAACGTGTCCGGCCATGGGACAGACCTGCTCCGCATGTGGTGGTGACAACCACTACAAGTCCGTATGCCTGATATTTCGCAGCAAAATGAAAGGAGCCGGTAGGAGTGGGAAATCCTCGACGGAGCTAGAGCAGAATCAACTCTCCCACCACAGCAGGGCGGCACATCACTTCCCGGAACAGGGACGGCGCCGTCACCACGGTGAGCAACCGGAAAGAAGACAAGAGAGGAGAGAATGGAGGGAGAACAAAACCACCCAGCCAAAAGCAAGAAGACGACCCAGAAGGTACGTGAGGTGCCTCATAGAACAATCACAGTCAGACAGCGTGTCAAGTGCATCCTCAGAGGAGAGGTCCCGCAGACCGGAAATGCAACAAGAAGCACCACGGAAAAAGGGATATCTATACGCCCTTGGAAACAACATGGCCAAGGAACACAGCCCGATACTAAGAATACAAATAAACCAAACAGCTGCAGAATTCCTGATAGATACTGGAGCAACCGTGAACGTAATAAGTGAGGAAGTATACCAAAGCATACCGAACGCCCCTCGCCTACAGCCAGCACGAGCCCTCATCTATCCCTATGGATCAAAAACACCCCTAGCATGCAAAGGGTTTTTCATGGCATCATGCCAGTACAAGGAACACAAGAAAAGCATCCCCATGCACGTACTAGAAGCCGCCACTGAGAGCGGATGCATCTTGAGCTATCGGTCAGCCGCTGAGATGGGACTCATTCACATATTGTATCGTCTCATGGTGCACAAGTACCTAGACCCAACGGCAAGCATCGATCAAATATTCCCGGCCCTGTTCAAAGGTTTAGGAAAGCTGAAGGGAAAACAGATTGAACTTCACATCGACCCCCACATCACTCCAGTAGCCCAACACTACAGGGGCATCCCTATCAACATTCAACAGCAAGTTGAAAGCGAACTAACTAAGCTACTAGAGGCCGACATCATTGAGCCCGCGGAAGGCCCCACACCATGGGTCTCTCCTATAGTGCCGGTACCCAAAAGAGAATCTCCGGACATCAGGATATGTGTAGATATGAGAAGACCAAATGAAGCCATCCTAAGAGAGAGACATCAAGCCCCCCGAATAACGGACATGGTACACCTCTTAAATGGGGCGACAACATTCTCGAAGCTAGACCTAAACAAAGGCTATCATCAGCTGGAGCTCAGCAAGAAATCACGATACATAACAACGTTTGCCACCCATCTAGGTCTGTTCCGCTACAAGCGACTTAGTTTTGGAGTATCCTCAGCGGCCGAAATCTTTCAAGCAGAAATCCACAATGTAATCAAGCATGTGCCCAACTGCTTAAATTACAGCGATGACATTCTGGTGTTCGGCCAGACTCAGGAACAACATGATGACACTCTGATGAGAGTCTGCATGGCCTTGGAGGAAGCCCAGCTAACACTCAACAAAGAAAAGTGTGAATTCCGCAAGAAGACGCTCAGGTTCTTCGGACACATATTTTCAGAGAAGGGCATGACGCCTGACCCCGAAAAGGTTAGTGCACTCCGAGAAGCTGCACCACCCGCCACAACATCTGACCTCAGATCGTTCCTGGGGCTCGCAAGCTACTGCACAAGGTACATACGCGATTTTGCGTCCATCAGTGAACCCCTGAGAGCCTTAACCAAACTAAATACCGAATTCGTGTGGTCACCCAAATGCCAAGAAGCATTCCAGATCATCAAAGACCGCATCTCAGACGCCCGAAACCTGGCGTACTTTGACCCCAAGAAGACAACAGAACTTGTCGTAGACGCCAGTCCCGTTGGGTTAGGCGCCATTCTCACACAACTAGACGACAAAGAGGGAGGCGAGAAACACATAGTGTCGTACGCCAGTCGAAGCCTATCAAAAACCGAACAAGCCTACTCTCAAGCAGAAAAGGAAGGACTGGCGGTCGTATGGGCCTGCGAGCATTTTCACCTCTTCCTATATGGGAAACCTTTTACAGTCGTGACGGATCACCAGGCACTCACTTTCATCTACGGCAACCCACAAGCCAAAATGCCACCAAGGATAGCCAGATGGGCCCTTAGGCTGCAGGACTATCGATTCACCATCATACACCGGCCAGGGAAGGAACAAAATCCAGCAGATTTCCTCTCCCGGCACCCCAAGGAAAAGAGCGGACCAGAACAATCCATTGCTGATCAATACATCAGATATGTTATTCACTGCAGCACACCGCAAGGGCTCGACATGGAACAGATAACGAGGGAATCTAACACAGATCAAGGAATACAGACCATCTTGAGGTGTCTAGAAACAGGACGGTGGAAACATGCAAAGCAGATACGTGAAACAATGAACGAGGACATCAGACGAGACATCACGTGCCTTTTGGCCGTAAAGGAAGAACTTGCGAAGTCTGAGGAAGGACTACTACTAAAAGGGACGAAATTAGTAATACTGCGAAGCCTACGCCAGAAGGTGCTAGAGCTAGCTCATGAAGGACACCGGGGAATTGTATCCACCAAAAGGATGCTGAGGCAAAAGCTATGGTTTCCCCAACTGGACACCTCTGTGGAGGAGTTATTACAAAACTGTCCCACCTGTGCCATTGTAAAGCCGCACATAGTCCCGGAACCACTAAGAATGACCGCACTACCCGAAGGAACATGGGAAGAGATAGCCATCGACCACTTTGGGCCCATGGAAGGGGGCGAATACATTTTGGTAGCGGTAGATGAATACTCTAGATATCCAGACTTACAGGTCATCCCATCCACCGCTGCACATCTCACCATCCCAGCACTGGATCGAATGTTCGCGATCTATGGCATACCGAAGGTTGTGAAATCTGACAACGGACCACCCTTCACGGGACAAGACTTTCAGAGATTCGCAGAATACATGGGTTTCCATCATCGTAAGATAACGCCGCTGTGGCCCCAAGCAAATGGCACTGTAGAAAGATTCATGAGTAACATCAAGCGCACGACTCAGATCGCCCGCCTCACGGGAGAACCCGTCGAAAAATTGCTGTACCAACTCATGCGAGATTATAGGAACACTCCACACAGCACCACGGGGAAGTCACCATCAGAAGTAATGTTCGGACGAATGATCAGAACGCGAATACCGCACGTGCCCGACATTGAAGGACAGTACGAAGAGGACGCGGAGATGCGAACACCAGACTCCCTCATGAAGGAACACATGAAAGAGGCAGCCGACCGCAAGCGCAGGGCCAGAGAGAGTGACCTGGCGCCTGGGGATCTGGTCGTGGTCCGACAACGGCCACAGCACAAAAACGCAACTCCGTTCAATGAAGAACCCCTCATCATCACTAGGAAGAAGGGATCGCTCATCACCGCAGAAGGAGATCACCGGTCCATAACGCAAAACTCTTCTCACTTTAGAAAGATGCCTGGTTTTCAGCGCTCCAGAAATTCAAGTGTGTGTGACACTTTCTCCCAATGGGACGCCCCCTATGAGGGAGACAGGGAAGATTCAGGAGATGAGATAACATCAGGAGAATGGGTGGCACCATCCACAAGTGTGGACCACCGACCACACAGAACCAGAAGGCGGCCTACTCGTCTCATCGAAGAAATGGGTTGAGAACGCAACTGACTGTTTAGTGATGGGAGGGTGTGGTGTTGTCACCAAAGTATCGAAGAGAGGAACAGTCCTCTCTCTCTGTTATTGATTGTTGAGTGGGCTGCGCCCCACGTGACAGGAAGGGGAGGGGTTACCGCATGGAGCGGCAGTTGGTGTCGAGATTAAATAAAGAGAAGACGTGTTGCACCCCAGCTCCCGTGTCAGTCTCTGATTAGAGAGAGAGCGGTAAAGAGTGTGAGGAGGTCCACCTACAGGACACTACTGACAACACAAGTATTAGTCCGACATCATTTCCACCCTTTGCAGATTATTTGTATTGATTAATATTTATCGAGTGCTTTCAACAAAACACTTTACAAGCGTTAATAATCAACGGTACATAAAATAGCGATCATGATGGCAGAACAAGGAGAACAGAGTAGGCAGAAAAATACATTAAGAATTGGAAGGAGGAGGAAGGCGGTGGTTTTTTAAACAAGTGTGAAACCCACAAAGAGAAGAGGACAAACAGATTTCAAGGGGCAGGGAATTCAAATGTTCAGGGGCCAGAAGCGAGAAGGGGCAAAAGTGAGAAGCAGCACATGGGACTCGCACAGGGCATGAGCGGTTGGTATCAAAAGTAGGCACAGAGATTGAGAACGAAGGGGTTGGGAGGGAGAATTAAAAGCAACATAGGTTGGGGAAAGACCATTTAGACACTTGTAGACAGTGCAAAGAAAGTGCAAAAGGAGACAGGAGTTAAACGGCAGAAATAAAGCAGAGAGACGAGGGCGTAATAGAAGAACGAGGGGGGCGAAGACAGAGAAGACGGATAGTATAGTTATAGACTGAGCAAAGAGGGGTACGATGAGAAGAAGGGAGACCACGCGAGAGAGCAGAGCAATAGTTGGGATGAGAGAAAATAGGAAAGAAGATGAGAAGTTTAGTCGGCTGAAATGAGAGAAAGCGGCGTGCACGATGGAGATTATAAAGGTCAGGAAACGACAGATATAGGCAGCGTTAGTAATATGAGATGAGAAGGAGAGTGAAGAGTCAAAGATGACGCCCAAGTTACAAGCAGAGAGAGAAGAAAAAGGAAGAGCAGTTGGGAAAAGAGAAGACCAGAGGAGAAGAGAATGGAGAGGAGGGGGAAAAGTACAGGATTTCCATCTTGGAAAGGTTAAGATGAAGAAAGCAGGAGAACACAGAGGAGTGGAGTGAATCTGAAAGAGGAGAGAAGGAGAAGATCTGGGTGTCATAAGTGTAAAAATGGAAAGGTTGAATGAAGTAACTGTGCAGAGAGAAAAAAGACAGAGGACAGAACCTTGGGGAACGCCATAAAGAAGAGAGATGACTGGCCTTTGAGACAGACTAGGACCCATCCGAGAGATAGGGATGGAAATGCTGTAGAAAAGAACCTGACAGGCCAAGAGAGGATAGAGAAGACAGAAGAGTAGGATAGTCAACAGTGTCAAAGGCAGCTGATAGAGCAAGAAGGATAAGTATAGAGGATAGCTATTGTGATGGCAGAGAGAAGGGAGTTAGAGACATGTAAGAATGCGGTTTCTGTGGAATGTGCTCAGCTAAATCCAGATTGTAGAGGGAGAAGGCCGGAGTAGAGTTTTAGAAAAGAGGATTCTTGAGTGTACACAGTCCTTTTAAGACGTTTGGAAAGAAATGGGAGACTAGATGTATGGCGAAAATTAAGGGAGAGATGAATCAAGAGGCTACTTTTTTCATGATAGGAATAATAACAATTCCTTTAAAAGAAGAGGAGGAAGAGGAAAGATAAAGGTTAAAGAGACACATGAGATAGGGGAACAGTTGTGGGACAGAGGACATTAAGGAAGTAGGAATAGGATCAAGAGGTGAATGCAGTAGGATTGGATTGGTTTAGGAACTGGGCAGTTTCAAAGTCAGTAAGAGGGGAAACAGAAGACAGTTGGGGAAGAGGGAGAGAGAGGAGAGGTAAAGGGGAGTGGGTTAGCAGTTGACAGTTTGGTACAGAAAGACAAGCGTAGAGCAGGAACTTCGTGGTAAAGTAATCAGCAACGTTCATAGAGATGAGAGGGGATGAGAGGGAAGGGTCATGGGGCAAAGGAAAAAAATACTGTTAAGCTGAAACATGCAACAGGGATGATGAAAGAGAGATGGACAGGGTAGAGAAATACTGTGTTGTGTACTGAGTAGAAGAGAGTCATGGGAGGAATGAAGAGCAAAGAGAGCCAAAAGGATGTTGGTAGATTGTGAATTCTTCCAACGACGTTCAGCTTTAAGAGGTGAGGAACTAAGGGACTGGAGAGTAGGAGACAGCCAGGGTTGAGGGGATTTATAGAAGGGTATAAGGGGCGGGAGGGAAGTTGTGAGTCAAGGGTAAATAGAATAGTAGAATGAAAACTGTTTGTCCAGTGGAGAGCAATATAAAATTGATGGGTTGTAGGGAAGAAGAAAGTGAGGAGAAGAAAGACAAAGGGCTCAGATAAATGACCAGCTGACAAGTGTTCATTGGGTGTCAGTTCTGCCCTTCTCAGATTATTCCTTCCCCCTGTTAATACACTGTGACAAAAGGACTGTATCTCTAGCAAGGAGGAGTGGTGGCTAAACCACTTACTCAGCTCCCACACTTCTACAAACCAACAGTGATCGCAATCGCAAAGGTAAAAACAGGCACAGCCAAGATGTATACCTCCTTCGTCTCTTGTGGTAACGTGGGCTGAGGGAAGGCTATGCTCTCAAAAGTGGTGTGAATGTGAGCCAGTAGCAACCCAATGAGCAATAGTACAACAGTTCCAAAATAAAAGAATGTCCAACCAAGGTTCTAAAAAATGTACTTACTTCAATTAAACAAATCAATTGTACAACTAACTAGTAAAAATACTATAAAAACCCACCCCTGTAAAATGTCACATATGGCTCAGGAAATACGCTTGGACAGTGCTAGGGTTTTATTGAACTTTCAATGGGTGCTATGGCCTTCCCTCTCACCTGAAAGCACTTCCTGCCTAAACCAGGTGTCTTTAGCCCCCCTCAGTTAGTAGATATCACTTATTTCTCCCACCGTATGCTAACGGACTAAATACGCTGCAATGTCAACCTAAAGGCAAGTGGCCTTATCTAAGCTCCCTCTGGGTATTCCTAGCTTTCCCTACTCTGTCCAGTTGTTAGTGTTCTAAAGGATTATGGACTTGTGCCATGCAGTTATGCTCCTTGATTCGATCTTTCTTCAACCATGCTCACTTTCCCCTCTCCCACTCTCTCTCTGCTCCTTCTCCAAATCCTCCCTTTTTGCTCTCTTCCCTCTTCTACCTCTCCTATGTGATGTCCCTCGTGCCTTCTAGTCTTCACCATTACCCTTTGATCTTACCACTCTTCCACATTACTACTCCCACCTCTCCATTTCTACTCCTTCTTCCATACCACTACTGCTTCCTCCTCTACACTACTACTCCCTCCTGCCCACTACTACTCCATCCTCCACATTACAACTACCACTCTGCCCACCTCTTACTCAGACACCACCCCTTCACTCACACAATGCCTTCACAGTGACTACCTACTCTACTCCTCCTAACCAAACTTGTCACACTTTCACACACTTACAACACAGTACAACTTTCATTAACTAACCAATACCTCACCATCTCCAGAAATCACCTCTACACACAACTGACTGCTCCTTCAGACCTCCTGCTGGTCTCTTGGTCTGCCACCTCCTCCTCCTCTGACCTCAGCCAAACAAGCCACACCTTCCATCTTCATGCTGTCCTTTTTATGCTCGCTTTCTTCCTAGCCAAGTTGGCCCTGTCTGCCCTGCCCAGGAAGTATTGGAAGCTGTAAACGTTACAAATAGTGGGTGAAGCCCTGTCTACTTCCTCTGTGTGGGCCAGTCGTGGAATGGCAACAGTGGGACAGGAAGTTGAATGTCCCCATTTGTATTAGGTGTCCTTGTTCCTGGTGCCCTTACGGTAAGTCCAATGGATGTGGAGATTTGTGCCCCTCCTATTAGTCCCTGGTGGGCCAGTGTGCAAAGTAGGCAGCTGCAAGTGTTTGCCAGTTGACAGGCAGCATAGCAGCAGCTTCCCTGGTCATCGTGTAGTCCCCCTCTCTCCACTGGTTCTTTCCTTCCGACAGTGGAGTGAGGAGTACTGGGTGGTTGTTTTCCTGAGGTTGGTCCCACTCTTACGTCTCTTGCTGTGACTGGTGTTCGTTGCTGGGTGACAGCACTCTCACTGACGCGTCTTGCTGTTGCCCCAGTCTGATACAGGGTCACCCTTTCTGAGATGGATTACCCATGTCATTTTATTAGTAACAAAAATGCAAAAAAGCTAGGGCTTTTAAACCTTTACCAGATGCCACTCCTTCATATACCGTCCTTTTGTAAAGCCACAACTGCCCAAAATTGTCCATCAGTGGTCCCTGTCCTGGGCTGAAAAGAGTGCCATTCTTTGAATTGCCAAGATGAAAGGGACATGGTAAAAGTATTTCCAAGCCTCTCTTGACTTTTGGCATACAGCAGGCGCCTGCTTAGAAATAATCAATGTGTTTATCTGATCAGTCTGGTTGCTTTAAAAATAATGCCATGCCCAAAAAGGGGTTAATAAAATCCCCATTTGCTCCCCCTACAAGGTATCTATAATCAAATATGTTTCTCCACAGTCCGTGCAATGTTGCATAGAAAAGGCCCTTTCCTTTGTCAGAGAGGTGGATCCCATTCCTTAAATAATAGCTGGGCATGTCCATGTTTTATTTAGGCTTTGATGAATGTGTGGGAGACCCAGCCCTTACAGAACTTCCTAAGGCCTTGTTAACATTTGTAAGGGTGCAGAAGAAGGACTCTGACACAAGGTGGCATGTTTGGGGCTAAAGACTCTTATTATGTAATAAAGCAAGAGAAAACCTATCTTTCCCTATTCCTAAAACTGGTTTCCCTGCCTCACCTAAAGATCTAAGGTGACTGTCAGGATATCTGTTAAAATACAAGTGCCCACTGTCCTGTGTCAAGAAAAACCTTACTCCGGTCCCTTACACTATAAACTAAAGAACAAACTAAGGTGAGGGCGCTACCTGATAATCCACCTGAGGTTGGCATAATGTGAGAGGATCTCATGGGGAGGGACTCCCTCACTGGGGAGGAGGACCTACTCCTTAGTTATAGTGTAAGAGACAGAAGTAAGGTTTTCTTGACACAGGGCGGTGGACACTTTTATGTTAACAGTACGGTTCTGGTATTAGGAGAATGGCTCCCTTCTCCTGGGTTATGGTCCAAGTACCACACAATGTTTCCTTGGTGGGCCAGGATAATGCCTCCCTTCTCCTGGCGTTCAGCTCAGATAGCATGGGGGAATGACTCCCTTTCCCAGGTCAAAAAGTTCCAAACAATATTTACTTTGTAGGCCAGGAGAATGCCTCCCTCCTCCTGTCATTCAGTCTCACATAGCTGGTGGGAATGACTCCCTTGCGCAGGTCACAAAGTTCCAAACATGATACTTGTGCGGTTCTTCATGTGTTCCCTCTCTTACTTTGTGTGCTTTGCAGGCATCTCCGTGTCTTGGTGTCTTCACCTCGCCGATGTCATGTGCGGCCCTTGGACAATGGGATCGACGCTGCCTCATGCGTTCGTGTCACTGTCTGCAAGCCTTCCGTTACTGTCTGGATACTGTTGGGCAACAGAGTTCCATTGGCTTCTTGACTCTGGGAGTGGACTGCTCTGAGCACCGTCCTGGACTTCTCTGTGTCTCATTCGTGCTTCCCGGGCTTCACGGTCTCACATCCTGCTTGGCTGTGTCACTCCGATAAGCAGTCCTTCTTTGGTTCTTATGGTGGAAAAGGAACCCTGCCTGCACCAAAGTATATACCGCTGTAGTTCCTTCTTGGTATTGCTCTTCATTGTTCCTGCATTCCACCTCATCCCAGTACTTAGATTACCGATGTTCCTGGTGTTCTTCTTCATCGCAGTACTTTCCAGAACCTTGAGGTAGTCTGCCTTAACAGTACATGGGTCTACTGTCTAAAAAGCGGTTAGCAGAAGAAGAAGAGGCTAGAGTGGGTGGGGGTCTCATGATCTCATAAGTGCTCCTTCTCCAGGGGGGCTATTGGGTTGCAGCCTCGCCTCACCTCCCTGGCTTCTTGTGAAAGGGCGCCACACTGGGGAGAAGTGACGACAGCCAGCGATTCTTCACACTTTTTTGCATGATGTTTCCATAGCCTGATGTGACACTGCTCCAAGTCAATTATAACAGCACTATTTCAGACCAAATCAGCCACGTGTCCCCTACGTGGGTGGCAAGTGTCCGAGTGCAATCCATCTTTTCACCTAGTAATCAAACTCTGACAATGCTTGCAAGGGGATTGCCTCCTAAATGTATGGCCAGCACTGCCGCCACAACTTCTCTTCCAGGCAGCCCCATTGCATGCCGGCTGCGTTCTTTGTTTCCTTCCCTCCTTTATTCCCATCTCTTTCAGACCGTTGAAACATATGACTGTCTGATCACCCAGGCCCCTTATTTCATTCTCTTTGTGGATACTTCAGGGGGAGAAGTGAGAAATTATTTTTGGTGCGTGGGGGGCCAACATCACATTCTATCAACCCACCTGAATTTTTAGAAAACAAGTGGACTTCCAACCCCTTATTTTCATTACTCCTACCTAATGGCTCCAATTCTGAATAAGTGAGCCCTGAAGGAACCCTTTTCCAACCCAACCTTGTCCAATGCCTTTTTTAGGATTTGGGGCGCTGAGCTAGGCCTGAATTCCAAGTAACCTTTCATTAGACACACTTGGCAACAGTGGATAGCCACGTGAATGTTAATGTGATGGATCTACCTTTTCCCTTCCGATCTGTTTTTGACTGGTGTAAGCAAATATGTGCTTCATACTTGGCGACAGTGGTGTCCCTCATAGCCAGCCCCCCTCTTAGCTGATGTGACTCTAGGCACTGGTTTCCCCACACTCAGGCCCCCCAAAAAGCTAACGTGAATGCTGCTTGAAAAATCCTGCCCTTGAAGGCAGATTTGCAATTATGTGGGAGGGCCTCAATTAGAGTTATCAGTTTCACAAATCAGTGGAGCGCCTGGAGTCTTCCCAAGTGGTCTCCAGCCAGGTCCATATTTTCATGCCCTTTTTTATGGAGGGGCCTTTGGCGAGGTCCTTATTGCCAGGCAGATTGGAAAAATGGGCTCTGACACCAAGTGCCCCGATGTTCAAATTTCGTCTTTTTGCAAGAAAAGGCCCACCCAATGAATGACTGTGCCCATCACTGTCTGCTGGCCTTCATTATCTTGGGTGGACCTAGTGAATGCGCCCCAGTATAACTTATACCAACTCAAAGTCAATACGTTGATGATGACCCCACCCATATTTTCCCATCCATTTTCCTGAGCCCTGAAGGGAATGGCATTATCTGCTTTTTTCATTGAGTTCTTGACCCTTGGTATGTGTCTTACCAGCATATGTTTATTTTTAACAGAGTGTACTATGCGGCATAGGGTCAAACCTCTATTAATTATGTGTCCTTTTGCTAAGTTGTTTAACCATAAAGTTACATTTTTGACCTTCTAATTTTGCCCGTAAAGTTGAGAGTGACTGCCACAGAGAACAGTTCTAGCAGGATTTCATTTTTTATGAGGCCTACCATGCACCACAGATCTGCCCATGGTAGAGTGCACCATTCGTTGCTTAGCATGGCTCCAAAGCAGGGACATCATTTGGGGATCGTGGGAGTAGCAACTGCGACCCCTGGCAACTCCCATGCAACCTCTGCGACCCCTGCTTAAGGTTTGCAGAGGCAGCGAGAGAGCGAAAGTAGAGGGCTCAGACGAGAGCCTTCTTACATTAATTTCTTTTTGAAGTCACTCTGGCCTCAGAAAGAAAATAAATATTTCCTTTACCTTTTTTCCATACCCGAAATAATTTCTTTTCGAAGTCAGACTGACTTCAACAAGAAATTATTTCTTTTAGAAGTCAGAGCCCACCCCCCTACCAAGGACCTGGATGGAGGCTTCCAGCTACTATGCTCTACGCATGACAGGAACTGTTCCTGTCTTGCGTGAAGCATGGAGCCAAAGGTCTAACATCTGCCTGCAGAGGATGAGTCCCTTGGAGTGATGCATTCCCGAAAAAAGTAAGATCATTTTATTTTTTGAAAATGGGCTTTCGTGCATGCAAGGGTGTGATGGATAGGTGCATGTGTGTGTACTACTGGTGTGCTAATGTGCGTGTGTGCTTGTGTTTAATGTTGTGCTGAGGAGAAGTTTTGAGGGTTGGGGAGAGCATGGGGGAGGGAGGAAATGTGTGTGTATATTATGTAATGTGAGTGTATGATGCATGGGTGGCTGGGTGTGCATGGCTGTGAACGTATGGTGAATTGGTGCATGTGTGAATGTGTATGTGTTTATGTTTAGTGCTTGGCTGAGTAGCTGTTTTGGGGATTGGGGAGGGAGAGGGAAGGTGTAGAAGTGTATATGTATATTATGTAATGTGTGTGAATCGAGTGATTGTTTGTGTATGGGTGGCTGGGTGTGCATGTCTGATTGTATGGTGCATGTGTGAATGTGTGAGAGCTTGTGTTTAATGCTGGGCCGAGGTGATTCTGGGGGATTGGGAGGGAGAGCGGACATGTGGGGGTGTAACTGCATATTATGTAATGTGAGTGTATGATGTATGGGTAGCTGGGTGTGTGAATGTGTGTGTGCTTGTGTTTAATGATGGTCTGAGGAGCTGTTTTAGGGGTTGAGAGGGAGATGGGACATGTGGGGGTGCATATGTGAATGAGAGTGTATGATGTATGGGTGGCTGGGTGTGTGTCTGTGAGTGTTTGGTGCATGTGCGAATGGTATCTGAATGAGTGTGTACTAGTGTTTAATGCTGCTCTGAGGAGCCGATCTTGGGGTTGGGGAAAGGGGTGTGAGGGCCAGGGGACGTGTGGGGTTGATATGTATATTATGTAATGTGTGTGAATGCGTGAGTGTATGATGCATGGGTGACTGGCTGTGCCTGTCTGAGTGTATGGTGAATGGATGCCTGTGGGAATGGTGTGTGAATGTGTGTGTGCTTGTGTTTAATGCAGGGCTGAGGATCAGTTTTTCAGGATGAGGAGAGGGGTAGGGGGTAGAGGAGACATGTGGGGGAGCCAGAAGTGTGCGTTAAAATGTAATGGGCATCCATGATAAGGCAGATATGATATGTATATGTGTTATTAGTGGCTTGTTTGGCATTTTGGTGCATATATCTAGTCATTTCTTATTGTGGCATATCTGTTATTACTTGGCTAGTCTGGAAATGCTGGGGCACATAATCTATCCCTTTCTGTGTTAATACTTGGCTAGATTCTTCTATTTGCAGCTCTAATTTATTACCCAGTGCTTACTGTTTCCTTATTGATTTCCAAAAAGAAACATCTCTATTAAACCTCTCGTTTTAGGGCTTGATTTCCATTGTTTTATATTGCATTATGCTCATGGAGATAATTAACTTCTTCCGTGTTACACTGTTCTCATGCTCCTCTCAAGGCCATATTTGTATGTTGAATAGTTACAGTAATTCCACCAGATACTTTTTTTTTTTAACAATTCACCTATAGGAAGTATAATAATCAAATAATGAACATCTGAACATCTGATTTGAAATATGTTACTGCAAGTCAATAGTTCAGCTATGTATCTCTTTTCCTTTCTTGGGTTCTTAATATCCAACAATTGTTCTTAAACAGCTGCCCAAGAAGCTACTTCTAGTTTTATTTCTGGAATACTGGCTGCAATTAAGCAAAAATATACAGTTTGGCTAATTAAATAGCTGAATGTTATATGGAATTACAAAAAAGCAAAACACGACTGATCGAATACTATCATTCACTCACAAACACTTAATTTACTCCCTACACATTAACTGAAGTGTGGTACCTCGAAAATGTAGAAAAACACATGGACGATTCATTAGGATCTCCCTTCACCTGCAATTTAGCTACCAGTATCAATTCCACAACATACAACAAGCACTTCTTACTCTAATTCCTCTGGGCATCATGATCAAACATCAGAGGGAGTGAAACCGCCCTTGCTTAGCATCCGAATGATCATTCTCATCAAGGCTTATACTTCCATGATATTAGGGGCTGCATACACGTCACTCTACAAGGGACTTTACTAAAAGGTAAGGAAAACACAGCCAACACCGTTTTACAAAAAAGGGGAAGAGGAACTCTGATTGAGTTATTGTATCAGCATCCCATACCACTTCATGACACACTATAACCTCCAATAAACACTCAGTGAGGGCTGATAGGGGGAACAACCTGTGCATTCCCCTAAGAACTTTTTCACACTATGAAACCAGGCACAGGCCAAATTTTCTTTCAATATTTGTAGGTATTTTTGCCTCTTGTGCAACCTTAGTCACACTTGCCCGCCAGGGCTACTCAATGAACCCATCTATGTTAGATTAAACCATGGGGTTCCTCCTCGTCCGTACAAAATGTGTTGCAAGTGAAACACGTTAAATTTATTCATTTTCCTTGCTCTCCACTTGTACAGTTTTGCCGCTGAGAAAATGTTAAAACATTATTATTCCAGAGCAGATGGATTTGGGTGCTCCGGACCTCAAACTGTGAACCTTGGTTGTTAATGTTCACTTCGACACACCCGCTACCCTTTTGCAAGTTCCAGGGTGTGGGTGTTGTGTAGACAAACAATCTCAAAGGTGCTCTCTACCTATTCAGATGGCGAGACACATGGTGCTCATAAAATCATTTCTTCTACTTGCTGCCCCATTTTCCTTTCTTGGGGTCAGTACTGAGCGTAGGTAGAGAGCATCCTTATCATGACCTGCTCTGGAATAATAATTTTTTTTACAATTTCTCAGCAGCAAATCTGTACAAATGGAGAACAGGGAAAATAAATAAAATTAACGTGTTTCACTTGCAACACATTTTGTACAGACGAGGAGGAACTCCATGGTTTAATCTAACATAGATGAGTTCATTGAGTAGCCCTGGAGGGCAAGTGTGACTAAGGTTGCACAAGAGGCAAAAATACCTACACATATTGAAAACTATTTTTGACCTGTGCCTGGTTTCATAGTGTGAAAAACACTATAATCTCCCCAATAAAGTGTGAATGAAATGACTTCTCCTAATATACAAATACAAGCAGTTCTACATCCACTACAATATTGCTGGTTCACAAGCCAAGCTTCATAGACAGAGGACTTCTTTCCAAGTAGAAATAATTATTTCGAATTCAGCAGGACACATTCTTAAATCGAATCCAATGGATAAAAGATCACCTAATGTTGTGCCACTCAATGTATTCATTAAGACCCTCACATGACTCTATTAATTCTTGTTACTTTCCCAGCAGGACTGCTTGTTCTCTTATCTTAACAATTTGAAATAACACAGTCCATGTGAAACTGTCATATTCGTGATCCTTTTAAATAAAATGTTGTACCAATGGAGAATAAGGTATTTTATTTTGTATACAACTTTTGTGTTCAATCATTCTCATTTTCACTTTTCATTCAGTCTTCCCTATAAATAGTTTCTGATAGGGACGCAAGAGTGTATACACTACCATATTTATGTGTCAATTAATACATGTAGCCATATGCTACTTATTGGCTTTTTCTGGTCTGTTTACAAGGTATCACAACATAATATTGAATACATTACTGCGCATATACAATTATTGCGTATAGCAGTAATGAAAATATCGAAATGCGCTGTAGTGCAAATAACCTGACAAGGGATTCGGTGGCTGCAGGAGTGTCCCTGCTTCCTTTTTTGCAGCCAAAATGTGGCGAAGGGGTGCAGAGGTTGCAGGGGGGGGGGGGCGCTCCCCGTATCCTTGCAGAGATGAGGATTTCAATAAAGTAAAACAGAAAAAAGGTATCATGAGAGTACTGACACATTTTCGGAATCAGGAAAATACGTTGGGAGAAGACTGAAGAGTTGAGGCATCAGAAAGTAGGTAAGTAATCCAGCAGAAAGTATATATATTATGGGTCTGGGTTAGTGGGAAGACCATAAGCAGTTTGCGATTTGCTGCATATTTAATTTCAGGAATTCTGGATTCGACATTTTGGAGTGTTCAGTATTCACATAGATTCTGTTTACAACACATGCACTGGCCACAGGAAGCAGGGTGTACAACTTTTGAGATGCCCCACGATTGCAGCAAAGACATTGGTCTAACTTCTTTAAGTGGCACTGATCCTTCAGATGGCGACTTTATAGGCACAAAACGCTATGCTCAAAGGGGCATATCCCTCATTTCAAAATCTTCCAATTTAGCGTGATCTCTTTTTAAATACGTTTTGGCAAATTCATATAGGTACTCACAGAAACCATCTTGTTCAAATCGTTACCTTTGGGAACACATTCTATGAGGCCTCTATATTTTTCTTATGCGCCCAGATGGCCTCTCCCAACTAGCTTGTTATTAAAAATATTTGCTTCATCCTGAAAAGCTTTTTTCAGTCAACTATTTTTTATCATAAGTAAAAACCGACCATGATATCCCACATATCGTTAGAGGGAAATCTGCAATAGAGCAAAAAAGAGTTTGTAAAGACCGGAGGGGGGTGTCTGTACTTCTGCTCTCTATATGATAGAGGAGAGGCACATAAGACACCAGCCAAGATTCTCTATTATTGGTACGTGGTCGAGCAATCAAGGCCTAGCTTCTCAGGAGGTGATGCAGGCTGGTTCTTAAGTACAGTGTAGTCCACAAGCACCCACAAAGGAATGTCCGCACACTGTATTAGTTAAAACACAGTCTTTATATAATTAATATTCAAGGTTATGTACAATATCACGATAACTCACTTATTACTCGGTTATCTATAATGACAAATATACAGTTCTACGTGGTACCACTATTACTATTAGATCTCATTAAAGTGCATCAACTGTATGGTTAAATGTCACACAAATCGGTTCGTAAAGGAAACCAACAATAGATATAAGAGGAAAGCAGTTGGTTAGAATAGGCAGAATATTGGCCCCTACCACTAGACACAGTTCTGTGTGGAGATCCCCCACCTGGCAACGTGTAGAATAAAGATATATCACAAGTCCAGTCCATATATTGTTCACAAGAGACTTTCTAATAGTTCTGCAACCCCAAAGTACCTAGCGTTGTAGCGTTCCTCGTCGGGGGAATCAACGGCCCTTCTTGAGTGCCCTCCCTTTAAGGCAGGAGTCATGGGTCGTCGAACGTCCGACGAAGAACATGATGAACTACAGTGGTGAAGTGGCAGTTTCGTTCCTAGCGGTGCTCGTTGACGGGGAAGCGTAAACGTCCTGCAAGGAAGAGGCGTGTGGGGCACCTTGATGTCAATAGTTCTGAGCCGGAAAGAGTTTGAAGAACTGTGGCCCAGCAAGGGTGTCGAGTCGTCGGCGTCTCTGTGGTCTTTGGGTGGCGGAAATCCCACTGGTGGATGCTCCTCGGCGCGTCGACTGCCTGGCCTTCTCTGGCGGGATAAGGTGGGCGGCGGTGTAGGCGAGAGCATCTTTGGATCAAATGAGGTTCTTAGGCAACGGGAACACGGTGGCTCTGGTCAGCGACGGAGGTCGTCGACGGTAGTGGACAACAGTCCGGGCGCTTCTCTTTGGGATTCCGCGGCAGTCTCCGTCTCCGGTTGGCAGCCTGTCATAGGTCTGTCTACCAGGGAGCTTTGGCAAAGATCATCTGGTGCACGATGGTCCCTCGTAGCTCGGGAAGAGGGCGCCTGACCAGGTCCTCTCTGGGTCAGTCCTTGGAGACACAGCAGCTTTCTGATTGATGAAGAAGGGCAACAGCAATTCTTCTCTTCCAGCAGGGCTTCAAGGTCAAGCTTCAGTTTCACCCCAGTTACTCTTTGTAGTTTGGGCTTCAGCTTCTGAATATGATTCCTAGCAGTGAGAGGTCCACAGAAATACTGTTGATCTCCCATTCATTCTGCTGGGTCACACTCAAGCATCCAATCACTGCGAAGGGCATTCATGCAGGCAGGCAGCCAATCAGGTGCATAGTGCATTCAGGCCATCCACTTCTCTCCAGACACTCACAACAAGTTATGTGTATTGGGACAAGTACCCAGCCATTCAACACTCCACACTGCATTCATACCAGTTTCGGGAAGGGCTGTCTCAGTCATTGTGTCAAACACCAGAAACTAGACATCCACAACAAGAAGTGCATATTCATCACACACTCTATTCACCCAGGTCCCACCCACAGGCATACCCACAACATACAGTCACTGGGAAGGCTCCAGCCAGTCTGACCTGGACTTCACAACAACACCATATATGGAACTTCCACCCAACAGCCGGTCAGGGGGAAGGGACAGAGTCAGGGCTACCCAGGACTTTGGGAAAACAAGGTAACAGGCAATAGAAAGCAGGAGGCCATGGGGGGCATCTTGATTCCTATGAGGAATCAACTGATCCCAATGGCAGGGCCTGGGTATCCCAAAATGGAGGATACTCAGAGCACCTGTCAAATTCAGCATGGAGCTGCCACCAGCCCATACCCTGCTCTGTGGGCCACACACAGGTGCCCAAAAACATACATTAGGGGCACAGGGTTGTATCCCCACCCATGGGTGCCATAAGGATATCCCATGGTCCTGTACACCGAACCAAAGTGGAGAGCTGCACCGCCAGGAGTCCCACATGAACTCCTGGGCGGAAAACACAACAGAACACCTGATAAAGACAGTAAAGGACAAGGATACGGAGGCTCTGTCCCTCCGATGCATTTCCAGCATCACAGTCACCCCCCCAGACTGAGGTTAGGGTGCCTAATCTCCCACGAGATAGACACCCTCATCCAGACAGTCAAAATACCTTCTGGAAAGGCCGTCTGCATTATCGTGACTCTTCCCTGGTCTATGCTCTATGGTGAAGTCTAGCCCTTGCAGGCTAATGGACCACCTGAGCAGTTTCGGGTTCTCACCCTTCATCTGCATAAGCCACTTCAGGGGCTTATGATCTGTTTGGACCTTGAAGGTAGACCCTGTAAGGTATGGCCTAAAATGCCTAAGGCTCCAAACTATGCTGAAACATTCCTTTTCAACAGTAGCCCACCTAAATTCTCTACCCTTGAGTTGTCTACTGATGAATATGATCGGATGTTCCCTCCCTTTGTCATCTAACTGGGACAAGACAGCTCCAATTCCAGTGTTGCAGGTGTCAGTTTGAACAATAAAGGGCTTGCTGTAATCGAACGCACACAACACAGGTGCCCTACACAGACTTTCTTTCAAGCCATCAAAGGCCCTCTGACAGTCTTCAGTCCAATTAACCTTCCTAGGCTTTTTGGGTGAAGTCAGAGCTGTCAGTGTTGCAGCTATGGTCCCATAGTCTGCCATGAAATTGCGATAATACCCAGTGAGGCCAAAAAAGGCTCTCACCTGGGTTTGAGTAGTGGGACTTTCCCAGTTATGCACATCCTGTACTTTACTGGGGAGAGGTTGGATTTGACCCCCTCCTACCTCATGACCAAGATATGTGACTTTCCCATGAGCTATCTGGCACCTGGTGGCCTTGATAGTGAGGTTAGCCCTTTTCAAGGCCTGCAACACCTTATCCAGATGTGTCAAATGCTCTTCCCAGGTGGAACTGTAAGCCTCCAGCCTACCGAGCGCATGATTGACCAATCTCTGGAAGGTGGCAGGGGCATTCTTCAACCCAAAAGGCATGACCCTAAACTCATCGAGTCCTCGGGTGTTGAGAACACTGTCTTTTCCTTGGCATGGTCTGTCAGAGCTATTTGCCAATAGCCTGAGGTAAGGTCAAAGGTGCTCACAAATGTAGCAGCACCTATGGTGTCCATGAGCTCATCAGCCCGGGGCAATGGGTGCGCGTCAGTTTTGGTGACGGCATTGACTCCTCTGTAGTCCACACAGAACATCCAATCCTTGGTACCTGCCTGGGAACTTGCCTTGGGGACAAGAACCACTGGACTGGACCAGGGACTGGTTGAGGGTTCAATAACACCCAGATCCAACAGCTTGGTGACCTCAGCCTTGATGTGGTTCTTAACTGTATCTGACATATGGTAGCACCTGCTTTTGAAAGGCACACTGTCACCAGTGTCGATTTTGTGCCTACACCACAGTGTAAGGCCTGATGTCAGTGAAAACAGAGAAGCATACTGCCGGAGCAAAGCACTCTCCACTGAGCCATCCTGAGGGTTGCTATGCAGCAAATCAGGAAGGAGCTCACTCTCATCCTCTTCTTGCTCTGAAGCTAGCAAGAGACATGATACTTCTGCTCGCCTGTGGAAAGGCTTGAGCCTGTTAACATGGAATACCTGAGGGGCTACCCCCGGGATTCCCATGTCAACCAGATAATTGACTTTGCCCATCTTGGAGATGATCCTGAAGGGTCCAGTCCACTTGACTGCCAAAGCTCTAGGCTTGGTAGGCTCCATCACAAGGATTTCCTGTCCCGGAGTCCATTCCACTTGCGAGGTTTTAAGGTCATGCCAGTACTTATTCAGTTCTTGGCTGGCCTTGAGATTTGCTGATGCCTGACCCATCATCTGTGCCATCCTCCGTCTGAGGCCTAACACATAGTCCCCCACTTGCTTGGAGGGACCTGTAGGGGTGGCCTCCAAACCTTCACTGATCAAGGCAAGGGGACCCCTCACGGGATGTCCAAAGAGTCATTCAAAGAGGCTGAAACCAACACCCTCTTGAGGTACCTCTCTGTAAGCGAACAGCAGGCATGGCAGGGGGAGATCCCATTTCCTCCTTAGGAGCTCTTCAAAAGTGCCTAGCATGCCGTTGAGAGTTTTGTTAAATCTCTCAACCAGACCATTGGTCTGGGGATGGTAAGAGGTGGAGAACTTGTAGGTTATCCCGCACTCTTTCGACATGGTTTTCATGTAATTAGACATGAAGTTGGATCCTCTGCCAGAGACAACCTCCTTAGGGAATCCAACACGGGTGAAAATGCCCAGGAGAGCCCTGGCAACCACCTTGGCAGTAACAGTCCGAAAGGGTATAGCCTCAGGGTACCTGGTGGCATGATCAACCAAGACTAGGCTGAACCGATGTCCACCTGAAGTGGGAGGGTCAAGGGGACCGACAATGTTGATTCCCACCCTCTCAAACGGTGTGCCAACCACTGCCAATGGCTGCAGTGGGGCAATGACACTGCCCCCAGTGTTGCCAGACAACTGACAAGTTGGGCAGCTCCTGTAGTGGGACTCCACTTCCACTCCCATCTGGGGCCAGTAGAAATGGGCAGAGAGCCACTGCTTAGTCTTCCTGGTACCAAGATGACCAGCTAAGGGCACCTCATGCGCCAACTGCAGCAGGAAGGGCCTGTAAACCTGGGGTACCACCAACCTCTTGAGGGCACCAGGTTCAGGCGTAGTGGGCTCACTAACAAGGAGCTCACCCTCCCAATAGATCGGGAATGTCCTAGGCACTTCTCCTTGTGCCTGGGACAGGGCCTGATTCCTCAGACCCTCGAGAGAGTGGCACTCTCTCTGTCCCTTACAGAAGTCCGGGAGGGTCCCCCTTCAGCTAACAAGCATTGAAGGTCGGGGTGGTCCTCCGGGTTGAGTACCTCTCCCACAGGAAAGTCTTCTGGCTCTTCTCCCACAGAAGTTGAGACAGGGTTTACCACTGGACCCAGCCCGTCCGGAGCATGGATCCCAATGGGTGCTGTTGGAACAGCAGGAGGAGCAGGAGCCACCTCCATAGAGGTGGCCTTCTTGTTCTTACGTCTTCTTGCCTTAGGCCTCGCCTTTGGCTCGGGTACCTGACTCACAGCCTGACCCTGTGTCACCTGTGACCTAGTGACTGCAGCAGTAGCCAAGGGTAGACCATCCGAGATCAATCCCAACTCCACTAGATCATTTCCTAACAGAATGTTAGCAAGGACATTGTCCTGAACCAGGACAGGAAGCTTTGCTGTCTTGTCTCCAATCATGATTGTGACTAAGGCTACAGGTGATAATTTGAGAGGCCCACCAGCTAACCTGGTGGTTCTCAGAGGAACACCTACATAGTCCCCTGGCTTGAGCAGGGTCTTGTCCACCAGTGCCATGCTTGCTCCAGTGTCTCTCAAACCAGTAGAAGGCTGGCCATTCAAGAGGACACTTCTCATAAACCTGTGAGTGTTTTGTGGGATAGTTGCCAGTACTTCTGTGTACTGGTCCCAGGCCGCAAGGGACACTAAGGAAATCTCTACACGAGCACCAAATGTGATCCCTGTAGAGGAGGGGAGGACAGTGGTCTCCACCTCAGACATGGGGTAAGGGTATGTCAGGCTGACAGCCTGGACTCCAAGTGCCTTACCTTTATACTTGGGGTCACCCCTCTTGTGATCCGGAGCCCCACAGTCCCAACAAGGGCCAGGAATGTGGGGTACGGTACTGAAACCACTGGGAGCCTGCTTTGCAGCAGGTGGACCACTACTCTTATTCCCACCCACAGATGACTTATCCCCACTAGATTTTTGGGTCTTAGGAGAGGAGGGTTTTGGTTTATCTGACTGTGATTGCTTTTGGGACTCCTAAGCTTTCTTAGAGGTCCCCTTTTCTTTGTCCTTGTCCTTCCCACTGAGTCCTTAGGGGACACCCGGTGGGAGACCCACTTGTCAGCCAACCTAGCCAGCTTAAAGGAATCCAAAATGTTCTTGTCAGCAACATACTGACACAGCTCTGGTGAACAGGCTTCAGAAAAATGCTCAAAAAATAAAAGGTGAGACAATTCAACAAACGTTTTCACTTTGTATCCATCAATCCACCCCATAATGTTCATGTGCGCAGCACTCACCCAGTCAACCCAAGACACATTTTCTCTTTTCTTAAAATCCTTGAACCTTTTAAGGTATTGGGTAGGTGTCTTGCCAAACTTGCCAATCAAAGCAGACTTCATGCACTCATACTGACCCCTTTCTTCCACACTCAGTTTCAGAATACAGTCATATCCAGCCTGAGGCACTCTGCTTAAAAAACACTTAGCACAATCTCTCTTATCTACATCATGAATTGCAGAAGCCATTTCAAAACCTTCAATCCATTGGAGGATATCTGAACCCTCCACAAACACACCAACCAAATCTTTCATAAACTTGGTGGCTGGGGACCTGACACTCTCAACGGGTTTAGCTGAAGTCTTCACTCTAGCTTTCTCTAGCTGGATTCTCTGACATTCAATGTCCTTGTCTTAGAGTTCAAGATCCCTATTCTCGAGTTCCACTTGCTGTGCCAGCTCCTTTTTCTTAAGCTCAGCTTCTATTTCCAACTTGCGGTACATCCTTAATAACTCAAGCTCTAAGGATTTGCTGAGGTTTGGAACAGAGGCAGCAGGAATCATGGCATTCCCAGAGACAGATTCAGCAACAACCCCAGGGGCAGAGTCTTCATTGGTTGCATCCCCCCCTTCAAGAGTTTCACCATCAGTCTGGTAGTCCACCAGGGCAGCCATCAGCTCAGCCCTAGACTTATCCACAAAGTCTAACTCCCTGGCTTCACAAGCACTCTGGAGAGCCTCTAAGCTAATCCTAGTCAATTTACCATTTGCAATAGACTCCGTTGCTTGTAATGCAGTTATCTTGTACACAACTAAACCTCAATTTAACAAAGCGCAGATATTGTAAGTGGCACGGTTATACACTGATTCTTAAAACCATAAGCATCCCACCGCTGCCGCCAGTGTAAAGACCGGAGGGTGGTGTCTGTACTTTTGCTCTCTATATGGTAGAGGAGAGGCACAGAGGACCCCAGCCAAGATTCTCTATTATTGGTACGTGGTCAAGCAATCAAGGCCCAGCTTCTCAGGAGGTGATGCAGGCTGGTTCTTAAGTACAGTGTAGTCCCCAAGCACCCACAAAGGAATGTCCGCACACTGTATTAGTTAAAACACAGTCTTTATATAATTAATATTCAAGGTTATGTACAATATTACGAGAACTCACTTTGTACTCGGTTATCTATAATGGCAAATATACAGTTCTACGTGGTACCACTATTACTATTAGATCTCATTAAAGTGCAACAACTGTACGGTTAAATGTCACACAAATCAGTTAGTAAAGAAACCAGCAATAGATATAAGAGGAAAGCAGTTGGTTCGAACAATAGGTAGAATACTGGCCCCTACCACTAGACACAGTTCTGTGTGGAGATGCCCCCCACCGGGGCAACCTGTAGAATAAAGATATATCACAAGCCCAGTCCATATATTGTCCACAAGAGACTTTCCAATAGTTATGCAACCCCAAAGTACCTGTCGTTGTAGCGTTCCTCATCGGGGAATCGACAGCCCTTCTTGAGTGCGTTCCCTTTAAGGCAGGAGTCACGGGTCGTCGAACGTCTGACGAAGAACAGGGTGAACAGGCGGTGCTCGTCGACCGGGAAGCGTAATTCTGGACCGGAAAGAGTTTGAAGAACTGTGGCCCCGCAAGGGTGTCGAGTTGTCAGCGTCTCTGTGGTCTTTGGGTGGCGGGAAACCCACCGGAGGATGCTCCTCGGCACATCGACGGCCTGGCCTTCTCCTGCGGGATAAGGCGGGGGCGGTGCAGGCGAGAGCATCCTTGGATCAAATGAGCTTCTTAGGCAACAGGAGCACAGCGGCTCCAGTCGGCGACGGCGGTTGTCGACGGTGGTGGACAACAGTCTGGGCGCTACTCTTTGGGATTTCGCGGCAGTCCCCGTCTCTGGTCAGCAGCCTTTCGTAGGTCTGTCTACCAGGGAGCTTTGGCAAAGATCATCTGGTGCACGATGGTCCCTCGTAGCTTGGGAAGAGGGCGCCTTACCAGGTCCTCTCTGGATCAGTCCTTGGAGACACAGCAGCTTTCAGATTGATGAAGAAGGGCAAAAGCAATTCTTCTCTTCCAGCAGGGCTTCAAGGTCAAGCTTCAGTTTCACTCCAGTTACTCTTTGTAGTTTGGACTTCAGCTTCTGAACACGATTCCTAGCAGTGAGAGGTCCCCAGAAATACTGTTGATCTTCCATTCATTCTGCTGGGACACACTCAAGCATCCAATCACTGCGAAGGGCATTCATGCAGGCAGGCAGCCAATCAGGTACATAGTGCATTCAGGCCATTCACTTCTCTCCAGGCACTCACAACAAGTTATGTGTATTGGGACAAGTACCCAGCCATTCACCACTCCACACTACATTCATACCAGTTTTGGGCAGGGCTGTCTCAGTCATTGTGTCAAACACCAGAAACTAGACATCCACAAAAAGAAGTGCATATTCGTCACACATTCCATTCACCCAGGTCCCACCCACAGGCGTACCCACAACATACAGTCACTGGGAAGGCTCCAGCCAGTTTGGCCTGGACTTCACAACAACACCATATATAGAACTTCCACCCAACAGCTGACCAGGGGGAATGGGCAGTGTCAGGGCTTCCCAGGACTTTGGGAAAACAAGGTAACAGGCAATAGAAAGCCACAGGGGCCATCTTGTTTCCTATTAGGAATCAACTGATTCCAATGGCAGGGCCTGGGTATCCCAAAATGGAGGATACTCAGAGCACCTGTCAAATTCAGCATGGAGCTGCCACCAGCCCATACCCTGCTCTGTGGGCCACACACAGGTGCCCAAAAACATACATTAGGGGCATAGGTTTGTACCCCCACCCATGGGTGCCATAAGGGTATCCCATGGGCCTGTACACCAAACCAAAGGGGAGAGCTGCACCGCCAGGAGTCCCACATGAACTCCTGCGTGGAAAACACGACAGAACACACGATAAAGACAGTAAAGGACAAGGATACGGAGGCCCTGTCCCGCCGATGCATTTCCAGCATCACAGAGTTCTTATCCTTAGGTCTGTTATAAGGTTTTACACACTATCTTTTCTGTATGTTTACCTGTGAATTATTTACGGTAGCAATAAACATTAAATATGTATCTTAAGCATTGAACCAGGGGAT
This sequence comes from Ambystoma mexicanum, assembly GCF_040938575.1. Lineage (NCBI taxonomy): Eukaryota > Metazoa > Chordata > Amphibia > Caudata > Ambystomatidae > Ambystoma > Ambystoma mexicanum. The sequence goes on along the minus strand of NC_090933.1, from coordinate 816,643,388 downwards.
AAAACCTATTGCATATTTTTCTGTCCCTGACAAAATGCAAAGGACATTATATATATATAGCACTTCATCATATGATTCTGTCTTTAAAGGTATTTTTGGTGGAATAGATTATAGTTTTTTAAAGCCTTTCATTATGAAGATTTTCCACACTCTGGCTACCGTGGCACTGTGGCCATGCCGTGTATTTGACGATAGAGGGTATCCAAAAACAAAAATAATTCTCAGTAAAGGCCATTCCAGGATACTACAACACAAAAGAATTGGGTATACCTTTGTTTTTGCATTTTAAATACAACAATGTTTCCAACATGGCTATCAAATTAGCTTGAAGTCCCGTAGAGTCCCAGTCTGCCCAGGATTCTGTACTGTGAGGAGCTGCTGCTACTGTTCGTGCTTTGGAAAAACTAACTACTCTGGCCCTTTAAGCTGGTAGACTCCACCCTTAAAAGGGTGTTGCTGGCGCGAAGCGCCGCGCGGAGTCCCGTAGAGTCTCAGTCTGCCCAGTCCGCCTCAAGACGGCGAAAGATCGGGCGATCACTAAGAAGCGAGTATCCAGTGGAAAAATGGCTGTGCCAGGCCCTCAGACAAGGTTAAAGACGCTGTTCGAGCGCCGGCAGTCGAAATTGCCCAGAGCAGCTGGCCCTATGGAGTCCACTGAGACAAATGGCGAGGTAAATGCAGACATGTCTCTATCACCGTGTACTCAGTTATCTGTGACTTCTCTGGTGCCATCTTTACAGTCGCTTGCCTCAGTTTCTGTAGTCACCAGTCCTGAGGCGGCGTGTATAACACAGGTTCTGAGTCCATTACCTACACATCAATTACATGCACATGTTGCTTCTGAAGTAGCAACAGATATATCAGACATACCAGACTTACCAGAAGTATCACATGAGTCGATGCTGGGAGGAAACGATAGAGTCACGTTGCTGAACTCCGGCGGAATTGAAAATATAGAAGATTTGGGACGTGGTCCTTTAAATAACATCATTATTGATCCCTCGCTGTTTCAATCTCCATTCGATGTCACAGACACCAAATTACTCGAAGTACATGTCCCCTTAAACTCCATAGAACAAAGGGAAGTGTTGTTCGATCCCCAGCTCAAAGACGTCCAAAAGAAATGTCTTGTGGGTCCTGAAGTTCACCGTCTGTTAACTCCGGTTGAAGCAAGGGTTGGATCTCAATCGGATTGCACAGTGTATTCAGCTGACCCTGAATTGGCTTCATCCATTGAACCTCCGTCCATGCCCCGCTCTTGCATGAGCAAACATTCTCTAGTTCCACCTTATCTTAAGCAGACGATGTTTGGTTTCCCAGGCGCCTGTGACGAGGCACTGACAATCACCCACGCGGCTATAAACTGGAATGCTAAAAATAGCTCAAGCGTTGTTCTGAGTGAAAACCGAATGGCGATGGGACATGGAGCCGTTGGCCCTCATAGAGCCAGTGCTATTACATCAAACAGGGCGGTTCTAAACCCTGTAACACCTGTTCCACTCAGCGTAAAAACAGCAGTGTTCGAACATCCTGAAATACAAACATCTGCTCAATTAAAAGCAAGCCTTGATGTGGTGGAGCGCGAAGCGCGTTTAACAAAACGCTTGTCTGAAGACTACATGAAAATAAAAGACAAGCTGGTAAACAGCTTCTCATTATCAGCTAAAAAAAAAGCTGTGGAGAGCAATGTGGTTCCGAGTTTTCCTGTAAATAATGTAACCAGTACAGAGGCTCGCAGTTCGACAAATAATAGACACAGAACAAGTACTCCTCAGATGAACAACAAGCGAGTAAATGTGAGCTCCCATGGGTCAAGAAATACGCTGAATGTGTCAACGCACCATAATTGCAATGAGTCGATATCGGAAATGTCACAAAACAATGAAAACTACTCAGCAGTTTCAAATGAAGGTTTATCGATTAAGCCACACAATGAGCTGCCACTTAAGGAGAAAGACGCCGAAAGTGCCTTGAAGGCAAACATTTCTGTGGCTGCGTCAATCCAAATTCATAACAATGTGTTAGCCGCCACGTCTGTGGCATTGCTCCCATTTGTAAAACTGTATGAATCTCTGAATGATTCCATAAGAGATCAAGGGGCAATAATGGCCAATTTGGACAAGAAATTGTCGGATTTAACACACAGTTTTGTGTTGTTACAGCAAAAAAATGAAATGGAGGCAAACATATCACTTCAATGGCAACATAGATTAAGTGACCTGGCAATGAAAGAGCACACCAAGTCAGCCGACCTTATGGATGCCATCCTTGAATGCATGAAATGGTTTCGCCACCTGGACAAAAATCGTCTGAATGATCCACCTCTCTGCTTGAACGCACATGGCTGTCAACATGTAAAGGTCGGTGAAAATACAGCCAACTCAGGCACTCTTCAGGAAGAGACGAGATCTACCATTCAGCTTCCTTCTCGTCCAGCGCGGGCAGTGGCTGTAAAAGTTCCAGTTACATGCCCCACTCCATCACTCTCAGCTGAGATGGGTAAAAAAACCCAGGATCAGACTCCCGCAGTCGTGATAGTAGAGTCTAGTCGCATTTCTGAAATACCAGCAGCGCCAGAGCAAATTAACACAAAAGAAAATCATTGCAATACCTTTGGCATTTTTTTGGGTAATGCGAAGTCCTTAGATCTCTCCACGAAAATGTTCGACGTCACCAACAATAAGAAACCTGCTGTGAAAAAACGACCGAGAAAGCAAAACCCTGCAAAAACTAAACAGTTTATACGAAACCTGTCGACACCAAGCAAACTGGGTCTTTTTCAGCGGGTGCCCCCTGGTAAGACACAAGCTGCCTCAGCAAACAATCTCAATCACCAGGGTGAGTCGAAGAAGGACGAACAACCTACTCTTCATCAGGAGAAAAACCCCAAAAAACGGATAAGGCTAGACTCAGAATCTAAAACAGCGGAGACAGAAAAAGAATTATTGGATTTTGGTGAGTGGTCAACCTACTCCATCGACGCAGATGATGACGCCGGTAGAGAGGCAAATGAGAGTGCGCTAGGTGCAAATTCGCATAGTATGTCTCCTGCGCCTGAATCGTCCAATCACTCGCCTTGCAGATGTAAACTGAACAAAAGCAAAATAAATCAAACAAATAATCGCAAGGTGGTATGCAGCCCGGCACCTAAAACTACTGCAAAGAAGCTGGAATTTGTATCAAAGGATGCAAATCAAAAAAGAAAACAGCTAAACACAGCTCTAAATCCAAGAGCAACCCAAGTTCAAATGTCAAAAAATTCCGCTAAAGAACCTCAAGTACGTTCTGAAAAAAACATAGTCCCAAAAAATTCGATTAGGAGAGTTCGGATTGATAATATATTTCCAGACAGCAATGAATTGAATCTAAATAGAAGCAATGTGATGCGCCTTTTACATGTTATCCCATCATTGCGCATAATTACTTCAGATGACATTCGTATTGTAGAATACCTGTCAGAGTCATGTTCTGATCAGGTATAATTACATATGCGCTCACAAGCAGTGGAAAAAACATTATCAGCAAAAGATGAACTTCTCTCCTACGGATTTGAGGTTTCATACCAGAACGAAGATCCTAACAAACAACGGTTCGAGAGTTCATCACCAATTGAAGATAATCGCTCTACGAATGAAAAACGGAGAGATGTTTTAAGAGAGGTATTTAAAATACAGCCTGCCGAGATTGACAATGCCCGCGCAGCCAATGTGGGAGCATTAGTGGATACGCAAAGAAGGAAGTAACTAGACCAGCCGAATGGAAAAGTGATGTGTGAACTGGTGTCATGGAACACACATGGCTTTAGCCACCTCCTTCAGGATCTACCATTCTCCTTAGACAACAATTTTGCGCTGTGCTTACAAGAAACGTGGCTGCGCAAACCCCCGGCAAGAGATGGCTACTCTATACTTCTAAATCCCGCTGGGAAAAATCACAGAGGTCGACCCTTTTCTGGGCTTCTAATAATGCTTAACAACTTATTTGGCTGGGAAATAACCAAAACATATATGCCTAATTTGTTTGTTCAAAGCATTTTGTTGGAATTCAAGCATCTGTATTCAAAGTAACCAAAAAGTTACTTTTGATCAATACATATTGGAACCCTTCCATGATTTGAACCAGTGAATATTTGGATTCAATAACATTAGTCATAGATGATTGTCTATTGATATACCACAAATTGCAGATAATCGTATGTGGCGACCTCAACTGTTCCTGGTTTGATGACACTCAGCCAACAAATTGGGCAACAAAAGAACCAGCCGAGTCCAATGAAGAGAGAAGAACGCAATGGCAAGGAGTGATGAAAATACGAGACTGTGATATGTTAAATGGAAAGACGAAAAGTGATAATCCGCCGAAGTCGACATGGCATGGCGGATCGAGGCACAAAACCCTAGATTACATTTGGATTTCAAACAACGTGTGGGTCGACATTGATGATCTAGAAATCTCTAGGTGTGACATCAGTGACCACGATCCGATACATCTTTCCTGGTGGTGCGACAAATATACACCTGATGGTCGCTATGAGACTGCCGTCTTAGTAAACCATGGAGGGAACAGACTAAGTATCAACACAGCCCAACTAGTCAAGTTTTCACGAAAATTTAAGATGGGGAACCAATCTCCAAAAAGTAAAAATAAATTTTGCGCCTATTTGTCAGAATTTCGTGTAATAAACAAATCAGGAGCCGGCGCGCCGAAAGTACAGAAGCATGTCTTCAGTCGATTGGTGCAGATTGAAAAAAAGTTGCTGCGAAAAGATCTAAGGCAGCTCAAGAGACAACATGGTCATAATGTAGGCCCACTAATTAAAAAAAGGAAGCTGAAATACAGAAACTGGTTAAAGTCCTTTGCCTTCTTGCGAGACCAGGAAAGAGGGGAACACATGTTAAAGTTGATTTTGAATCACAAGTCTAGGGAAACTTGGAAGATTTTAAACCAAGGATCCTTAATCCAAGACTCAATGCAGTCAAACGGAATATCGAGGATGAAATGGGAAGAACATTTCCTCAATGTATTCGGAACAACATCTTCATGCGAACTTGTTCAGACTGAGAAAAGCATTGAGCCCTGGGACGTGATAGAGAACATTAATGGTATTGAAGAAGTCATAAAGCATCTAAAGAACTCAAGAGCCGCAGGGCGTGACGGCATAACAAACATCATGCTCAAAGAAAAAAAAGAAAATTGGTCCCATTTCATTGTGTATCTGTTTGAATTAATTGCATCAGCGAAAGAAGTTCCTGAATCATGGCGAACGGCCATTGTCGTTCCAATATTTAAGAAGGGCAGTCGGGACGACCCCTCGAATTATCGACCGATTGCTCTTCTAGACACTATTGGAAAAATCTTTGCAACCTGTTTGCAACAGAAATTAGCGAAATGGGCACTTGGCGCTGGGTTGATGGACTGCAGACAGACAGGTTTCAACAAAGGAGTAGGAACAGAAGTAAATCTCCTAATATTAAATCTGTTAAAATTGGAGACGCTAAAAAGAAAGTCAAAGCTATTTTTAGCATTCATCGATATGCGTCAAGCCTTTGACTCCATAAATCGAGTCAAATTATGGGGAAAGTTAGCCAGGTGGAATTGTCCAACATCGATATTGGATCCGGTGATAGCCCTTCATGCAAATACCACTATGCGTGTACGTATGAATGCCTTGGGTGAGTTATCGAATAAAATTCCAACAAATAGAGGCGTCAAGCAGGGCTGCCCACTAGCGGCTCTGTTATTCAAACTGTACATCTCTGACATATCATCAGCACTTGGCGACGTTCCGTGTTTTCCACCAAAGGTGAATGGGCAACATCTGAGTTGGGCAATTTATGCCGATGATATTGTATTGGTCGACCTCACACAAATCAGACTCCAACGGTTGTTAACTGGATTTCAAGCATATTGTAATGACAATGACCTAACAATAAATGAAAACAGACCAAGATTCTGAGTGTTGGAAAGATATTAACAAAGAAAGACCGTTCCTTTAAGTGGTCTATTGATCATGAAAGCATAGGAAATGTTCCCTCCATTCGCTATCTAGGAATCCTTTTTAACAACTCAATAAGCAAAATAGACTGGATGAGAGATCTAAAAATTCAGATGGCCGGCTATGGACTACAGGGAGCCCGTATATATGCCGAATATGGAAAATTTACAATAATTCCAGTACTGACATTTTATAAACAAAAAGTAGTTCCAGCGATTACTTTCGGGGCCGAAGCAGGGTGGAACCTGAGCTTCCTTTGCTGGGACACACTAGAAGCAAAGTTCTGGAGACATGTCCTTGGTCTCCCGGCATATGTCTCAATAAAAGCTATAAGACATGAGCTCGGTCTCGATTCTCTACATACTACAGTGCTATGGAAATCTATTACAGCTGTAAGGAAACTACATCTGAACGATCCTATGCCTGCATATAAAATTATGACAGCTTCCGTACAATATCCACATGAAGGATTGCTAAGAAGCTGGGTCAACAAAATAAAACTAATTGTTGACGCCGCTGACATCAAATGGGAATCTGTGATGGCGATACCACAACTAGCCAAAAAAAAATTCCGACAGTGGAGTTGGATACAAAACACAGAAAAGCGTGCGAACATGAAGACTTCTTTGGATCTAGACATTGCGGCAAATAGCTTAGATAACCTACCAAAATATCTAAACCAATTCCCATCGAGATATCACCGAAATAAATTCCTGAGACTACGTCTAAATATCTACCACACAAAAGATGTGTTGTGGACCAGACATGATCCAAAAACAACAGACAGCACATGTAGATTCTGTCGGGCCAACGATGAATCCCTGAAACATGTAATAACTGAGTGTGAGAAGCTCCTAAATGAGAGATCCCTGTATTTGGGCAAATATGCGCCTCTCAATGGCAACTGTGATGAGTGGTGGTTTAGGTTGCTCGCTAGCCAAAATATCCATCTAACCTGTGCAGTGATTAACTTTCTAGAAAAGATTATACCATGCGAAGTAACGACAACGTGAATATGAGTTAACAAGCGAAGGATCTTGTTGTTGTGTTTTTCCGCTTCTGCAAGTTTTCTGTTTCTGTCTTTGGCCATCATTACAACTCAGGCGGTAAGGGGTTTACGGCGCCGTAAACAGCGCCGACCCTTACCGCCTGAGTACGAGGTCCCTTAGCGCCATGGCGGATTTAACACCTGCTTCTAGCAGGTGTTAAAATCCATGGCGCTAAGGGACCATGGAGTTAATTACGCCACCGTAATTTACGGTGGCGTAATTAACGCCTTCCCCACTCCCATTATGCCCTATGGGGCAAAAATGGGAATGGGGAAGGGTAAATGGGGATTGGGGACTTACCGCCCCGCCAAGGTCGGAATGGGGCGGTAAGTCCGCCAACCACCATGGCGTAAACGTAGTTTACGCCATGGTGGTAAAGTCACGGCCCAGGCGGTAACTTACCGCCTGGGTCGTGATGTTTGTCTTTTGAAATGTATTTTGCTTATGCTTTTGTATATTTGCTCATTTTTCTTGTTTTCGTGTCTGCGTTTTGTTGTGTTCCTCTGTACCTTGGAATTAAGAAAGGTTGTAATAAAAGTTTGAATAAAGTAAAAAATTACAAAAAAAAAAAAAAATTAGCTTGTGGAATCATGGTGTTAAGAGACACAATGCCCAAGTCCACTTACTGAGAGCTGATTTTTATGGTCAAAGTCAATACCTCTACTAGTTGAATGGCTTCTGTAGTGCCCTGTACAAATTACTCCAAAGCTTGAACAATTGGTTTCAAAAGTTCATTATCAAATTTAGACAAAGGTTCCAAAGTTGAGTCTACACCTGAAACTATTGGATGGCCCTGTGGTCTTTCCAGTGATTTGTGTATTTTTAGGGGGATACAAAACTTAGGGACGCTACATTTTTCTTAAGTTACTAAAGCAGCTTGTTGTTCATTAATCAAGTCTCTATTGAAATCTTTTTCAACTTTATTGGTTACCAGTGCGATCACAATCAAGTTACTCATAACGTATAACATCTTTAAGAAGCCTCTCACAATCTTTAATGTAATCCATTCTGTTTAAAATGACTGTCGCTCCACCTTTACTGGCTTTGCAAATAGTTATGTATTAATTGTTTGCTCAACTGATTCTAACTTGTTTTTCACATTTACTTACATTTTGGAAATTCTAAATGTACCACTTGATTTAAAACTCTACTTTAAAACACCAATGCCTCATGGCTGTGTGGAGGTGTAAATGCCAAATGATTACGTAAACCAGTATAATTACCCCTAACACTTTCGTCTTTATTCAGAAAATATTTTCTTAAATGATTTTGATGTATACATAGTTGGAATTCCAATCTAAATTGGAACTTATTATGCCCATTGGTGGCTACATAGCCCAAACTCTATACAACACATTATATTCACTACATGTTAACACATAAACTGAATGTTTCACTATCAATGTTTCCTGGTGAAAGTTAGTCAATGTCGATTCTTCCAATCTGTCTGTCTTTGACTCTTCCTAAAAAATATTATTTTCTTGTGCCTTTGTTTCTATTATTCCCAAACCTCCCATTCTTTGGGGTCCCTCTCTGAGCTGGTCCCTTTTGGCCATAGTCCTTTACATTCTTACTATACTCTCATACATGCAGTAAAAACCAGAACTAACCAGAACTAAAAGTTATGCCATGAAACCGCAGACATCTGTTCTTATTATGGACAGTACTTTGATGTCCTTCTGTTTCCTCAACTGTACTTCTTTGGGTCATACCTCTCACGGCTATAGGGACAACCTATTTAACATGAAAAATTGACTAGCTCTTTCTTCATTCTTCTAACTATATCAAATGTTGCGAAATCTTGAAAATCTTAAATGTCCTACTTAATTTCATCCAATTGTGTTTTGCATTTTTCCGATAGAACTAGTTTCTTAATCTCCTCATCCATATTATTCAAATCCACACAACAATTGTTTCAGACACTTACATTGTGGCATCTATTATTAGTGTAACCCAAATGCATCCATTGAATTACAACATTTTTGATTTCATAAAATAGTCCAGGCTCATTTCTAACAATTAAACTCTAAAGCAGGGTACCATTTCGTAAATACTTGAGCGTATTTCCTCCATGCAATCACCTAACATTGTCTGAAATTAGGCTCAGGGGGTCACAATAGTGTATTTGATCCCTTTCTCAGCCCCGAAGAAGGTCCAAGAATGAGTTTAGGGACTGAAAGATGTAGGGCTGATGTGTTTAATTTGGTGATCATTTTGATTGCTTGTTATCTAAGTCTCTGGGCCTGATCACGACTTCGGCGGTAACCCTTAAATCCGGCAGTAGCGCTAATACCGCCAGATTTAAGGGTCCGCCGAATCAGGACTTCCGCGGATTTCGCCCCAGCTCTTGGCTGGGGGGAAATCCGCCGAAAATTTGTGCTATTACCGCCGGCGGGAAATCCGCCGGCGGTAAGAGCGCGAAATTTCCCCATTGAGCCCAATGGGGAATGGGGCATTCCCAAATGGGCTCAATGGGGAATGGGGACTTCCAAGTCCGCCCAACTCGTGATCCCGCGCTATTAGCGCCGGGAGCTATGGCAGTCACGCTAATAGCGCTAACGTTACCGCCAAAGTCGTGATGAGGCCCTCTGTATTTAAAACATATATATTTATAAATAGCGTGAACGGCATACAATAAGGGATGTGATCACTATTATATGAATGTTTTTGAATATGTATATATTGTTTTTTGAAATGTAGGGGATGAAGTTTTTATGATATATGTTGGGTATTAATAAATTGATGTTTGTTTATATGCACTGATTGTTACTTCATACAGCTTCTCTGTCACTCATACGGTCATGCAAAACATTCTCATTCACACGCACACTGGCACCCATGCCATTTACATTGCACTCGTTTGTATGTGCACACTTACACAGACACTCCATCACATACATGCAAACACACACACACCCCCTCTCACGCATGCAGGCACGCACGTGCATACGCATATATTCATACATACATACAATCCTCGCGCACACACATGCACCCAGACACAAATGTTTTTTTTATCCTTACCTTTTACACTCCAGTCTCAATAAGAGTATGACACTGGCTCCTCAGCTGCTCTCTAGGCCTCCTGTGGTTCCCGGGCTCCAGGCAGACAGGAACCAGGAATCAGGGAGAGCTTCCTAGTTCCTGACATGCGCGGCGGTGCCAGAGAGTTATCCCTGCTGTCCAGCTGCTACATTGACAACTGTAAATGCCTGCACAGCATTTACAGATATTGAGTGGGCTCTACCCTGTCTACTCCTCTGCTTTGTCTGACAGAACCAATCCACCCTTGCCCTCCTAGGCTCAGCCATAATTAAGACTATGGAGGTCATTACAACCTTGGTGCTAAGTGCACCAACTTTACCACCATGGTGGTAAACTCCGTTTACACCATGGTGGATGGCGGATTTACCGCCCCATTCCAAGGTGAGTGGGGCGGTAAATCCCCATTTCCCATTTTCCCTTCCCCATTCCCATTTTTGCCCCATAGGGCATAATTGGAGTGCGGAAGGCGCTAATTACGCCGCCGTAAATTACGGCGGCGTAATTAGCACCATGGCGGGTTAGCGCCATGGATTTTAACGCCTGCTAAAAGCAGGCGTTAAAATCAGAATCAGGCGTTAAGGGTTAACGGTGGCGTTAACCCTTAACGCCTGAGTTGTAATGAGGGCCAATGGCCTTACCACGGCCAGCCTGTGTCTCCCCCAAACCCCTCCCGCCAGTCCCATCCATGGGAGGGTTAATCTTTTAGAGGCGAGAGTAGAATGGAGTCATTTTGGATGGGTGCGCTGCTAGCCTATGGGAACGATGTGTGGTGTAGAACTGCCGACAATAATGTGCTGCTAATGTTTGTGTAGGGTGTAGTAGCTCTGATCTGGCCGCCAGTGCCTTCTCTTTCTTCTCACATCTTCCTGGTGGTTACAATATTTATTACACAAAGTCAAGGTCAAGTTGAAGCATCTATAACCTCACTATTTGATACACCAATTTTAAATATTCAAAGAGTACATTTAGAGGATCTTGGAGCTATTGCAACAGATACGCTTTCGATTATGCACATTTTAGATATTATTCAGTAATTTAAAATAGCTTTTTTAAGTTTATGACTAGAAATGCATGAGCAGCGATATTAAGAGATACCATTTAGATGCAAGTACGACTTAGTGTTTCTCTTCTTTCCTTGCCAACTGATATAGCACTGGTTGACTGCTTGGCACAACTACGGGTTGGGAACTGCTTTATTTTACAATTCCTTTTTGAAGTTAAAAACTTTCTTACGTTTGAGGTCTTACATTTGAGGTTTTTCTTTACAAAACTCTGTACAATAAAATATGTTTCTTTTCATTATGAACACCAAGAATGTATTGTTATACTTCCAGTTGACTCTTGATGAGTAACGATGAACACATATAAGAAAGGTTTACAGAAAAAAAAATATTTTCATGAAAATATGTAATGTTGTGAAACATATAGGAATACAATAGAGAAAATCGTTGCAATTAGGAAACTGGGCCTCATTACGAGTCCGGCGGTAGCTGTGCCGGAAAAACTGGCAGGCTACGGCCGGCCCGATAATTCCATTCCGCCTCTGGGATTGCTGGGGCATTACAACCCCCGTGACCCGGTAATTCCGGAGGCGGAATTCTTTAAATCCCCATTCCCAATAGGACTCCATGGGTATGGGGACCATGGAAACACTGGTTCCGCCTATGACAGAGCCGGTGCTTCCATGTCCATCTGCAGGCGGGTGGTGTTAAACCCGCCTGGACAGACCTGGCGGGAGTGACACCTCCCGTATGCAGGGCTCTGAATCAGCCGGTCCGGAAAGAACGGTGGCAGCGGTTTTACCGCCACCGTTCTTTCCGGACGGGCAGGGTCGTAATGAGGCCCACTGCCTTTCTAATCATGCTGTCACGATACAAGCCTGGGGTGGAAGCACGCCATAGACAGGTGTCAACTGGTCCTGTGCCCTGAAGCAACCGCTTGTTTATCATCTGACCACCTTTGATTCCTGTACTGGGACCTACACCATTAACCCTTTACATTGTGTTATGCGTCAGGCGGTGTAACGGAAACTTCTGCCAAGTGTCGGTTTCAATGGCACAAAATGCAGAAGTAACATTCTAACCACACGTTACAGAAAGAGGCATGCAGATCAGAAACTCGTCCCATCTGTTATTTCTGTATTTTAAGCGATTTGTACTCCATTTTGCCCTCTAGGGCGCGGAGGGGTAGATATGAGAAGCCCGACACCTGACATGGAGGATGGAACAGAGAGAATACTGTGCTGGGCAGACCGAACGCTATTTTTTGAGAAAAGAATTGAACATTTTGATTTCTTGCAGAGATAATAGCTTTGTTAGACTAAATCATATTTTTCATTACTAGCTGTCAAAAAAACGTCCGAGGAAGAGGTCTGAGTGCTTCAGAATCGTAGCACCCCAAAACTTCAGTACGTCTAATAACGGGGCCATCGCCCCAAGATCTCGTTCTGCTGCTTTTGAAAGCTGAAATAAGCTCCTGTATGAAAGGTATTTTGCTTTCAAAGCATTCTGCGTTTCTGTTTAAAAAAATACCTGAAACATTAGGCTGGAATAACAACAACAAACATAACTTGGAGAGCGATTGAAAGAAGGAGCACACTCTCTGCAGGTGGCAAGCAGCTGGGGGTGAAGGTCTCTATAACCTCACGAAGAGCAGGCCTCCCCGTGGCGCTATGTTGCATTTCCCGTAGAGCCCTTGCATTTTCCTGTGCTTGTGTGATCGTTTTCTTGATTTCGTTTTTTTTTTTAATCGCCGTTAGGTGGCGCTGTATGCTACCTAGAAGCCAAAGTTATGGGCCTAACAAGAGCAGATACGAGGGAATGGAATGCGCGCAGGGGCACAGTTTTTGGGTGTTAAGTAGCTATTTTTCCTTCCAGTCCAAACCCACGCCCGTACATTTCCCACCCCTTCCATGCCCCTCCTGCCCAAACCATCCCATTACAGACAACCATCCCCATGTTGTCAATCAGCTGCAAGTCTCATGGGTTCATCAGCAAGTCTATGGGATGTGCAGCTCATTAACATTAAGGGAAAAGGAGAACGGAAGCAAGTCCTGGCGGTTGTCAATTGCTGACTCCCTTGTGTGATTGCCCTGCGTGAGCCCACCCATCCAAGCCAGCACTCTATTTGCCTCAGTTTGCTGGATTGGGTTTGTTAGGGCCTTTTTCTAGACTGCATTAGCTTTATTATTTATATCCATGTCTGGGGATTGTATATGTAGGGAGTGTGTATGTATACATTTTATGAGTAGGATTGCCAGATGGGCGCAAGCCTGTAGGGGCAACTGGGCTTTCACTTCTCTACCAATTGTCTGCAGGAAGTTGTAGTGCTGGGTCACTTAAATTGAATATGTGCTTATGGTTTATTTAACCAAATGCACAATAATAAAAAAAAATGAAATGAACTGAAGAAAAACTATGGTAAAAGTAAAGCACATGGGTGGAGTAGGAAGTCTCCCATGACATGGAGTTTCCTGGCTACCCGAGCTGTGAGTGCAGTGTTAGTACATCATTGGTGACATAGTTTCAGCGGCGTCATATTTTGCACTGCTAGCAATGTGCATGCATACTATGGGCGTGTTACATTGCAAATGTATATGGTTACTTTTAACATTTTTTTAAAATATTTTATGTCATGAGTTAAGGTTGTATTGTGTTCTTGGTTCCATGCGAAAATATCCACTCGGAAAAAGTCGCCAGGTAGGTGACATTTTTCAGAGCACTCCTAAAAGCCTTCCCCAGGGTACAATTTCTATTCGAAACCCAGTCCTAGAATATTTGGGGAAAGTAATTGATTTCCGTGGTAGTGCACATTTGGGGAAATGTCGCCCCCTAGCGACCGTTTCCCAGGCGGCATTATCAATGCATATGGTTTTCTTTACATTTAAATCTCTATACTCATCATGTTTATCTCCTATTATTACTGTTGTGAGTAATTGCCGTCTGGCAAGGGTGCAAAGCCCTGTCTGTCTTGATTTTTAGTACATAGCATGATGCAGGTGATTTCTTCTCCAAAGGAGTAATCTGCTAACCAGATTCCCCTTTGTCGCAACTGCATGCCAAAAACATAGTGCACTTGTGTCCTGCTGCATCAGTAGCCTGATCCTCAGCACCTGCTCTGCTCGTGGCGCAGAGCAGGTTCAAAGGTCACAAGATGCCCGCAGCAACAGCAAAGTCACTGCAGTACAGGGGCAACATTTAAGATATACCCCCTGCACTCAAACTACGATGATCATGAGTAACCCATGCTGGTGGCAGGGTAATCTCTAAGAATAAGCTATGCCTTAGTTTAGGCATAGTGCAAAGCGATACTTATGATCATGGCCGCCACATTCCATTTGATATTGCACATATGTCAGATCCTGTGAGTCAGCTCTGCTGTGGATGGGACTGCGTATTCAGGTCAGAGGGGCCGATACTGCCACATGGCATGACAGAAACCCAGAGGACCCAGCCTCTCTTTTATTCTCTTGAGGAGGGTCAGTAACCCCTTGCCTCAGAGAGAGAGCCGCAGCAGGCAGTTGTCCTGTGCCCAGGTATCAAAGGAGCACACTGATTCAGGAGGAGCAACCTCATACCGGGATGCTGTATATCCAATGGTCTTTGTTTTCAGTAGGAGGGAAGTGGTTGGGAGTAGGAGAGGCAGAAGTGCTCTGGACACTGGAAGATGCCTTCCACCACTGGAAGATGCCTTCACTTAAACTCCCTAAGATCCGTTAATGTGTCCACTGTTGCTATGGGTGACTTTAACCTCTGGCGAGGGAATAAGAAGGATAAAGGAGCCATGGCTTTGGAAAAAGCGCTGAACAACCTGGACTTTAAAGTTTTCAATGAGGCTCCCACCACCCCTCAGGGTAACCAGTTGGACTGGTTATGTGGATACAATGTATCCCTGCAAGACTGCAGAACCACGCCCTGCATTTGGAGCGACCACTATCTGGTATCTGCCAATCTAAAACTGCCTATTTACGTACATCAGCACAATCCCCATATCCAAGTAGTTAATAGAAACTTCAAAAATCTAAACAGGGCACAGATTAAGTCATGCGCTGATGAAATACTGTGTTCCTTTCAGGATCTCGACTCATGCGCAATCCTCTTAGACAAATACAATAAGCACGTTCTTGAGCTGGTGGAGGCAGAGGCCCCTCTCAAATCTAAATTAGCCAGAAAAAACAACAACTGCCAAAAATGGTTTACTAAGGAGCTCCACACTTTAAAAAAGGAAAAACGTACACTGGAGAGGAAATGGATCCTAGAAAAATCAGTGGATAGTAAAAATAATTGGAAAACAAAGGACAAGGAATATAGAGACAAAATAAAGTCAGCTAAGGCTAACTTCTTTAATTCAGAGATTGAACTTGTTGACAACAAGACTAGTAAACTTTTCGACATACTAAAGAGCATTGAAAAACCTGCTAGTCTCACACCCCCGTTTACGCCCACAGAGGAGGATTGTAATATTGTCTCTTAGGCTTTTCAAGCTAAAACTGATAAAGCACGACAAAACATTATCAAGGCTAGAACCTCTGTGAACCAGGAGATACAATCTATAGAAGCAGAGATAACCACAAGAGAACAGATTTTCAAATTTGACCCCATCACTGTAGCAGATTTGTTAGAGGTACTGAACAATATGAAACCCACCACCTGTGCAGAAAATATTCTACCACCTAGCATTATTCTGCAACATAAAGACATTTTTGCCCCCATTCTCCTGAGAATAGTGAATGCCTCGTTCCAGGAGGGTGTAGTGCCAAAGGAACTTAAGAAGGTCACCATCACCCCTCTTGTCAAAAAAGCCGGCCTGGATCCAAAGGACCCTGCTAACCTGCGCCCAATTACAAATTCCAACTTTGTTCTTAAATTACTGGACAGGGTCGCAACGCAGCAACTACAGAAATTTGTAGAGAATCAGGAAGCCTTGCACCAGCAACAATCTGGCTTCAGAGCATCTCATAGCACTGAAACAGCCATGCTGGACCTACAGAATCAGATGTTGAGCTTGCTTGACAAAAATAAGTTAGGGATGCTGATGCTTCTTGATTTAAGCGCTGCCTTCGATCTGGTAGATCATCAACTCCTCATCAAGGCACTCATTGAGAACGTGGGCTGCTCCGAAGGAGCCATTGACTGGTTATTGTCATTTCTATCGAACCGCCAAGCCAGAGTCCACTGGGGCAGCAACTTTTCTGATCCCTGCGATATCCTCTTCGGAGTGCCACAAGGGGCCAGTTTGTCACCAATGCTGTTCAACATATACATGCGCACTTTGTGCAGCATACTGGTGAATGCAGGCGTGTTGTTTACGAATTACGCAGATGACACTCAACTTATTTTGGAACTGGGGGGCAGCCAGCACGCCGCTGACAGCGAAGTGATTGCAAGGGTTTATAAGACAATAGACGATTGGATGCAGGCTAACTGGATGTGCCTGAATGATTCAAAAACCGAACTGATGCTGTTTGGTTCCAGTCGTCAGTTGGCTAATCTAGGGGCAGAGTACAAATCCTTCCAAATTAAGGAAGCCATCATCTCGGTGGCCCCTAAAGTGAAAACCTTGGGCATGATGGTTAACTCTGCGGTAGATTCTCATGCCCAGACCAGCTATCTCCAAAAAAACACGGCTTATTATCTCAGGCTAATGAGATATATCAAGCCCTTCCTAAATGAATGTAACCTGGCGACCATTGCCAGAGCTATTATTTTATCACGGCTCGACTATGGCAATGCACTGCTGTTAGGGGCCTCGTCTAAGGACTTAGCGAGATGTCAGGTGATCCAGAACAGTGCGGTTAGGCTAGTAAAAAATCTGAAGAAGAAAGATCATGTCACCCCCGATAGGATTTCCCTTCATTGGCTAAGAGTAGAGGAACGTATAAAGTTTAAGGCTCTTTCTTTGGTCCACAAGTGCCTCTATGGTAAAGCACCAGAGTATTTGAAAAACAGCCTAGTCCTCTACACACCCAGGAGAAGACTACGATCGGAAGGAAAGTGCCTCATGGTCGTACCCAATTTCAAGCTGAAATCGGGGTTGGGTAGATCTTTTCTGGTACTGGCACCTAAATTGTGGAACAGCCTTCCCGATTCACTGAGGTCAGAAGCAAACCACCTTGTATTTAGGAAACGGATGAAGACACTCCTCTTCAGATAAGATCTCCAACGCTAGTGGCTGTCAGGTCTTCCATGCCAACTGTTTCGCGTCTCTTTATGCCTGCTTTCTTCTCTTCTATGTTGTAATGTTCAAGCGCCCTGATGCCCTCGGGCTACCGGCGCTTTATAAAAATATATACATACATACATACATACACCACCTTGTTTCTCACTGTCTCTCTTTCCCTTTCCTGTTCCCTCTACTTTCTCTGGAGCAAAGCACTTTGGGTGCAAGATCAACAGGGCAGAGTCCACTCCAGCTAGGAGCAGGGATTGGTCCCCTAAAGCTGGCTAGCTTTAGATCAATCAACTAAGGACTTGTGCCTTTAAAGGAAGGAGTCTCGCACCCCATAAGAATTCCCTCAGTTCCTCGAGGATCCTTTAAGGCCGAAGAGACGTTCTGAAGGTTCTCACCCGGACTTCCTTTGGGACAGTTGCACTGTCCAAAACCCTCCGGCGGAGGTGAAGAAGGAGCCGTCAAAGACAGAAGGAACATCTATCCCCTAACTACTCCCAGGGAATATTGGGAGTGACCAGTGCTGTAGACCAGGACCAACCATTTTGCAACTGATCTTCTGTGCCAGAAGAGCAGAACCTGAACTGGAGTACCCTGTCCTTGGGTCCTTTGCGAAGTCTTCCAGCAGCCAGAGGGCCAGACCATCTGAAGGATCCCTGTTCTACTGCACAAAACAGGTCTCTTAGTATTCCCCGCATCAAGAATAGGGAAGGGGTTGCTGTCTCCATTTCTCCAGCAAGCCAAACTATTGCAGTGCATCTAATCCAGCTCAACATTGCATCGTGTCCTAGCGAAGCACGTCACCTGTTAGGCCTAAGCATCTGCTCAACATCGGAAACCAAACCGAATCTCTGGAAGGTCACTTGCCGACTCTAACTGGGGGTTACGGACACCCCCGGTTAGAGCTAGCCTTAGATCTGCTGTCTCATTAACTGCACATTGACGCACCCTCATTCACCACTTTGACGACTGTCGCCTGCTGATTTGAACCACTGAAGCATCACTCACTGACCTCTCTCAGCAGCTAAAGCTCGACTTGGCCTGACCAACTACAAAGCATTCTTGCGACTGCCCGAACCTGCATCACTTGAACTGCCTCTGTTTGACTTGCCAGAGCACCCACATTCACCCCCGCTCAACACCTGCTTACTGCCAGGGCCGTAACGATCCTGTGTCCGACTGAGCCTGATCAGCTTGCATCAACGTTCGAACACAGGTCTGATTCATCAGCCCACCAAGAACAGATTCCAGGTACTGTGACACCGAACTGCCCCCATGGTTCACTAGGACCCTAGAGACTGGTTAGGTCAGAATTGCTCCTGTTTTCAACCCAATATTCTTTTATGGTAGTACCTTAACTACCACCCCTGGAACTACAATCAGAGTGCTTCTTTCTCCAGTCTGTCGCATCTTCTCTGATCTTTCCTTTGGGGGTGGAGAGGGGCTTTCAATAGTAATCTCTTTTCGTTTTACTTGTAGATGGTTTTTATTTATCAAAGTATTTATATCTTTTATAAAACCTTGATTGACGTTCCCTTTATTTTGGAGTGTGATACTGTGTTGTTTGGGTCACTATTGGTTCACTTTACACCCCTCTTGAGAGTATAGCCTTCCCTCAGCCCATGTTACCACAAAAGACGAAGGAGGTATATCTCTTGGTTGTCCCGGTTTCACCTTTATGATTGCGTTGTGTTTTGGTTGGTACACGTGTCAGGGCTGAGTGGTCCATTTCCCTCCTACCCATCCTTGCACTCCTGCAAGGCAGAATTCAATTTGTCATACTGGTGGCAGCGTCAGGATTTGAAATAGCCTTTGTCTACAGCCCTGCCAGCCAAAATAAGTGTGTGCAATGAACATTAGTAACGCACCATTTATGCTGAGTGAATGGTGTCACTGGAACTGAACCTGTCTATAGCACATCATAGCTCTCTTGCTCTTTCTCCCACACAATACTACTAATTTACCAACCTCTCTCCTTGCTTTATAGATTAGCCAGAGCAACAAGAGACCACGCAGGTGGCAACAGTGCACAGTATAAGATCCTTTTACATAAAATAACATATACAAATAAAAAAACCTTGCTAATTTTGCACTCTTATATTGAAACCCCTCCCAGTGGGCAGACATTAGCTGCTTCAAAGCTGGAACCACTGTTAGTGTGGCTATAGCTAGTTTCATGCCGGCAGTTACAGTTGTCTCTCTGATGGAGCCAAGAATCACATTGTCTGTTGGAGTTCTCTTGTAAACAATACATCAGTCCATGTATTTCCCACATCTCTGGACAAATCCCTTTTCCAAGAGAAGGAACAGGGTAGGTCTATAGACAAGGCAGCATCCATGAGTCACTAGCATATTAATTTAATTAAAAAATATATATATTTCATATCCCTAGCTGATTACAAATACAAAACAAAAATAATCTTAAGTTCTTACTAGTGCAAATAATACAAGACTATAATATCTTCACACTGGGCCCTATATGGGATACATTACTCACCGTAATCGTATTTCTGATGCTTGTATCTGCTTAGATTCACATGCTGTGCATAGGCCGACATCTAGTGGAAGCTGCAGAGTATTACAGTTTGTTTTTCGAAACTCGAAAATGGGCGTTGACACAGGGCGTGCCAGTAATACTATCCCTAGTGTGACGTCCACTGTACCCAAGATCCCTCACGCGTCTAGGATCCTCAGATTGTATTTTTTCTGACATGAGGTAGCATGAGGAGTAGCGTGAGTACAGATAATCCAAGCAGATAGATAGAAAGGTGAGTATCTAGGATTGCTCCTAGGAACTGTTTGGAGGTGCTTGGCACCAGGCTTGACTTTTTCTCATTGATTGAGAAGCCTAATTCGTGGAGGAGGTCGATAGTCCTTTGAATGTTTGTCCTGCAAATTACTGGGGTTTCCCCCGTTATGAGCCAGTCGTCCAGATAAGGGTACACCGGGATTGCCTCCCTGCGTAGGTGTGCAGCCGCCACCGCCAGTACCTTGGTGAATACCCTTGGTGCCGAAGCTATCCCGAAGGGCAGTACCTTGAATTGGTAGTGCCGACTGTCCACCTTGAAGCGCAAGTACCTTCTGTGCACTGGGAACATGGAAATATGAAAATAGGCATCTTTCATATCCAAGGTTGCCATGTAATCCCCCTTTTTTAGGAGGGGGATTACCTCTTGTAGCGTAGTCATACGAAACTTTTGGGGCTAGACATACTTGTTGGCAGGCTGTAAGTCCAATACTGGGCGCATTGTCAAATCTTTTTTTGGCACAAGGAAGTAAGTTGAATAAATACCCTTGTTTACCTGGTGTCCCGGGACGAGTTCTATCGCGTCCTTTGCTAGCAGAATGGCAATCTCCTCGAGGAGAATCTTCTGATGTTCTAAAGAGTGTACTCTTTTTCGTGGAGGATGGTTCCGGGGACGCTGCAGTAGCCTGATGTGATCCCTTCCCAAGCCTGGGTGAAGTTGGAAATGCGTCCCCCTACTGGGGTTGCGTGAGAAGGGACCCTGAACTGAGCATCACTGCTTTGGTGGAGGCGTGCCGCCTCCTTTACTGGGGCTGCCTCTGCCTTTACCACGTCCTCTCCTATTACCCCTGCCGTAACCCTGGGTAGACTGTTGGCTGTTGTTGTTCCACTGTGTACCCTGCCCCTGGGAATAGTTAGATCCTCTCTGGGAATTTTGGCCGTTTGGGCGACGAAAATTACTATTCCCTCTCTGGTTAGGGAGTTTATTGGTTAACTGGCCAAGGGACTTGAGTGTCTCATATTCGTCCTTGGCATTCTTCAGCGCGTCCTCGACCGCCTTACCAAACAACAGATCGGCTTCCACCGGTTTGTCCAACAATGATGCCTAGGTTTCTGCCTTAAAACCAGACTGCCGTAACCACGCATGTCTCTTGATAACAGTACCTTCTGCTATCAATCTGCCTGTGTTGTCCGCGGCGTCAAAAGTTGCTTTTAAAATGCAACCAGACATGGCTCTACCCTCTGCGGAAATTCGTGCTAACTGGCCCTTTAAGGGTTCTGGTCCAGAGGCTATGAGTGCCGCGACTTCTTCCCACTGATGGCAGTTGTAGCTGGCCAACAGGGTGGTGGAGTTTGCAGTCCTTGCCTGATAGGCGGACGTTGAGGCTACTTTCCTGCCGAAACCATATAGTTTTTTGCTCTCCTTGTCTGGAGGAGCTTCGGACGATGACAAGGGTGTTCCAGCCCTCTTACGAGTGTTAGTGACAACTAGGGAGTCTGGCTTCAGATGTCCTCTTATATAGAGAGGGTCAGACTGGGCTGCCCGGAAAAGTTTTTCAACTCTGGGATTGACTGCTCTGGTGAGGTTCGGGTTCACCAGGGACGGGTCTATTCTTCGCTGAATAGACTTAAGGATAAGGATGGTCTGGGAAACAGGCCTCCTTTCTCCCACTAATTCCTCGGCGAAGTCCCTCTCTTCCTGGACACCGTGGGTGTCGATATGGAAATGTTCTGCTGCACGTGCGAGAACTTCGTTCGGGAGGGGTTGGTTATCGACAGGGGAGTCGGTAACCGGGGCTTCCTTCTCTACCGGGGAATCTACTCTGTAGGTTCCAGGGTCTTCCTCTTCCTCTTCTTGGTCCTCATCGTCCCCATAGTAGCCCGTCCCGGTTTGCTCTTCTACCATGCCAAAATCTTGGTCCTCACCAAAGGAAGTCTCTCCTTGATACAGTGAGTATGGCCGTGAGTATGGTTGTACCTCGAAGGGGTCTGTAGACCTCATCGGTCTCTCAAACCGGGGCTTCTTACTCGGGGGGATAGGATCATTAGAGCCTGAGGGTGTAGCCCCTTGTGGATCATATGAAGGAAATGGTCTGGATTATTATCGTAAAAGTCTGCCAAAGAAGACATCCTTGACATGACCCTATCTATGTCATCACTGGACCATTTTTTGGAACTGGGAATGACTCTCTCAGAAAGTTTTGGAGATTTATCTTGAGTAGATTTGCTGGTTTTTGAAATATCAGCGGACCTGGTCTTGTCTGCCTGTCTAGGAGAAGTGGAGTGTTTTACAGGTGTGGAAGAGTGCAGAGGCTGCTTCTTCTGCTGTTTTCCCCCCTCCCCGTGAGTGGAAAAGTGTTTTCCCTGTCCCATTGTGGCTCCGGAGGTTTTCGATGCCTGCCGTCGAGGATCAGGGGTAGAGTCCCTGTCCTTCGAACGTGGGGCCGCGCTGATCTTGTCTGCGGGCTCCGACTCCTGGAGTGCGGCCTGGGGGTGGAAGTCGTCTTCATCTTCCGACAATCGAACTTCTGTTAGCCTAGGGAGCGAGGCACTCTTGGCAAGAGTGGATGATTGCCTGGAGTCATGCGGCAATCTCGATCTCGAACGCCCAGAGGACACCAATTCGTACCGTTCTGTTTGTGCCTCTTTCCGAGAACTCGACATCGTCGAGTCTCGGTTGGACTTCGTGTGTTTAGTGTGGGTGGTGTGTGAAGTGCCTGTTTCGCCGGGGGTCTTCCCCATAGCCGCCCTGTCGGACGACCTTTGCCCAGCTGTCTTTCGACGCCGTAATGTCCTCGCCGTCCGAAAGCACGGCGTCGCTGCCATCGCTGAAGGCGCACTCCGCTGCCAAGTGTCTTAGGTTTAAACCTACTACACGCTCTGCAGTTCGCTTTGGGGTGGTCCCTCGGCAAGCAGAGATTGCACGTGGCATGCCTGTCGACCCAAGGGTATTTGCAATTGCACTTGGGGCAGAATTGAAAAGGGGTACCCTCCATACGCACCTTGAGGCAGCGGGCTGTTAAGTGTAGGAAATATATAAGGTGTACCTATATACCAAGAGTGTAGAGTATGTCCAACCCCCCACTCTCCCTACTTGCAGGGCCGAGGCCAGGTGCCTTCCAAGGCCCGGGCCGAGGCCAGAGGCCTTCCGAGGCCCAAATCCGTCGTGCTGCAGCCGACGGTCGATTTCTTCTCCAGCCGGCGTCGACTGTCGAAGTTCGACGTTGGGATGGGGAAGGATGTAAATTAATCAATATTTTGGCAAAAGTATGGCTAAGGCCAGGGGACTCCGCAAAATGCTTCCGACCAGTATGGCGGAAAAAAACAATCTGAGGATCCTAGACGCGTGAGGGATCTTCAGTACAGTGGACGTCACACTAGGGATAGTATTACTGGCACGCCCTGTGTCGACGCCCATTTTCGAGTTTCAAAAAACAAACTGTAATACTCCGCAGCTTCCACTAGATGTCGGCCTATGCACAGCATGTGATCTAAGCAGATTCCACAAGCCTCAGAAATATATATATATATATATATATATTCAGTGAAAAAACTTTGTTAAAGGGTCGTTATGGTTCCAAGTAAAACCGAAAAATCCTTGAAATTCGCCAGTTATGTTAAGCTAAGCAACCATAACTGGGTGTTAGGCTTAGCAGTGCACGGTGGTGGCGCGAGTTGTGGTTGCTTAGCTTACCATAACTGGCGAATTTCAAGGGTTTTCGGTTTTACTTGGAACCATAACGTCCCTTTAACAAAGTTTTTTCACTGAATTTCATAGGTTTTTAGTAGCGCAAATTAACCATAACGTCCCTTTAACAAAGTTTTTTCACTGAATTTCATAGGTTTTTAGTAGCGCAACTTAACCATAGCGTCCCTTTACCAATGTTTTTTCACTGAATTTCATAGGTTTTTAATAGCGCAACTACCATAACGTCCCTTTAACAAAGTTTTTTCACTGAATTTCATTGGTTTCTATTAGTGCAACTTTACCATAACGTCCCTTTAACAAAGTTTTTTCACTGATTTTCATAGGTTTTTATTAGTGCAACTTAACCATTTAGTCCCTTTAACAACGTTTTTTCATTGAATTTATAGTTTTTTATTAGTGCAACTTAACCATAACGTCCCTTTAACACATTTCTTTAATTGAATTTCATTGTTTTTTACTAGTGCAACGTAACCATAACGTCCTTTTCAATGGATGAAGACCACTAGCATCCTAGGTTCTCAAAGTGGGAACCCGGGGTGGTAAAAAAAAGATTTTTCTTCCCAAACCGGAACGCCTGCGGCGTCCCGGTGTAGGAAGGAAAATCTTTTACCAAGATGGACACCATGGAAAGGGAAGGTGGGGTGTATAAAGAGAACACAACAGGGCATGGGTAGGGGGGACCAGCAGGGAGACACGGGGCATGAGAGGGGGGTGGGGGGCAACAGCAGGGAGACATGGGGCATGAGCGGGGGGTAACAGGAGAGAGACACGGGGCATGAACGGGGGTGGGGGCAACAGCTGGGAGACACAGGGCATGAGCAGTGGGTGGGGGAACATGAGAGAGACACGGGGCATGAGAAGGGGGTGGGGGGTAACAGAAGAGAGACACGGGGCATGAGCGAGGGGTGGGGGGCAACAGGAGGGAGGCACAGGGCATGACCGGGGGGTGGGGGGCAACAGGAGAGAGACACGGGGCATGACCGGGGGGTGGAGGGCAACAGGAGAGAGACAATGGGCATGAGAGGGGGGTGGGGGGCAACATGAGAGAGACACGGGGCATGAGCAGGGGTGGGGGCAACATCAGGGAGACACGGGGCATGAGCAGGGGGCAACAGGAGGGAGACATGGGGCATGACCGGGGGGTGGGGGGCAACAGGAGAGAGACACGGGGCATGACCAGGGGGTGGGGGGCAACAGGAGAGAGACAATGGGCATGAGAGAGGGGTGGGGGGCAACATGAGAGAGACACGGGGCATGAGTGGAGGTGGGGGGCAACAGCAGGGAGACACGGGGCATGAGCGGGGAGTGAGGGGAATACAAGGGAGACACGGGGCATGAGAGGGGGGTGGGGGGTAACAGGAGAGAGACACGGGGAATGAGCGGGGGTGGGGGGCAACAGCAGGGAGACATGGGGCATGACCGGGGGGTGGGGGGCAACAGAAGAGAGACACGGGGCATGACCGGGGGGTGGGGGGCAACAGGAGAGAGACACAGGGCATGAGAGGGGGGTGAGGGTAACAGGAGAGAGACACGGGGCATGAGCGGGGGGTGGGGGCAACAGCAGGGAGACACGGGGCATGACCGGGGGGGTGGGCAACAGGAGAGAGACACGGGGCATGAGAGTTGGGTGGGGGGCAACAGGAGAGAGACACGGGGCATGAGAGGGGGTGGGGGACAACAGGAGAGAGACACAGGGCATGAGCGGTGGTGGGGAGTAACAGGAGACAGACACGGGGCATGAGCGGGGGGTGGGGGAAAACGAGGGAGACACGGGGCATGAGAGGGGGTGGGTGGCAACAGGAGGGAGACAAGGGGCATGACCAGGGGGTGGGTGGCAACAGGGAGACACGGGGCATGACCGGGGGGTGGGGGGCAACAGGAGAGAGACAAGGGGCATGACCGTGGGGTGGGGGGCAACAGGAAAGAGACATGGGGCATGAGAGGGGCGTGGGGGGTAACAGGAGAGAGACACAGGGCATGAGCAGGGGGTGCGGGGCAACAGCAGAGAGACACGGGGCATGACTGAGGGGTGGGGGGCAACAGGAGAGAGACACGGGGCATGAGAGGGGGGTGGGGAGTAACAGGAGAGAGACACGGGCCATGAGAGGGGGGTGGGGGTAACAGGAGAGAGACACGGGGCATGAGAGGGGGGTGGGGGTAACAGGAGAGAGACACGGTGCATGAGCGAGGGGGTGGGGGAAACAGCAGGGAGACACAGGGCATGATCGGGGGTGGGGGGCAACAGGAGAGAGACATGGGGCAAAAGAGGGGGCTGGGGGGTAACAGGAGAGAGACACGGGGCATGAGAGGGGGGTGGGGGTAACAGGAGAGAGAGACACAGGGCATGAGCAGGGGGTAGGGGGAAACAGCAGGGAGACACAGGGCATTAGCGGGGGTGGGGGGAACACGAGGGAGACACGGGGCATGAGAGGGGGGTGGGGGGTAACAGGAGAGAGACACGGGGCATGAGCGGGGGGTGAGGGGCAACAGCAGGGAGACACGGGGCATGACCGGGGGGCAACAGGAGCGAGACACGGGGCATGAGAGGGGGGAAGTAACAGGAGAGAGACACGGGGCATTAGCCGGGGGTGGGGGGCAACAGCAGGGAGACACGGGGCATGACCAGGGGGTGGGGGGTAACAGGAGAGAGAACCGGGGCATGAGCGGGGGTGAGGGCAACAGCAGGGAGACATGGGGCATGACCAGGGGGGTGGGGGGCAACAGCAGGGAGACGGGGGGCATGAGTGTGATGCCGGAAATGCATCTGAGGGACAGGGCCTCTGAATCCTTGTCCTTTTTCTGTTTTTACCGTGTGTTCTGTCATGTTTTCTGCCCAGGAGTCCATGAGGGACTCCTGGCCGTGC
The DNA here is from genome assembly GCF_040938575.1 of Ambystoma mexicanum. Taxonomy (NCBI): domain Eukaryota; kingdom Metazoa; phylum Chordata; class Amphibia; order Caudata; family Ambystomatidae; genus Ambystoma; species Ambystoma mexicanum. The sequence continues at coordinate 816,616,813 of NC_090933.1, read as the reverse complement.
AGCTCTCTTTTGGTTTGGTGAACAGACCCATGGGATACCCTTATGGCACCCATGGGTAGGGGTACAACCCTGTGCCCCTAGTGTATGTTTTTGGGCACCTGTGGGTGGCCCACAGAGCAGGGTATGGGCTGGTGGCAGCTCCATGCTAAACTTGACAGGTGCTCTGGGTGTCCTCCATTTTGGGATACCCAGGCCCTGCCATTGGGATCAGTTGATTCCTGATAGAAACAAGATGGCCCCTGTGGCCTCTTGCTTTCTATTGCCTGTTGTCTTGTTTTCCCAAAGTCCTGGGAAGCCCTGGCTCTGTCCCTTCCCCCTGGCTGGCTGTTGGGTGGAAGTTCCATATATGGTGTTGTTGTGAAGGCCCAGCTAGACTGACTGGAGCCTTCCCAGTGACTGTATGTTATGGGTACCTCCTGTGGGTGGGACCTGGGTGAATGGAGTGTGTGACCAATATACACTCCTTGTTGTGGTTGTCTGGTTTCTGGCATGAGAGACAAAGACTGAGACAGCCCTGCCCGAAACTGGCCTGAATGTAGTGTGTAGTGTTGAATGGCTGGGTACTTGTCCCAATCCACATTCCTTGTTGTGAGTGTCTGAAAGGGAGGAGTGTGGCCTGAATGCACTGTGTGCCTGATTGGCTGACTGACTGCATGAATGCCCTTCTGTGTGATTGGCTGCTGTGTGTGTGCCAGCAGTGTGGATGAGAGACAGAATAGTATATCTGGGGACCTCTCACCACTGGAAATTGTTCAGAAGCATTCAGAAGCTGAGTCTCCACTCAAGAGTAACTGGATTTGCTGATCCTCGACGTCCAGCTGGAAGAAGAAGACTTGCTGTGGCATTTGCTTCGACGGAACTGAAGGTTGTCGAAATCGTCGAGGACTGACCCGAGAGAGGACCTGGCTAGGCGCCCTCTTCCCGTGCTCCGAGGGACCATCGAGCACCGCTGAATCTTCGCCGAAGCTCCCTGGACGCCAGACCATCGAAAGGCTGCCGACCGGAGAAGGGGACTGCCGAGGAGACCGAAGTAAAGCACCCGGACATCGACGCTGTCGAAGTCCATTGCCGTCGACCAGGGTTCGCAGGTCTGTGCAACCGCTGGAGGCCCGTCGAAGTTGTGTTGCCCAGCCGTGGGAACCACTTGACGCCGAGCCGCCGACGACCGGAGCCGTCCGCTCCTTGCCTAAGAACATTTGACTCGAAGGACTCCCTTGTCCGCACCATCGACCGCTTTTGTCCTGCCGGAGAAAGTCGAGGACGACCAACGCGCCGAGGAGAATCCGCCGGTGGGTTTCCCGCCACCTCACGACCCCAAAGACTCGAGCGACTCGACGCCCTTGCTGGGCTCCCGTCTCTACAATCTTTGCGGTCCAGAACTATCGTCATCGAGGTGCCCCGCACACCTCCGCCTTGCAGGACGCCGACGCCTCGACGCCGACGAGCACCGCTCGGACGAAGCTGCCGCCTCTTCGACATCGTTCTACCTCGTCCGTCGACGGACGTTCGACGCCCCGTGCCTCCCGCTTGAAAGGGAAGGCATTCAAGAAGGGCCGTCGATTCCCCGTCGCCGAACCCCGAGGTCTTCGACGTTTCTCGACGCCTCTCGACGATCCGTGACTCCTGCTTTAAAGGGGGTCATTCAAGAAGGATCTGTCGACGCCTCTTCGAAGAACTCGACTCCACCAGGTACATTGGGGGGGGTAAAAACATTGTAGGAGAGAATAAGACTGTTGAACAATATATGGACTGGGCTTGTGTTATATCTCTTTATTTTACAGGTTGCCCAGGTGGGGGGATCTCCACACAGAACTGTGTCCAGTAGCAAGGGCCAGTCTTCTACCTATTGTTTCAACCCTCTGGTATCTCTCCTCTCTCTATTGCTGGTTTCCTTCTTATTGATCCGCGTGCCATTGCTACAGTATTGTGAATGCACTGTTATGAGGTCTAATATTAGTGGTACCACTTTAGAATTGTAGATATTTATCATTATTGGTTTTCCTGAGCACAAAGTGCGTTGTTGTGATAAGTGTACATAACCCTTGAATATTAATTATATAAAGACTGTGTTTTCAGTAATACAGTGTGTGGACATTCCTTTGTGGGGGCTTGGGGATACACTGTACTTAAGAACCAGCCTGCATCACCTCCTGAGAAGCTAGGCCTTGATTGCTCGTCCATTGCTACCACAATTGAGAATCTTGGCTGGGGTCCTCTGTGCCTCTCCTCTACCATATAGAGAGCGGAAGTACAGATCCCCCCACCGGTCTTGACAAGCTGGTGGCAGCGGTGGGATGCTTATGGTTTTAAGACTCAGTGTATAACCGTGCCACTTACAAAATATCCGCACTTTATTAGATTAAGGTTTGGGTGTGTACCAAATAACTGCATTACAGGCAATGGAGCCCATTGCAAATGGTAAATTGACTCGGATGAGCTTAGAGGCTCTCCAGAGTGCTTGTGAAGCCAGGGAGTTAGACTTTGTGGATAAGTCTAGGGCTGAGCTGATAGCTGCCCTGGTGGACTACCAGACTGATGGTGAAACCCTTGATGAAGGGGGGGATGCAACCAGTGAGGACTCTGCCCCTGGGGTTGTCGCTGAATCTGTTTCTGGGAATGCCACCATTCCTGCTGCCTCTGTTCCAAACCCCAGCAATTCCATGGAACTTGAGTTATTAAGGATGAAATTGGCCTTTGAATATCGCAAGTTGGAAATAGAAGCTGAGCTTAAGAAAGAGGAGCTGGCACAGCAAGTGGAACTCAAGAATAGGGATCTTGCGCTCAAAGACAAGGACACTGAATGTCAGAGAATCCAACTAGAGAGAGCTAGAGTGGAGACTTCAGCTAGACCAATTGAGAGTGGCAGGTCCCCAGCCACCAAGTTTATGAAAGATTTGGTTGGTGTGTTTGTGGAGGGTTCAGATATCCTCCAATGGATTGAAGCGTTTGAAATGGCTTGTGCAATTCATGATGTAGATAAAAGAGATTGGGCTAAGTGTTTGTTAAGCAGAGTGCCTCAAACTGGATATGACTGTATTCTGAAGCTGAGTGTGGAAGAAAGGGGTCAGTATGAGTGTATGAAGTCTGCTTTGATTGCCAAGTTTGGCAAAACACCTACCCAATACCTTAAAAGGTTCAGGGATTTTAAGAAACGAGAGAATGTGTCTTGGGTTGACTGGGTGAGTGCTGCGCACATGAACATGATGGGGTGGATTGATGGGTACAAGGTGAAAACTTTTGCGGAATTATCCCACCTGTTGTTTTTTGAGCATTTTTCTGAAGCCTGTTCGCCAGAGCTGCGTCAGTATATTGCTGACCAGAACATTTTGGACCCCTTTAAGCTGGCTAGGATGGCTGACAAGTGGGTCTCCGACCGGGTGTCCCCTAAGGACTCCAGTGGGAAGGACAAGGATAAAGAGAAGGGGGCCTCTCAGAAAGCTGAGGAGTCCCCCAAGCAATCACAGTCGGGTAAACCAAAACCTTCCTCTCCTAAGACCCAAAAATCTAGTGGGGATAAGTCCTCTGTGGGTGGGAATAAGAGTAGTGGTCCACCTGCTGCAAAGCAGGTTCCCAGTGGTTCCAGTACCGTACCCCGCACTCCTGGCACTTGTTGGGATTGTGGGGCTCTGGATCACAAAAGGGGTGACCCCAAGTGTAAAGGTAAGGCACTTGGAGTACAGGCTGTCAGCCTGACCTACCCTTACCCCGTGGCTGAGGTAGAGGCCACTGTCCTCCCCTCCTCTACAGGAATCACATTTGGTGCTCCGGTAGAGATTTCCTTAGTGTCCCTTGGGGCCTGGGACCAGTACGCAGAAGTACTGGCGACTATCCCGCAGAACACCCGTAGGTTTTTGAGAAGTATCCTCTTGAATGGCCAGCCTTCTACTGGTTTGAGAGACACTGGGGCAAGCATGACAGTGGTGGACAGGACCCTGCTCAAGCCAGAGGACTATGTAGGTGCTCCTCTGAGAACCACCAGGTTAGCTGGTGGGCCTCCCAAATTATCGCCTGTAGCCCTAGTCACACTCATGATTGGAGACAAGACAGCAAAGCTTCCTGTCCTGGTTCAGGACAATGTCCCTGCTAACATTCTGTTAGGAAATGATCTAGTAGAGTTGGGGTTGATCTCGGATGGTCTTCCCATGACTGCTGCTGCAGTCACTAGGTCACAGGTGACACCGGGTCTGGCTGTGAGTCAGGTACCCGAGCCAAAGGCGAGGCCTAAGGCAAGAAGAAGGAAGACCAAGAAGGCCACCTCTGTGGAGGGAACACCTTCTCTTCCTGCTGTTCCGACAGCACCCATTGGGATCCATGCTCCGGACGGGCTGGGTCCAGTGGAAAACCCAAACTCAACTCCTGTGGGAGAAGAGACAGAAGACTCTCCTGTGGGAGAGGTTCTCAACCCGGAGGATCATCCCGACCTTCAATGCTTGTTAGCGGAAGGGGGACCCTCCCGGGCAGACTTCTGTAAGGGACAGAGAGAGTGCCACTCTCTCGAGGGCCTGAGGAAACAGGCCCTGTCCCAGGCACAAGGTGAAGTGCCTAGGACATTCAAGATTTATTGGGAGGGTGAGCTCCTTGTTAGTGAGCCCACTAAGCCCGAACCTGGTGCCCGCAAGAGGTTGGTGGTACCCCAGGTTTACAGGCCCTTCCTACTGCAGTTGGCGCATGAGGTGCCCTTGGCTGGTCATCTTGGGACCAAGAAGACTAAGCAGAGGCTCTCTGCCCATTTCTACTGGCCACGGATGGGAGTAGAGGTGGAGTCCCACTGCAGGACCTGCCCAACTTGTCAGTTGTCTGGCAAGACTGGAGGCAGGGTCATTGCCCCACTGCAGCCATTACCAGTGGTTGGCACACCATTTGAGAGGGTGGGCATCGACATCGTCGGTCCCCTTGACCCTCCCACTTCAGGTGGACATCGGTTCATCCTGGTCTTGGTAGATCATGCCACCAGGTACCCTGAGGCAATACCCCTTCGGACTGTTACTGCCAAGGTGGTTGCCAGGGCTCTCCTGGGCATTTTCACCCGTGTTGGATTCCCCAAGGAGGTTGTCTCTGACCGAGGATCCAACTTCATGTCTAGTTACATGAAAACCATGTGGAAAGAGTGCGGGGTAACCTACAAGTTCTCCACCTCTTACCACCCCCAGACCAATGGTCTGGTTGAGAGATTTAACAAAACTCTCAAGGGCATGCTAGGTGCTTTGGAAGAGCCCCTAAGGAGGAAATGGGATCTCCTCCTGCCATGCCTGCTGTTTGCTTACAGAGAGGTACCTCAAGAGGGTGTTGGTTTCAGCCCCTTTGAGTTACTCTTTGGACATCCCGTGAGGGGGCCCCTCGCCTTGATCCGAGAAGGCTTGGAAGCCACCCCTCCAGGTCCCGCCAAGCAAGTGGGGGACTATGTGTTAGGCCTCAGGCGGAGGATGACACAAATGATGGGTCAGGCAACGGCAAATCTCAAGGCCAGCCAGGAATTGAACAAGTACTGGCATGACCTTAAAGCTTCGCAAGTGGACTGGACTCCGGGACAGGAAATCCTAGTGATGGAGCCTACCAAGCCTAGAGCTTTGGCAGACAAGTGGACTGGACCCTTCAGGATCATCTCCAAGATGGGCGAAGTCAACTATCTGGTGGACATGGGAGCCTCTGGGGTAGCCCCCCAGGTATTCCATGTCAACAGGCTCAAGCCTTTCCACAGGCGAGCAGAGGTCTCATGTCTCTTGCTAGCTTCAGGGCAAGAAGAGGATGAGAGTGAGCCCCTTCCTGATTTGCTGCATAGCAACCCTCAGGATGGCTCAGTGGAGGGAGTACATCTCTCTCCAGATTTGACAACAGAGCAGCAGAGGGCCTGCAGGGCTTTGCTCCAGCAGTATGCCTCTCTGTTTTCACTGACACCGGGCCTTACACCGTGGTGTAAGCACGAAATTGACACTGGTGACAGTGTGCCTGTCAAAAGCAGGTGCTATCGTATGTCAGATACCGTCAAGAACCACATCCAGGCTGAGGTCGCCAAGATGTTGGATCTGGGTGTTATTGAACCCTCAACCAGTCCCTGGTCCAGTCCAGTGGTCCTTGTCCCCAAGGCAAGTTCCCAGGCGGGTACCAAAGATTGGAGGTTCTGTGTGGACTACCGAGGAGTCAATGCCGTCACCAAAACTGACGCGCACCCATTGCCCAGGGCTGATGAGCTCGTGGACACCATAGGTGCTGCCAAGTTTGTGAGCACCTTTGACCTTACCTCAGGCTATTGGCAAATAGCTCTGACGGACCATGCCAAGGAAAAGACGGCTTTCTCAACACCTGAGGGACTCTACCAGTTTAGGGTCATGCCTTTTGGGTTGAAGAATGCCCCTGCCACCTTCCAGAGATTGGTCAACCATGCGCTCAGTGGGCTGGAAGCCTTTTGTGTGGCTTACTTAGACGACATTGCCGTCTACAGTTCCACCTGGGAAGAGCATTTGACACATCTGGATAAGGTGTTGCAGGCCTTGAAAAGGGCTAACCTCACTATCAAGGCCACCAAGTGCCAGATAGCTCAGGGGAAAGTTACCTATCTTGGTCATGAGGTAGGAGGGGGTCAAATCCAACCTCTCTCCAGTAAAGTACAGGACGTACAGAACTGGGAGACTCCCACTACTCAAACCCAGGTGAGAGCCTTTTTGGGCCTCACTGGGTACTATCGCAATTTCATGGCAGACTATGGAACCATAGCTGCACCCCTGACAGCTCTAACTTCACCCAAACAGCCTAGGAAGGTTAATTGGACTGAAGACTGTCAGAGGGCCTTTGATGGCTTGAAAGAAAGTCTGTGTAGGGCACCTGTGTTGAGTGCGCCTGACTACAGCCGACCCTTTATCGTCCAGACGGATGCCTGCGACACCGGAATTGGAGCTGTCTTGTCCCAGTTAGATGACAAAGGGAGAGAACATCCTATCATATTCATCAGTAGACAACTCAAGGGTAGAGAACTTAGGTGGGCTACTGTTGAAAAGGAATGTTTTAGTATAGTTTGGAGCCTTAGGCGTTTTAGGCCCTACCTTACGGGGTCCACCTTCAAGGTCCAAACAGATCATAAGCCCCTGAAGTGGCTTATGCAGATGAAGGGTGAGAATCCGAAATTGCTCAGGTGGTCGATTAGCCTACAAGGGCTAGACTTCACCATAGAGCACAGACCAGGGAAGAGTCACGATAATGCAGATGGCCTTTCCAGAAGGTATGTTGACCGTCTGGATGAGGGTGTCTATCCCGTGGGAGATTAGGCACCCTCCACCTCAGTCTGGGGGGGGCGACTGTGATGCCGGAAATGCATCTGAGGGACAGGGCCTCTGAATCCTTGTCCTTTTTCTGTTTTTACCGTGTGTTCTGTCATGTTTTCTGCCCAGGAGTCCATGAGGGACTCCTGGCCGTGCAGCTCTCTTTTGGTTTGGTGAACAGACCCATGGGATGCCCTTATGGCACCCATGGGTAGGGGTACAACCCTGTGCCCCTAGTGTATGTTTTTGGGCACCTGTGGGTGGCCCACAGAGCAGGGTATGGGCTGGTGGCAGCTCCATGCTAAACTTGACAGGTGCTCTGGGTGTCCTCCATTTTGGGATACCCAGGCCCTGCCATTGGGATCAGTTGATTCCTGATAGAAACAAGATGGCCCCTGTGGCCTCTTGCTTTCTATTGCCTGTTGTCTTGTTTTCCCAAAGTCCTGGGAAGCCCTGGCTCTGTCCCTTCCCCCTGGCTGGCTGTTGGGTGGAAGTTCCATATATGGTGTTGTTGTGAAGGCCCAGCTAGACTGACTGGAGCCTTCCCAGTGACTGTATGTTATGGGTACCTCCTGTGGGTGGGACCTGGGTGAATGGAGTGTGTGACCAATATACACTCCTTGTTGTGGTTGTCTGGTTTCTGGCATGAGAGACAAAGACTGAGACAGCCCTGCCCGAAACTGGCCTGAATGTAGTGTGTAGTGTTGAATGGCTGGGTACTTGTCCCAATCCACATTCCTTGTTGTGAGTGTCTGAAAGGGAGGAGTGTGGCCTGAATGCACTGTGTGCCTGATTGGCTGACTGACTGCATGAATGCCCTTCTGTGTGATTGGCTGCTGTGTGTGTGCCAGCAGTGTGGATGAGAGACAGAATAGTATATCTGGGGACCTCTCACCACTGGAAATTGTTTGGAAGCATTCAGAAGCTGAGTCTCCACTCAAGAGTAACTGGATTTGCTGATCCTCGACGTCCAGCTGGAAGAAGAAGACTTGCTGTGGCATTTGCTTCGACGGAACTGAAGGTTGTCGAAATCGTCGAGGACTGACCCGAGAGAGGACCTGGCTAGGCGCCCTCTTCCCGTGCTCCGAGGGACCATCGAGCACCGCTGAATCTTCGCCGAAGCTCCCTGGACGCCAGACCATCGAAAGGCTGCCGACCGGAGAAGGGGACTGCCGAGGAGACCGAAGTAAAGCACCCGGACATCGACGCTGTCGAAGTCCATTGCCGTCGACCAGGGTTCGCAGGTCTGTGCAACCGCTGGAGGCCCGTCGAAGTTGTGTTGCCCAGCCGTGGGAACCACTTGACGCCGAGCCGCCGACGACCGGAGCCGTCCGCTCCTTGCCTAAGAACATTTGACTCGAAGGACTCCCTCGTCCGCACCATCGACCGCTTTTGTCCTGCCGGAGAAAGTCGAGGACGACCAACGCGCCGAGGAGAATCCGCCGGTGGGTTTCCCGCCACCTCACGACCCCAAAGACTCGAGCGACTCGACGCCCTTGCTGGGCTCCTGTCTCTACAATCTTTGCGGTCCAGAACTATCGTCATCGAGGTGCCCCGCACACCTCCGCCTTGCAGGACGCCGACGCCTCGACGCCGACGAGCACCGCTCGGACGAAGCTGCCGCCTCTTCGACATCGTTCTACCTCGTCCGTCGACGGACGTTCGACGCCCCGTGCCTCCCGCTTGAAAGGGAAGGCATTCAAGAAGGGCCGTCGATTCCCCGTCGCCGAACCCCGAGGTCTTCGACGTTTCTCGACGCCTCTCGACGATCCGTGACTCCTGCTTTAAAGGGGGTCATTCAAGAAGGATCTGTCGACGCCTCTTCGAAGAACTCGACTCCACCAGGTACATTGGGGGGGGTAAAAACATTGTAGGAGAGAATAAGACTGTTGAACAATATATGGACTGGGCTTGTGTTATATCTCTTTATTTTACAGGTTGCCCAGGTGGGGGGATCTCCACACAGAACTGTGTCCAGTAGCAAGGGCCAGTCTTCTACCTATTGTTTCAACCCTCTGGTATCTCTCCTCTCTCTATTGCTGGTTTCCTTCTTATTGATCCGCGTGCCATTGCTACAGTATTGTGAATGCACTGTTATGAGGTCTAATATTAGTGGTACCACTTTAGAATTGTAGATATTTATCATTATTGGTTTTCCTGAGCACAAAGTGCGTTGTTGTGATAAGTGTACATAACCCTTGAATATTAATTATATAAAGACTGTGTTTTCAGTAATACAGTGTGTGGACATTCCTTTGTGGGGGCTTGGGGATACACTGTACTTAAGAACCAGCCTGCATCACCTCCTGAGAAGCTAGGCCTTGATTGCTCGTCCATTGCTACCACAATTGAGAATCTTGGCTGGGGTCCTCTGTGCCTCTCCTCTACCATATAGAGAGCGGAAGTACAGATCCCCCCACCGGTCTTGACAATGAGCGGGGGTAACAGGGAAGAGACACGGGGCATGAGCGCCGGGTGGGGGCAACAGGAGGGAGATACGGGGCATGAGAGGGGGGTGGGGGGGTAACAGGAGAGAGACACGGGGGATGAGAGGGGGGTGGGGGTAACAGGAGAGAGACACGGGGCATGAGAGGGGGTGGGGGGGTAACAGGAGAGCGACATGGGGCATGAGCAGGGGGTGGGGGGCACCAGCAGGGCGACACGAGGCATGAGCAGGGGGTGGGGGGAACAGGGGAGACACGAGGCATGAGCGGGGGTGGGGGGAACAGGAGAGAGACACGGGGCATGAGTGGGGGGTTGGGAGCAACAGCAGGGAGACACGGGGCATGACCGGGGGGTGGGGGGTAACAGGAGAGAGACACGGGGCATGAGTGGGGGGTGGGGGGGCAACAGCAGGGAGGCATAGGGCATGACTGGGGGGTGGGGGGGCAACAGGAGAGAGACACGGGGCATGAGAGGGGGTGGGGGGGTAACAGGAGAGAGACAAGGGGCATGAGAGGGGGGTGGGGGGCAACAGCAGGGAGACATGGGGCATGAGCGGGGGGTGGGGGTACCAGGAGAGAGACACGGGGCATGAGCAGGGGGTGGGGGGCAACAGCAGGAAGACACGGGGCATGACCGGGGGGTGGGGGGCAACAGGAGAGAGACACGGGGCATGAGCGGGGGGTGGGGGGAACAGGAGAGAGACACGGGGCATGAGCGGGGGGTGGGGGGCAACAGCAGGGAGACACGGGGCATGACCGGGGGTGGGGGGAACAGGAGAGAGACACAGGGCATGAGAGGGGGATGGGGGGTAACAGGAGAGAGACACGGGGCATGAGAGGGAGGGGTGGGGGGTAACAGGAGAGAGACATGGGTATGAGCGGGGGGTGGGGGGCAATAGCAGGGAGACATTGGGCATGAGCGGGGGGTGGGGGGAGCAGGGGAGAGACAAGAGGCATGAGCGGGGGTGGGGGGCCAACAGCAGGGAGACACAGGGCATGAGCGGGGGTGGGGGGGCAACAGGAGAGAGACACGGGGCATGAGCGGGGGGTGGGGGGCAACAGCAGGGAGACACGGGGCATGACCGGGGGGAGGGGGCGATAGGAGAGAGACACAGGGCATGAGAGGGGGTTGGGGTTAACAGGAGAGAAACACGGGCCATGAGAGGGCGGTGGGGGGCAACAGCAGGGAGACACGGGGGCATGAGCGGGGAGTGGGGAGAACACGAGGGAGTCATGGGGCATGAGAGTGGGGTGGGGGTAACAGGAGAGAGACACGGGGCATGAGCGGGGGGTGGGGGGAAACAGCAGGGAGACACGGGGCATGAGCGGGGGGTAGGGGGGCAACAGCAGGGAGACACGGGGCATGACCGGGGGGTTGGGGGCAACAGCAGGGAGACACGGGACATGAGCGGGGGCTGGGGGGTAACAGGGGAGAGACACGGGGCATGAGCGGGGGGTGGGGGGGCAACAGCAGGGAGACACGGGGCATGACCCTGGGGTGGGGGCAACAGGAGAGAGACACGGGGCATGAGAGGGGGGGTGGGGGGTAACAGGAGAGAGACACAGGGCATGAGAGGGGGGTGGGGGGTAACAGGAGACAGACACGGGGCATGAGAGGGGGTGGGGGAGTAACAGGAGAGAGACATGGGGCATGAGCCGAGGGTGGGGGGCAACAGCAGGGAGACACGGGACATGAGCGGAGGGTGGGGGGCAACAGCAGGGAGACACGGGGCATGAGAGGGGGGTGAGGGGTAACAGGAGAGAGACATGGGGCATGAGCGGGGGTGGGGGCAACAGGAGAGAGACACAGGGCATGAGCCGGGGGTGGGGGGCAACAGGAGAGAGACACGGGGCATAAGCGGGGGGTGGGGGAACAAGAGAGAGACACAGGGCATGAGCGGGTGTGGGGGGCAACAGCAGGGAGACACGGGGCATGACCAGGGGGTGGGGGGCAACAGGAGAGAGACATGGGGCATGAGCGGGGGTGGGAGGCAACAGCAGGGAGACACGGGGCATGACCGGGGGTGGGGGGCAACAGGAGAGAGACACGGGGCATGAGAGGGGGGTGGGGGGTAACAGGAGAGAGACACGGGGCATGACCGGGGGGTGGAGGGCAACAGCAGGGAGACACAGGGCATGACTGGGGGGTGGGGGGTAACAGGAGAGAGACACGGGGCATGAGCGGGGGTGGGGGGGCAACAGCAGGGAGAAACGGGTCATGACCGGGGGGTGGGGGTAACAGAAAAGAGACACGGGGCATGAGAGGGGGGTGGGGGGTAACAGGAGAGAGACACGAGGCATGAGAGGGGGGTGGGGGCAACAGCAGGGAGACACGGGGCATGAGAGGGGGTGGGGGGTAACAGGAGAGAGACACGGGGAATGAGTGGGGGTTGGGGGCAACAGGAGAGAGACAAGGGGCATGAGCGGGGGGTGGGGGGCAACAGGAGAGAGACACAGGGCATGAGCAGGGGGTGGGGGGTAACAGGAGAGAGACACGGGGCATGAGCGGGGGGTGGGGGCAACAGGAGAGAGACACGGGGCATGAGCAGGGGTTGGGGGGCAACAGGAGAGAGACACGGGGCATGAGCGGGGTATGGGGGGTAACAGGAGAGAGACGCAGGGGGTGGGGGGCAACAGCAGGGAGACACGGGGCATGAGCGGGGGGTGAGGGGCAACAGCAGGGAGACACGGGGCATGACTGGGGGTGGGGCAAACAGGAGAGAGACACAGGCATGAGCGGGGGGCAACGGCAGGGAGACAAGGGGCATGACCAGGGCGTCGGGGGCAACAGGAGAGAGACACGGGGCATGCGCGGGGGTGGGGGGCAACAGCAGGGAGACACGGGGCATGACCTGGGGTGGGGGCAACAGGAGAGAGACACGGGACATGACCGGGGGGTGGGGGGCAACAGGAGAGAGACACGGGGCATGAGAGGGGGTGGGGGGTAACAGGAGAGAGACACGGGGCATGAGAGGGGGGGTGGGGGGCAACTGCAGGGAGACACGGGGCATGAGCGGGGGTGGGGGGAACATGAGGGAGACACGGGGCATGAGAGGGGGGTGGTGGGATAACAGGTGAGAGACACGGGGCATGAGCGTGGGGTGGGGGGCAACAGCAGGGAGACATGGGGCATGAGTGGGGTTGGGGGGCAACAGTAGGGAGACCTGGGGCATGAGCGGGGGGTGGGGGGCAACAGCGGGGAGACACGGGGCATGATCGGGGGGTGGGGGGTAACAGGGGAGAGACACAGGGCATGAGCGGGGGGTGGGGGGCAACAGCAGGGAGACACGGGGCATGACTGGGGGGTGTGGGGCAACAGGAGAGAGACACGGGGCATGAGAGGGGGGTGGGGGGTAACAGGAGGGAGACACGGGGCATGAGAGGGGGGTGCGGGGTAACAGGAGAGAGACACGGGCATGAGATGGGGGTGGGGGGTAACAGGAGAAAGACACGGGGCATGAGAGGGGGTGGGGGGTAACAGGAGAGAGTAACAGGGCATGAGAGAGGGGTGGGGGTAACAGGAGGGAGACACGGGGCATGAGCGGGGGGTGGGGGTAACAGGAGAGAGACACGGGGCATGAGCGGGGGGTGGGGGGAAACAGCTGGGAGACACGGGGCATGATCAGGGGTGGGGGGCAACAGCAGGGAGACACGGGGCATGAGCGGGGGTGGGGGGCAACAGCAGGGAGACACAGGGCATGAGTGGGGGGTGGGGGGAACACGAGGGAGACACAGGGCATGAGAGGGGGGTGTGGGGTAACAGGAGAGAGACACGGGGCATGAGCGGGGTGTGAGGGGCAGCAGCAGGGAGACACGGGACATGAGCGGGGGGACAACATGAGAAAGACACAGGGCATGAGCGGCGGGTGGGGGGTAACAGGAGAGACGCGAGGCATAAGAGGGGGTGGGGGGAACAGGAGAGAGACACGGAGCATGAGCGGGGGGTGGGGGCAACAGCAGGGATACACGGGGCATGACCGGGGGGTGTGGGGCAACAGGAGAGAGACACGGAGCATGAGCGGGGGCAACAGCAGGGAGACACGGGGCATGAGCGGGGGTGGGGGCAAAAGCAGGAAGACACGGTGCATGACCAGGGGGTGGGGGTTAAAAGGAGGGAGACACGGGGCATGAGCGGGGGGTGGAGGGCAACAGCAGGGAGACACAGGGCATGACGGAGGGGTTGGGGTAACAGGAGAGAGACACAGGGCATGATCGGGGGTGGGGGGCAACAGCAGGGAGACACGGGGCATGACCGGGGGGTGGGGGGCAACAGCAGGGAGACACGGGCATGACCGGGGGTGGGGGGTAACAGGAGAGAGACACGGGGCATGAGCGGCGGGTGGGGGGCACCAGCAGGGTGATACGGGGCATGACCGGGGGGTGGTGAGCAACAGGAGAGAGACACGGGGCATGAGAGGGGGGTGGGGGGTAACAGGAGAGAAACACGGGGCATGAGAGGGCAGTGGCGGGCAACAGCAGGGAGATCCGGGGCATGACCGGGGGGTGGGGGGCAACAGGAGAGATACACGGGGCATGAGAGAGGGGTGGGGGGGTAACAGGAGAGAGACACGGGGCATGAGCGGGGGGTGGGGGGAACAGGGGTGACACGAGGCATGAACGGGGGGTGGGGGAACAGGAGAGAGACACGGGGCATGAGCGGGGGGTGGGGGAAACAACAGGGAGACACGGGGCATGACCGGGGGGTGGGGGGTAACAGGAGAGAGACACGGGGCATGAGCAGGGGGTGGGGGGCAACAGCAGGAAGACACGGGACATGACTGGGGTGTGGGGGCAACAGGAGAGAGACAGGGGGCATGAGAGGAGGTTGGGGGGGGTAACAGGAGAGAGACACTGGGCATGAGAGGGGGTGGGGAGCAACATCAGGGAGACACGGGGCATGACCAGGCGGTGGGGAGTAACAGGAGAGAGACACGGGGCATGAGCGGGGGGTGGGGGGCAACAGCAGGGAGACACGGGGCATGACCGGGGGGTGGGGAGAACAGGGGAGAGACACAGGGCATGAGAGGGGGGTAACAGGAGAGAGACACAGGGCATGAGCGGGGTGGGGGGCAACAGCAGGGAGACACGGGGCATGAGTGGGGGGTGGGGGGCAATAGCAGGGAGACACAGGCATGAGCGGGGGTGGGGGGTAACAGGGGAGAGACACGGGGCATGAGCGGGGGATGGGGCAACAGCAGGGAGACACGGGGCATGACTGGGGGCAACAGCAGGGAGACACGGGGCATGAGCGGGGTGTGGGGGGCAACAGCAGGGAGACACGGGGCATGACCGGGGGGTGGGGGGCAAAAGGAGAGAGACACTGGGCATGAGCGGGGGGTGGGGGGAACAGGAGAGAGACACGGGGCATGAGCGGGGGGTGGGGGGCAACAGCAGGGAGACACGGGGTATGACCGGGGGGTGGGGGGAACAGGAGAGAGACACGGCATGAGAGGGGGTGGGGGGTAACAGGAGAGAGACACGGGGCATGAGAAGGGGGTGGGGGCGAACAGCAGGGAGACACGGGGCATGAGCAGGGGTGGAGGGAACATGAGGGAGACACGGAGCATGAGAGGGGGGCGGGGGGTAACAGGAGAGAGGCACGGGGCATGAGCGGGGGGTGGTGGGCAACAGCGGGGAGACACGGGGCATGAGCGGGGGGTGGGGGGGCAACAGCAAGGAGACACGGGGCATGACCGGGGGAGGGGGCAACAGCAGGGAGAAACAGGCATGTGGGGGGCGTGGGGGGTAACAGGGGAGAGACACGGGGCATGACCTGGGGGTGGGGGGCAACAGGAGAGAGACACGGGGCATGAGAGGGGGGTGGGGGTAACAGGAGAGTGACACGGGGCATGAGAGAGGGGTGGGGGTAACAGGAGAGAGACACGGGTATGAGAGGGGGGTGGGGGTTAACAGGAGAGAGACACGGGGCATGAGCGGGAGGTGGGTGGCAATAGCAGGGAGACATGGGGCATGAGCGGGGGGTGGGTGGGAACAGGGGAGACACAAGGCATGAGCGGGGGGTGGGGGTAACAGGAGAGAGACACGGGGCATGAGCAGGGTGTGGGGGGCAATAGCAGGGAGACATGGGGCATGAGCAGGGGGTGGGGGGAACAGGGGAGACACAAGGCATGAGCGGGGGGTGGGGGGAACAGGAGAGAGACACGGGGCAGGACCGGGGGGTGGGAGGGCAACAGCAGGGAGACACGGGGCATGACCGGGGTGTGGGGGGTAACAGGAGAGAGACACAGGGCATGAGCGGGGCATGGGGGGCAACAGCAGGGAGGCACGGGCATGACCGGGGGGTGGGGGACAACAGGAGAGAAACACAGGGCATGAGAGGGGGATGAGGTAACAGGAGAGAGACACGGGGCATGAGCGGGGGGTGGTGGGGGTCAACAGCAGGGAGACACGGGCATGACCGGGGGGTGGGGGGTAACAGGAGAGAGACACAGGGAATGAGCGGGGGGTGGGGGGCAACAGCAGGGAGACACGGGGCATGACCGGGGGGTGGGGGGCAACAGGAGAGAGACACGGGGCATGAGAGGGGGGTGGGGGGTAACAGGAGAGAAACACGGGGCATGAGAGGGCGGTGGGGGGCAACAACAGGGAGACACGGGGCATGAGCGGGGGGGGAAACGAAAGGGAGACACGGGGCATGAGAACGGGGGTGGGGGGTAACAGGGGAGAGACACGGGGCATGAGCACGGGGTGGGGGGAAACAGCAGGGAGACACGGGGCATGACCGTGGGGTGGGGGGCAACAGGAGAGAGAAATGGGGCATGAGAGGGGGGTGGGGGTAACAGGAGAGAGACACGGGGCATGAGAGGGGGGTGGGGGGTAACAGGAGAGAGACACGGGGCATGAGAGGGGGTGGGGGGTAACAGGAGAGACATGGGGCATGAGCGGAGGGTGGGGGCAACAGCAGGGAGACATGGGACATGAGCGGAGGGCGGGTGGCAACGGCAGGGAGACATGGGGCATGAGAGGGGGGTGGGGGGTAACAGGAGAGAGACACGGGGCATGAGCGGGGGGTGGGGGCAACAGGAGAGAGACACGAGGCATGAGCGGGGGTGGGGGGCAACAGGAGAGAGACACGGGGCATGAGCAGGGGGTAACAGGAGAGACACACGGGGCATGAGCGGGGGTGGGGGGCAACAGCAGGGAGACACGGGCATGACCGGGGGTGGGGGGCAACAGGAGAGAGACACGGGGCATGAGAGAGGGGTGGGGGGTAACAGGAGAGAGACACAGGGCATGAGCAGGGGGTGGGGGGCAACAGCAGGGAGACACAGGGCTTGACAGGGGGGTGGGGGGTAACAGGAGAGAGACACAGGGCATGAGTGGGGTGTGGGGGGCAACAGCAGGGAGACACAGGGCATGACCGGGGGTGCGGGGCAACAGGAGGGAGACACGGCATGAGCGGGGGTGGGGGGCAACAGGAGAGAGACACGTGGCATGAGCGGGGGGTGGGGGGTAACAGGAGAGAGACACAGGGCATGAGACGGGGGTGGGGGGCAACAGCAGGGAGGCACGGGGCATGAGAAGGGGGTCGGGGGTAACAGGAGAGACACACGGGGCATGAGCGGGGGGTGGGGGCAACAGGAGAGAGACACGGGGCATGAGCGGGGGGCAACAGGAGAGAGACACGGGGCATGAGCGGGGGGTGGGGGCAACAGGAGAGAGACACCGGGCATGAGCGGGGGTTGGGGGGCAACAGGAGAGAGACACGGGGCATGAGCGGGGGGTGGGTGGTAACAGGAGAGAGACACGGGGCATGAGCAGGGGGTGGGGGGCAACAGCAGGGAGACACAGGGCATGAGCGGGGGGGTGAGGGGCAACAGCAGGGAGACATTGGGCATGACCGGGGGGCGGGGGAACAGGAGAGAGACACGGGGCATGAGTGGGGGGTGGGGGGCAACAGCAGGGAGACAAGGGGCATGACCAGGGGGTGGGGGCCAACAGGAGAGAGACACGGGGCATGAGCGGGGGGTGGGGGGCAACAGCAGGGAGACACGGGGCATGACCGAGGGTGGGGGGCAACAGGAGAGTGACACGGGGCATGAGAGGGGGTGGGGGTAACAGGAGAGAGACACGGGGCATGAGCGGGGGGTGGGGGGCAACAGCAGGGAGACACGGGGCATGACTGGGGGGTGGGGGTAACAGGAGAGAGACACAGGGCATGAGCGGGTGGGGGGCAACAGCAGGGAGACACGGGACATGACCGGGGGGTGGGGGGCAACAGGAGAGAGACATGGGGCATGAGAGGGGGGTGGGGGGTAACAGGAGAGAGACACGGGGCATGAGAGGGGGTGGGGGGCAACAGCAGGGAGACACGGGGCATGAGCGGGGGTGGGGGGAACACGAGGGAGACACGGGCATGAGCGGGGGTGGGGGTTACAGGTGGGAGACACAGGTAATGAGAGGGGTGGTCGGGAGATACAGGAGGGAGACACGGGTAATGAGCGGGAGTGGGGGGGAACGGGATATCCGCTCCTCGGTCCTCGCAGGCCACCGTGTACCGATGGCGTGTCTCATGCAAGTCTGCAGCATCCTGGGATGTTCAGGAAGTGTAATCCACATGAACCTCACACAGCCCCATTGTAGGCCCCGCTGTCCTCTGATCTTATCGTATCGCGCTTGTTACATTGTGATAATCACTTGTGAAGTCTGAAGTCACCGCAGAGCTTGCCACAGATGCCAATATACGAACAATAAACTAAGATGGCGGGGGTCTCTGAAAATAAGACGCACTGCGCGCTTTACTACAGCCAATGGGAGAGCATGTCAGATGTCCGCGGACATCACGCAAGTCGCTTGCCCAATCCCCGTCCTGTCCGCGGAGAGAACAGGGAAGTGTGTCCGCAAAGCGCACACAGTTATCACAATTTTTTTTCACTTACATTTTTGTCTTTTTTTTTTAAAACTACTGGACGGATTTACACCAAATAAAAAAAGCACGTTTTCGGGAACAAGCCGCCGCTCCTGCTGCAAATTTGATGTAAATCCGTCCAACGGTTTGGGCTGTAGGCGTGAGCAAAGTTTTTTCCCATTATGTCTATGGGAAAAAAAAAGTTTTGGGACCCCCCCTATAACTTTGCCCCAGGACCAAACCTCACCAAACTTTGCAAACAAATTCTGAGTGGGCCATATACTTTTTTTGCAAAGTTTGGTGATGATTCGTCCAGGGGGAGCGAAGTTATAAGCCACCCAAAAAGTGCTCTTCCTATGGAAACAGCAACTTAACCAAAACTACATGGCCACTACCATGGCCATGTAATATATATATACACACACACACTCCCCCACCCACTTCTAACCATCAAACCACCACCCCACAAACTCCCCCACACACACATGGCTATACATAGTGCCCACACTCTGCCCCCACACACCCACTCTGCCCGCCCACATAAACTTCCTCTAAGACACCTTTATCACACACATACACACATTGCTCCTATACTGCCTACCAACACTGCCCCCACACAGTGTCCGAATGTATTGCACATGGACAGGTCCTGCGCACACTGCTCCAAACTGTCCTACCAAACACACATTGCCCTCACAGACACTACCCCCGCACATTTACCCTTCCACCCCCACACTCTTCCCCTACACACACACTGGACATACACACTGCCCCCTGTGGCGACAAGGAATGAAGAGACTGACCAAGTGGTGGCATAGTGGTTGCTATAGACTTTTATTAAATGATAAAACAAACCTTTCAATCTCTAACTCTAAGGGAATTTCCCTACCTAAACTAAAGAAACGTGGGTGCTTGTCACAAAGTCGATGTGAGTCATAACAAAAAGGCACCGTCCTGGTCACAAAGGCCCCTACTCAATCCCTGTCACTACAACAAAACACCATAAAGTCCAGCTACTGTTCACAATCCAGGAGAATGACTCCTTTCTCTGCAATGTAAATCATCCAAACGTCTCTCAGGTTGTTGCAAAGGTTCCAGGTTCTCTGTGACCCAACAGAAATAAACAGTCACATAAAGTTCTTGTATGGCTAGGAAAATGACTCCCTTCTCCTAGCTGGCTGCCCAGTTTCTTTCACAGTTCTTAATACGGTTTGCGGCTCCCTTCGGGAGGTTTTCACGGCTCCCTTCGGGAGGTTTTCACAACCTCTAGGTGTTGTACAATTCTTGACCTCCCTGCCCCCCACTGGGATGATGAAGCTGTTCCTGGAGTCCTTCTCAACTCTAACCACAAAAGTGATGGGTGGAAGGTTTTGAATGAATCTGAACCACTGACATTGCTCTGGACAACCTTCCACACCACTGTTTTTTAGCCTGTTTGCGCCATTGCAAAAGTGGTCCAGCCATATGCAAATCAGTCAGGTACTGCCACCAATAGTAGCAGCTCAGCCCGAACTGCAAGGCCAGGTCCCCTCTTCATGGAAACACAAGCAACCCTAGACATGTTTCAGTCTTGTTGGGCCTCCTCAGTGAGGTGAAACCTGGTTCCCTATGGTGCAGCGAGCAAGGGACCCACGTCTGGGCATAACCTCTCTCACATAGTGAGACTAACTATAACAACAAAGGTTATGGGTGGAAAGTTTTGAATGAATCTGAACCACTGGCATTGCTCTGGGCAACCTACCACACCACCGTTTTTGAGCCCGTCTGCACCATTGCAAAAGGGGTCAGCCATATGCAAATCAATCAACTCTCCAGCACCACACTTGTGTGGAACTGGCCTGGGAACTGTATCTCAAAATGGTTTACAGCCTTCTCGATTTCGCTATGGCTTACAGTCTCGTAACTTCCCGGCCCCCTCCCAGACTTGCATGTGTTCCCTTTGCCTTCCAAAAGGGAACTCTTCACTAGTTTTGCTAGGGGTTGCGGGGTCCACACTTCTCAGTTCAACTTCTTCCTTTAATAGTCCTCCGCGTCTCCCCTCTCTCCACCTCAAGTTGTTGTGGACTGCCTCGGGGTAGCTGTCGAACCAGTCGGTCCTGCCGTGACAGGCTAAACCTGCTCGATGGTCTCTCACCCCCTCCTGATAGTCACTTATGTGGCTTTGCAGTAGGCTATGGTTGGTAGTCTTGGCACTGTTGTCGGACTGCACGGTCCACCCACTTCAGGTCGTGCCACCACCTCAGTCTCTGCAGGTTTATCACGCTGGTTCACAAACGACTCACAAGATACCTCCCGGGCATCCCGCTATTCCTTTGCTCAGCCTTGACGACATGCCTCGCTGCAGTCTCCCAAAGCTCTGCACCAGTTTTCCAGGCTTCGATGCAGCCTCCTCGGTTGCCTGGTTCTCCATCTTGGTATCACAGCTTCCAGCTTGCCAGAACCGCACAGGCCTTTGCCGAACGGGTCAGTGGATGACTAAGAACCCAGTCCTTCTTTGCTGTTCCGTTTAAATAGTGGGGATGGCCCCAGCTTAACGTCCTTCCAATTGACAGCAGCTGTCATAGCTTTCGTCCCACTGAAATGTAGCGTTTCTGAGTGCTTCTACGTCTTAGTACTTTTGTCATCAGATGGGTTTGAGATTCCACAATAACACATAGTTTCAGAGGTGCTCTTATGTTGATAAGATTTGGGCATTATCGTCAGCCTAAGTGGTGGGATTGTGTCCTTGTCCCCAGTAGAGGAGTCCCCCCTATGAGATCCTCCCACATGTTACCACCCCTAGGGATCTGTTGGTTAGTGGCCTCAGCTCATGGCAAGGGATTCTCCCCTCAGCAGGAGCGACACCATCTGAAGGATCGTCACCCGCCCACAAACACACACAAACACATATACACACACACACGCACAGTATCTGCACACATGCACAATGGCCCCCACAAATGCACACTGTCCTCCCCGCACACAGCCAGTACAACACATACACATATACTTTCCCAAGCAAGCAAACACATACACACACATACACATATTGCCCATACCGCACACAGCCCCCCACACACACTGTACCCCCTGACCCACACACTGTCCACTAACAAATACCATGCACACATTGTCTACGCACATTGCCCCCCAAACTCTGCCCCACACATATACTGCCCCATAAACAGTTTCCACACAATCACAATGTTGCCCACACAAACACTCCTTGTACAACACACACTTTTCCCCGCACATACTCACTGCACCCACAAACACTCACTGACACACACACACACTGTCCCTACATAGACATTGGCCACACACACTGCCCCTCTCAAACACTACCCACACTGCCACCTCACACCCACACACTGCCAAAACACTGCCCACACACTTCCAGTGACACATTGCCCCCCACATACTGCCACTACCCACACTGCTCCCCAATGCACACTCCACACACACACTACCACATAGAATGCCCCATACACCAACGCAGCCTGTCCCACACACACCACCCCTGCATGCACACACTGCACCCACACACACACACACACACACTGGCTATAGACACTGTCACCCAAACACACACACTTCCCCAAACACAAACTGCTCCATCACACATGCAGTGCGCCTACAAGTGCACACTGACCCCTCCACACACACTGCCTGTATAACACATGCACTCTCCCTGCCCAAACCTAGCCTGAACCACCACCCACTGCCACACACAATGTCTCCCACATACATTACACACACTGCCCCAACACACACTCACCCACTCACACTACCTCCACATTGCACACCCTGACACACCCAGTCCATAAAAGCACACCACTCCTCATTGCCACACTACTAAACACTGCCACCACACACATTAGCCTCACACAGTCCCTGACATAAATACACTCTACACACACATATTTCCACCCCACCACCCGCAAACTGTCCAAACAAATGTAATACATGCACCCACACACACTTTGCATCTAGCATCCCATTTGAAACAAATTGGATGACATTGCACCAGAAAAACAATTCACCCCCTCACTAAAGAAACCAATGGCAAGATGATTCACAACCACACCTCAGAGCACTGAAGAAAAGTACCAGGAAACTGCAACAAGAATAGAGAAAGAAAATCACATACCTAAGACAGATACGACTATACAAAGCTTAAATACTCAAAACAAAAAAAGACATACTACAACGAACGGATCACAAACTCGAGCAACACCCAGAAGGAGATGCTCAACATCGTTAACGAGTTAAGAAACCCAGCAGCATGCACAAACACTGTCCGCTTCCTGGGCTGTTATATCGAAGCCTGCTGAAGACCCTAGTGGCGAGCTCCGGTCAAGCCCCACATTGCTCATAGGCTACATGAGCAGCGCTGCCCTTAGAAGTGAGTGCAGGACCAGGATAGTTGTTTTGAAGGGATCTCCACCATTCTATACAAGGTGAGCGCTCAGTAATTCGAAATGATTTGCCTGCCTTAATCTGAAACACCAGCCGCAGTGTTCCCAAGCCCAAG
Organism: Ambystoma mexicanum; assembly: GCF_040938575.1. Lineage (NCBI taxonomy): Eukaryota > Metazoa > Chordata > Amphibia > Caudata > Ambystomatidae > Ambystoma > Ambystoma mexicanum. The sequence goes on along the minus strand of NC_090933.1, from coordinate 816,593,734 downwards.
TTTGAATTTCTGCACCTACCACAGTAAAAGGCCTCACTGGGCTTCATTGAATCCCGGTGCCTTTTTGCACCACCATCATGGCCGGCATCCGTTCTTGCACTGGAGTGCCTACATTACTTGACAGGCCCAACCTCCACCAAAGGGCCAATCTAAGTAGCTGGCAGGCGAAGCTGGTTCCCAGACAAGGCCGACCTCTAAGGCCCCTGTCTAGGCCTGTCCGGGCGGAATAGGGCTTGAAGAGTCCCCTCCCTACCCCCGCAAAGCATGGAGTAGCCCCCACACGAACATGGGCCCCTGCAACTCACTGCGCCCTGCAAAATACCAGTGAGTGATGTCTGTGCATTGGAACTGCCTCTCCACTAATCCCAACAACTGCTGAACCAAGGTGTGCCCACACCACTTTGACTTCCTTACCTTACTTAATCTCACTCATTCCTTCCTACATCACTTTTTGTCCTTTTGAAAATTCAAAGCCTGGTGTGTGTTTTTATAACATCTCTGCTACATCACTGACACTTTGGCGTGTTCCTCCATGACTTTTCTCTCTATTACTCCCATGTAGCACACGTCATCATCACCTTGTACTACAAGCCTCTGAATGCCTCCCTAGCCAAAACGCTTTTCGAATGCACCCTCCACCTGTGCTGCTAATTTCGTTTTGTGTGTTTGGAGTGCCTTGCATCAAACACTGAATTTAGGTACCTTTACATTTGTGCTGCTAATTTCGTGTTGTGTGCTGAGAGTGCCTTGCACCAAAAAATTATTTTAGGTGCCCTACATATGTTTTTGTATGCTCTGATTGCTATTCCAGTGCCTCTGCCTCTTGCTTTCCTTGGCTACTAGGCCACCTGGTGAGTTTGTGTTTGTACTGTGCTGTGCAGTCCCTCCTCTTTCTTCCCCCTTCCTCCACCACTATGGCACTCACCATCTCCCTTATCTTTTCTAACTATTATACCATCACCGTCCTCCCTCTCTCACAAGGTTTGGAAGAAAAAGGCTTAAAAAGATATCCTGACCACTAACTCTGGCCTACCTATCGCAGACACTTATGTCAGCACAACTTCTAGACAGATCTTTACTGACATCCTCTTGTCTGTCCCCTCTACAGATCTATGGACTCCTCATCTCACCTCTGCTCTCTCTCCTCTTACTTCTTCACCCATTAATGGTGGCATTAAATGAAAAGTCCTCTTGGCGGGCGTTGCATCATCCAGGTGTATCATTAATGTCTATCACACTGGCACTATCTTGGTTCAGGGTCCTCAACCCAACCACCATCTCTTTGACTGGTGCCTACTGTCTCTCATTAACTTCCTCCCCACTCCTGCTACTCCTTCGTCCTCTAGCTCTATCCCCCCTCTGACTGGTATACCATGCCCCAGTACCCCTCCTCGGAAAACCTTTAAAGGTGGAGATCTCTTGCATCTAGCCACGCTTAATGCTCGTTCTGCCATCAAATGCTCGCCAACATCTGCCTCCGTCTTGAAGTCCTTGAAGTCCTTGATCTCGATATCCTTCTCTTACTGAGACGTGGTTCAAGTCCGCCAGCTCAGTCACTGCTTTTGACACCCTTCTCCCTGATGGCTACAAGATAATCTCCAAGCCTCGCCTTACCCGTGTAGGCGGTGGGGCTGCTCTTATCTTCCTTTCATCCACCCTCATACCCACCCAGCCTTACTCTTCCTTCAGGAGCCTAGTCTGCAAGTTGGTCATCTCTCCCACCTCCTCGCTGACCATTGCCACCGTCTACAGATGACCTGGCTCTACCACCCTATTCCGCTCTAAATGGGCAGATTTCTCCTCCTTTCTCCTCACTACCACCACTAAACTCCTTCTCATGGGTGCTTTTAACATCCACCTTGCCTCCTCAATCAGGGCTTCCACTCTCTTCCATGACCCTTGCACCTCCCTTTCCCTCTCCATTCTCTCTTCTGGTCCAACCCACCCCGCTGGACACACTATGATGCCTGTATCCACACTGATCTTTCACACTCTGCCCCGCTGATCACCCCACTCTCTTGGTCAGACCATTCTCTCCTCTCCTCTCTCCTGGGTCCTCTCGGCCCTCTGACCATGACTCGTTCAGAAATGCCAACATCATTGACGAACATCCGTCTGATGAAACGAGTGTCAGTTGCTGCCTTCGCATCTACCTTCATCCCCCCTCTCTCCCCACTACTGGCTCTACCTCAGACTCTGCTCTCAGCAACCTCCATTTTGCCATTATCAATACCCTTGACATTCTTGCCCCAGTCTTGAGGATCCACCTGAAACATGCCTCTAAGCGTAACACTTGGTATGACACAGAACGTGCAGCCCTAAAACGCAAGTGCAGAGCTGTGGAAGGGAAGTGGCAGACCTCAGGCTCACCTGCTGACAAATTGGCCGGTCGCCTGCTCCAAAGGCAATACAGACTCTCTATCCGCACCAAGAAAAAGGCCCACATCCAGGCCCATGTCTCTAGTGCATTCAACAACACAGCTGACCTCTTTAAAATCTGAAGGGGAACTAGCCCTGCTCGCATCTCTTGATTCCAAAGCTCCAGCTGTTCTCATTCTACTTGATCTCTCCTCTGCTTTTGATATGGTCAACCACTCCATCCTCATAAAACGACTCCACAATACCCTAGGTATCACGGAGTGGGCACTGGACTGGCTGGCCTCCTTCCTCAATGACCGTCCGTCCCAGGTTATTCTGGGCTCCTGCTCCTCCCTCACCCCTGTCTCTATATGCGTCATCCCGCAGGGCTCCAACCTCTCTTCCTGGCTCTTTAACTACCTTGCTCCGCTTGCACACTTCACCCCAAACTTCCAGTGTTATGCAACTGACACACAACTCTTCTTCAGACTTCCCTCTGATCCTTTTCTTACTTCCACCATCATTCCTGACTGCCTATCTGCCATCCAGTCCTGGTGAACTTCCAACGATCTCTGCCTCAATGCCAGCACGACTGACATCCTTCCTATTGGGACTCCTGCTCCCTCTTTCTGTCCCTCACTCTGACCATCTTCTATGGGCTCTCCCTCTTCTCCTTCATCTGAAGCCAGAAACCTTGGAGTCTTCGAATCCTCTGTTTCCTTCATCACTCACATTCAGGACCTTGCCAAGAAGTCCCACTTTCAACTACATCCTCAAAGGAATTCTTCCTTTCCTCACTTTCCACCAGCGCTCAATGTCTTTAGAGCTCTGGTTCTCGCTAGACTAGACTACTGCAATATCCTTTTCCTTAATCTACCCTCTCCTTCTCTACCACCCCTACAGCTAATCCAGAATAAGGCTGCAAGACTTATCGTTGGTTTATCCTTGGCCTCAAGCCCAGGGACCGCATCTCCCTAGAAACTCTCCACTGGCTCCCGGTTGCTGCAAGGATCCAATTCAAATCCCTCTGCATCATCCACAAGGCTGTCTGGGCCGGGGACCATGCTATCTACAACTCGCTATCACTAAATACTCTCCCTCCAGATCTTTACGTTCCTTCGACCAACTCTGTGTGTTAAGTGCTTCGCTGGTGGCCGATCTCTCTCCTCAGCAGGCTCCCATCTATGGAATAGCCTCCTCCTTCCTCTTTGTCTTGAGCCAAATCTCCTCAAATTTCCAGAAGCCCCTCAAGACTTTCCTTTTCACCTCCTCCTTCCCTTCCTCCCTCCTCTGTTAAATCCCACAGTTGCTGAGATTGGTGACCAGGGCCCTTATGTGTTCTCCCGGGTCTTGGCCTCCCACACCCAATTGCCTAAAGCCTGCACCCCTCACACCCCCCCACCCCTCAGCACTTTGCCTTGGCACCACTGGCCAATTTCACCACAGGCCTGCACTTATTGATGGGTGTTAGTTAGGAATGAGTGCAGTCCAACTGGTAAGGACTACACAAAACATATCTTTTTGGTATTAGGTAATCCACCTTTTAATATAGGCCTGTACTACACACGTTGGTAGTGTAACTGAGCAGCAAGGCTTATCTTAAGAGGGGTAATGTGAGCTGTAGACCTGTACAATTGAAATCAGTAAGTACAACTAGCCAAGTAACACTTACACACTTAAAGTTATATGTAAATATTTATTTATAATATACACAAGGTTTAAATAAGAATTCTTTTTAAAAGCTTGATCTACTAGTAACATTCAATCAAAGTTAGGATGTCATTTTTAAAAGACAATAAAAGTTGGGAAAAACTTCTCTATGCTAACACATATTGCAGCACACAGAGTGACTTCAGTAAAGGTCTGTATTGCACTTATTTCAATTACCAATTCAGTTATTGATTTGTTTAAGGAAAGAAAGGTTAGAATGAGATTTAGAACATATTTTCAACAGTTTGTAAAACAATTACAACCTCTCAAAGGGAGGCAGGAAAACTTGTATCCCAGCAATAGCAGTGTCAACAATTATAACCTGTGAGGGAACACATACTGCCAAGCCAACAGGTTCAGAATAGTGGCTTTTGGGAGCTTGACAGCCAAAGTCAATGGACAAAGTCAATAGTTCTGATGCACTTCTTAAATAAAGTCTTGACAAAGTTAGTAAGTTTAGAAGAAATCACTGTAACTCAAGTGAGCTGGTTTGTAGCGAGCACAAGCTGTTAGGTCACTGCAGGGGTTGAGATCACTCCAAAAAGCAATTCCCAAGTTAGGAAGCACAACTTATGGCTAAAAGGTGAACACCCCACACTACCAGTGATTTGAAGAAACATTTTCCAGCTTGAATCCTCATTGCTACAGCTTGGCAGGCCCTTGTTCCTGGACCATGGTCGTGGTTACGAAAGGGACAACATCTGCCGGGCTCTTGTGGCAGTACTCGCAAGAGGAACTCCCCAGCAGCTGTTTTCCTTTGTTTCAGCGGCACTTCTGTGTTTTGGTGCCTTTTCCTCTGCACCAATGAAGAACGAAAAGCTCTGGTTGGAAGAGGCTTGCTCCCTCGGTCTTGGACTCAGGTGAGGGGACTGTGGATCAATATTTCCTGCTTCTGTAGGGTCCTCTGGATGCCCACAAAGATTTGGGCGGATTTGGACTTCGCAAGGGGGACCCTCCCTCACTTCCTGCCTTTCCAGACACACTGGGGACTGGGAGGGTTTTAGGGCTGAAACCCACCAAAAGCAAAACACACAAAGGTCTCAAACTGGTTTCAACTAATAGAGTAAGAGCCACGAAGGAACAAACAAACAGAAAATGTCAAAAAAGAAGACAGGGGCCATTTTGGGAAAAAGGTCACCCATGGGTGCTGTTCTGCAGCTGAGGATTCAGCCGGCAGTAAAAATGCACACTAGCAGTAACAATTAAACCACTGCTACCAGCCATTAAAGTATGTTAGTGTAACATAAAATGTCACATGAGAAGTGGGAGAGGGAATCACTAAGTAACCCCACAGCACTCCACATAGGGTGGTGTGTGCTGGTCCCACAAAGAAAAAGGTAAGTAAGACAGGGATCATCTCACTATTCTTGGGAACTGTAGTTCACCCAAGAAAATGTAATTTAACATTAAGAGAAGTCCAAGGGACTTCTGAGTGGCACTGCAAAAAGAAGATGCCTATGGAGTTAGTCAGACTCCATAATACAGTGAAACACACACATCCTAGTCAGTAAAAATACATGAGGGAGTGAGAAAAAGGCCCCACTCCCTCAGGAGTAAAGAATCACAAGCCCCAAGTCCAGCAAAAGAGCTGGGGGTCTCTAAGGATGAAGGAATTAGCACAAAAATGAAAATTCTTCCCAACAATGGGTGGCTGTTAGGGAGAATGCTCATAAATGTGCTAATTTCCCTTACCTTTTGAGACCCCCAGCAACTTCGCTGTATTTCTAGGATTTTAATTTTCACATGGAAAGAGTGTGAGCCTTTTTTCCCACTCTTTCATGTATTTTGATGTGTGTTTTACTTTTGTGTTCTTTGGATATGGAGTTTTAGACAACTCCATAGGCATCATCTTTTTCTTGTGTGTCACACAGCACCCTCAGTGCAGTGGCACAAGGATGTCTTTCAGACTTCACAAGGTTTAAATACCTTCTCTGGGACGGACTACTGTCTCCCAGTGAATGTAAAGTTAAATTGACTTTACTAGTCTCTTTAAATTCATAGGCCCAGCACACACTATCTTCCTATAGATTGCCGGAGGGGTTGCCTAGCTTCCCCTGGGTCTAAACACTCATGTAGCAGTCAAATGCTACCCTTTCCTCTTGAAATGGCTGGTGGCAGTGGTTTTAGAACAAACTACGATGATTTTACCCGACCGCGAACACCGGCAGCTAAAAATTGGGTCAGCCATGTTTTTCAATATGGCGCCCAAGACCCCCTCTGTCAAAACAGACTCTGGTCATCTTTTTTCGCCGTTTCTTTTTGGAAAGGTCCTTCTAGTGTTTGTCTCTGCGTGCCAAACAAGGTTTGGTCCCTTTGTTCATTGGCCTTTGGCGGGCTTCAGTGCTGAAGCCCTCCTCTGGTGCCTGAGTGTCTTGGGTGGACAGGATGTGAGGGAGGTGCCCGAAACTCCCTGTGCTTAGTCTCCTAGGAGACCTGAATGCACTCTGGCGTGATTGGCTGGCTGACTGTCTGGCAAGCACAGCCACCCTGCTGAGTGAGTGACAGCTAGACTGGAATGAATGGGAGAAAACTGTTTAAAAGCAGGTCTCTGGGACTTGGAAGGCAAAATCGACCATTGGAATGAAAGAACCGAAGACGAGCTGAAGGAAGACGACTGCTGCAACTCCTGGACCATTGGTTTGCCTGGTGAAGCCCTGCTGCAGGTCCGAATTGCCTGAAACTCCCTCGACAGAGAAGCCCTTCAAGGACGACTTCTGTCCTTGAGCTGGTGGGAACAACCAACTCTCAAGCCACCTGGAAACCATCTCCATACTGGTTGAATTTTCATCAGAGTGCTGTTGAAAACCAGATAGCCAGTGAGAAGGATACCAGATTGTGGACTTTAAGGCACTCACACCTTAAACCGACATTTTGCCAAGCTGGTGGCTTCTTCCCTGTGCGGTGGAGGAGCCTCCCAACCTCCTCCCTCTTTTCCCGACGACTGAGGCTCAGGAACAGCGAGATCTGCAGGAACTGCCAGGAACAACTCCCTCAGCTACAGGTTTTCTTCAGCCATAAGGTACTGTGCAAATGCGGTAGAGAAATCCTCTTTGCTGTAGTGAAAGTTCGTGAAACTTTCCCAACTTGAAAAGTCTTGTTCACCCCTAATCCGACATATAACTCTTTTCCTTGCAAACAACTTCCAAGAACATTGGCAAAGACTTAACCGTTTACTACCAGAACTGTGCTATCCTATCCAAGACACTGAACCATTGATTTTGGCCCAGGCCTATTGAATTGAATTGCCTCTTGTAGTGAACTGAAACTATTTGCCCTGCCTATGAAAGTAACTGTGTTTTGATTCTTATAACCTTTGTCTTTCTACCCCTTTTGAAAGTTCCTGAAATGCCATTTTGCTCCCACTTCAGGGGAGCCTAACTTGTTCAGAAACCTATTGGTTGAGTACTGTACTGTATGATAGTGTGATATTGAGCTGCATATTACTAGTGGAATGTTTTCTAACTAAATGTGTAAATACATGTATATTCTTTTACCAAGAAACCTTGAGTAAGTGTTTGTTTGAACTACTGTGATTGCAAGTCCTTTGTGTAACATCTTGTACTGCTCACATCCCTCTTGAGATAGGTCTGGCTGCTCAGACACTGCTACCACATAACTGTGAGGTACAGGCTTGTACCAAAGGTGATATTGTGCTTACACCTGTAGTCTTAATTGTGTGTAGTGTTCCCAAAGGGTACTGCATGTAATTCTGCATAACAGCGGCTGACCACTCCACCTGGGCACTTAGAGCTGCCCACTGCCTAGCTCTGGATACACTTAGCACTTACCTCACAACGCCCCTCCCCCACTCCCTCATTCCTTCTCTCTCTCTGCACTTGCACATTCTGAATGCTCACAAGGCCTAGTAAGTCTGCCTCTATCTTTCATTGTTGTATTTTGTTGTATTTGTTCTTCATCCCCATGTTCCCTCACTGTTGCCCTGTGGGCACTTTGAAATACAATTTACTTGATGTATACTTGATGTACAAGGGCCTTACAAATGCTCAATAAATTAATTAATAAATAAAACACACCCATTCCATCACAAAAACGATGTAATGGCCCTGCAGACCACTTCAAAAATAAAATTACAAACATCCAGCAAGTCATTAAGAGCATGCCTAAATACACCAACCACCCAATGCTTGAACCATGTACAAGACTAAACAACTACCCACCATTTTCAACAGAAAGATTTAACAGAGTAGTGAATGAAAGCAACGGAGCCGGCTTTCCAGTAGACCTGTGCACAGCCGACATATACAAGACTATCCTCACCCAGAAAACACCTGCAGAATATTTTCTCAACCTCTTCAACCACGCACCAGCAACCGGAAATGTGCCACAAGTCTTCAAATCGGCAAACATCAGACCACTCCTTAAAGACCCATCAGGAAATACTGAAGACCTAACCAACTAACGACCAGTCTTAAACATCCCATACCTGGCAACACTCCTAGAAAGGTATGTTTACAAGCAAATCCTGGAACATATAGAAAGCAATTGGACACTAGACCAAGCACAAGTCGGCTTCAGACCCATGAGAGGAATGGAAACAGCATTATTATCATTACGCGGATGATCTAAAAACCAACAGAGACCCCAATGTCAAATCGGTACTAAAACTACTTGATCTATCAGCAACCTTTGACACAGTCCACCACAAAACACTCATCAAAAGACTCGAAGATATAGGAATCGGCAACACAGCATTACTTTGGCTAAAATCCTTCATGGCAGAAAGAACGGAAGCAACATGCTTAACCCCTTCAAATCAACACCCAGCACAGTAACTTGCAGAGTTTCACAAGGTTCATACCTTTCACCACTGCTATTCAACATCTACATGATCCCTCAATAAACCTCCTCAAAAGACACAGTCTCACTTGCTACAATTACGCAGATGACACACAAATCATTTACAAAATCAACACTAGTGGGGAACAAAACCCAACTCTTATCAACCGCCTCACAGAAATAAACCATTGGATGAGTACCAACAGCCTTAAACTCAACCAGGATAAACCAGAATCATGATCACTACCAATGACCCGTCTAACCAACACCACATTCCACCACATTCCATGGCCTACTGAAATGGTAAATCAACTGGAACCATCCAAGGTGGTTAAGAATCTATGAATATTAATGGACAACAGTATGCAGTGATGTTACCAAATTGAAAACAATGAATGAAATTTTACCGAAAAAAATATGGAAGAGTAAATATATAGGGGCTGGGGGTAAAGCGTTAAGAGGTGTGGGGTTGGTTAGGATGGGGTTAGAAGCTTGGGGCATTAAAAATAAAAATGCAATATTTTCTTTTTCAGTAAGATTTAATTTGTCGAAGGTTGTCTTGGTAAAATAACATAGATCCCTGGACAACGACTTTACACTCGAAAATCAACACAGTAATAAAGAAATGCTTCTTCCACCCAGACACAATCAACCGGATACTTCCCTTTTTCACCTTCTCACATAGAAAGCTCGCCGTCATTTCTCTAGTCATGTCAAGATTAGACTACACTAGCACATCTATCTCGGAATGCCAGACTACCTTACCGAAAAAGCTTCAACGAATACTGAAAGTAGCAGCAAGACTACTCCTCACAATCACTAAGAGAGAACATATCACATCAGCACTGCGAACACTACATTGGTTTCTGGTCAAAAAAGGAATTTTCTTCAAAATTCTCTTCATAACACACAAAGCAATCCACAGCCAAGGAACAGAATTCACACAGGGGAAAATGTCCATCTACAAACCAATCAGTAAGGTCTAGCAACGACATTCGCCTTGATCCTAAACAATACTCAAAGCGGACATTTGGTGGAACAGTGTTCTCTTGCATCGCAGCAAAACTCTGGACCTTGGTCCCAGAGGAAATACAAACATTAGAAGATCACCTAAAATTCAGAAAATTGCTAAAAACATGGATCTTTAACTCACTGAGCTAAAAAGGAAACATCAACAAAGGGAAACTGCCAACACATCACAATGGAATAACCAAAACAACCGAAACCCGATGAACCAAAACATGACTACTGTGAAGGCATCATGAAGCAAAACACAGATGGACCTCATCACAAGTTGGGCGATAGCCCTTAAATGCGGCGGTAACAGTATTACTGCCTGGAATACCGCTCCGCCCGATCACGACCCTGCAAAATTAGCACTGGACCCAAAATGGACCGGCATTAATACAGCCGGCGGTATCACAGCCGACGTTATTACAGCCAGTGGTAATACTGCCATCAATACAGAGTGTTATCACAGACCTATCACAACCCCATTTCCAGCGGTATTACCACCCAAAAACCGGCTATAATACAGCTGTAATGACCCCCAGACCACAGCTGGAGGTAAATGAACGCAGGTGCTAGCAATAAATTTACAGATCTACAAAAGACCCACCCTGCCTCTGAACACACTTTCAAACACCATGCTGCCATTCTCTGCTGGGAGCTTTGACATGCAGTTCCACATGCTGCATCTGGAGCTATAGATGCCGGACAACCAGGGAAGGGCACAGGGAGCATGGTGGGATGGAATGAGGAGGAGACCAGCTCCAGCAAGGCATGCACCCATCCCCAGGGTCAGGCTAAGACCCTGCCTGATCCCAAAATGGCGGCCGCAACACGGCACGAAAACGAGGCTGCCGTTAGTTGCTGAGCAACCAGCTTGCTCATACACCAATCCTGTGCACCGGTAGGCGGAAGCCGGTACCAGGAAGAAGGCCCAAGGAAAAAGGCCCTGTTCTACCCTGTGAGCCTCATTTATCCGCTCACAGAAGGGTGAGAGGGCTGGAGCCCTTCCCTGCCCCTCACGACGACGTCTCACTGGAGTGTTCCACTCCTGCAGAGCAGGCCTGCGATGCCTGACCATCACACATCTACCATCTACGGCATCAAATCATCTGGTGAGGCTAAATCATGGCTATCTAGCCTCCTTGTACCCAGCTGCACCTGAATGCTGAGCCCCGTCGCCTCCCAGAGCATTATCTGTGCATTTGCACACTCCGGCACAGGAGATCCACCATTTTGTCCCAAGACCCTGCCTGATCCCAAAATGGCGGCCGCAACACGGCACGAAAACGAGGCTGCCGTTAGTTGCTGAGCAACCAGCTTGCTCATACACCAATCCTGTGCACCGGTAGGCGGAAGCCGGTACCAGGAAGAAGGCCCAAGGAAAAAGGCCCTGTTCTACCCTGTGAGCCTCATTTATCCGCTCACAGAAGGGTGAGAGGGCTGGAGCCCTTCCCTGCCCCTCACGACGACGTCTCACTGGAGTGTTCCACTCCTGCAGAGCAGGCCTGCGATGCCTGACCATCACACATCTACCATCTACGGCATCAAATCATCTGGTGAGGCTAAATCATGGCTATCTAGCCTCCTTGTACCCAGCTGCACCTGAATGCTGAGCCCCGTCGCCTCCCAGAGCATTATCTGTGCATTTGCACACTCCGGCAACGGAGATCCACCATTTTGTCCCAAGACCCTGCCTGATCCCAAAATGGCGGCCGCAACACGGCACGAAAACGAGGCTGCCGTTAGTTGCTGAGCAACCAGCTTGCTCATACACCAATCCTGTGCACCGGTAGGCGGAAGCCGGTACCAGGAAGAAGGCCCAAGGAAAAAGGCCCTGTTCTACCCTGTGAGCCTCATTTATCCGCTCACAGAAGGGTGAGAGGGCTGGAGCCCTTCCCTGCCCCTCACGACGACGTCTCACTGGAGTGTTCCACTCCTGCAGAGCAGGCCTGCGATGCCTGACCATCACACATCTACCATCTACGGCATCAAATCATCTGGTGAGGCTAAATCATGGCTATCTAGCCTCCTTGTACCCAGCTGCACCTGAATGCTGAGCCCCGTCGCCTCCCAGAGCATTATCTGTGCATTTGCACACTCCGGCACAGGAGATCCACCATTTTGTCCCAAGACCCTGCCTGATCCCAAAATGGCGGCCGCAACACGGCACGAAAACGAGGCTGCCGTTAGTTGCTGAGCAACCAGCTTGCTCATACACCAATCCTGTGCACCGGTAGGCGGAAGCCGGTACCAGGAAGAAGGCCCAAGGAAAAAGGCCCTGTTCTACCCTGTGAGCCTCATTTATCCGCTCACAGAAGGGTGAGAGGGCTGGAGCCCTTCCCTGCCCCTCACGACGACGTCTCACTGGAGTGTTCCACTCCTGCAGAGCAGGCCTGCGATGCCTGACCATCACACATCTACCATCTACGGCATCAAATCATCTGGTGAGGCTAAATCATGGCTATCTAGCCTCCTTGTACCCAGCTGCACCTGAATGCTGAGCCCCGTCGCCTCCCAGAGCATTATCTGTGCATTTGCACACTCCGGCACAGGAGATCCACCATTTTGTCCCAAGACCCTGCCTGATCCCAAAATGGCGGCCGCAACACGGCACGAAAACGAGGCTGCCGTTAGTTGCTGAGCAACCAGCTTGCTCATACACCAATCCTGTGCACCGGTAGGCGGAAGCCGGTACCAGGAAGAAGGCCCAAGGAAAAAGGCCCTGTTCTACCCTGTGAGCCTCATTTATCCGCTCACAGAAGGGTGAGAGGGCTGGAGCCCTTCCCTGCCCCTCACGACGACGTCTCACTGGAGTGTTCCACTCCTGCAGAGCAGGCCTGCGATGCCTGACCATCACACATCTACCATCTACGGCATCAAATCATCTGGTGAGGCTAAATCATGGCTATCTAGCCTCCTTGTACCCAGCTGCACCTGAATGCTGAGCCCCGTCGCCTCCCAGAGCATTATCTGTGCATTTGCACACTCCGGCACAGGAGATCCACCATTTTGTCCCAAGACCCTGCCTGATCCCAAAATGGCGGCCGCAACACGGCACGAAAACGAGGCTGCCGTTAGTTGCTGAGCAACCAGCTTGCTCATACACCAATCCTGTGCACCGGTAGGCGGAAGCCGGTACCAGGAAGAAGGCCCAAGGAAAAAGGCCCTGTTCTACCCTGTGAGCCTCATTTATCCGCTCACAGAAGGGTGAGAGGGCTGGAGCCCTTCCCTGCCCCTCACGACGACGTCTCACTGGAGTGTTCCACTCCTGCAGAGCAGGCCTGCGATGCCTGACCATCACACATCTACCATCTACGGCATCAAATCATCTGGTGAGGCTAAATCATGGCTATCTAGCCTCCTTGTACCCAGCTGCACCTGAATGCTGAGCCCCGTCGCCTCCCAGAGCATTATCTGTGCATTTGCACACTCCGGCACAGGAGATCCACCATTTTGTCCCAAGACCCTGCCTGATCCCAAAATGGCGGCCACAACACGGCACGAAAACGAGGCTGCTGTTAGTTGCTGAGCAACCAGCTTGCTCATACACCAATCCTGTGCACCGGTAGGCGGAAGCCGGTACCAGGAAGAAGGCCCAAGGAAAAAGGCCCTGTTCTACCCTGTGAGCCTCATTTATCCTCTCACAGAAGGGTGAGAGGGCTGGAGCCCTTCCCTGCCCCTCACGACGACGTCTCACTGGAGTGTTCCACTCCTGCAGAGCAGGCCTGCGATGCCTGACCATCACACATCTACCATCTACGGCATCAAATCATCTGGTGAGGCTAAATCATGGCTATCTAGCCTCCTTGTACCCAGCTGCACCTGAATGCTGAGCCCCGTCGCCTCCCAGAGCATTATCTGTGCATTTGCACACTCCGGCACAGGAGATCCACCATTTTGTCCCAAGACCCTGCCTGATCCCAAAATGGCGGCCGCAACACGGCACGAAAACGAGGCTGCCGTTAGTTGCTGAGCAACCAGCTTGCTCATACACCAATCCTGTGCACCGGTAGGCGGAAGTCGGTACCAGGAAGAAGGCCCAAGGAAAAAGGCCCTGTTCTACCCTGTGAGCCTCATTTATCCGCTCACAGAAGGGTGAGAGGGCTGGAGCCCTTCCCTGCCCCTCACGACGACGTCTCACTGGAGTGTTCCACTCCTGCAGAGCAGGCCTGCGATGCCTGACCATCACACATCTACCATCTACGGCATCAAATCATCTGGTGAGGCTAAATCATGGCTATCTAGCCTCCTTGTACCCAGCTGCACCTGAATGCTGAGCCCCGTCGCCTCCCAGAGCATTATCTGTGCATTTGCACACTCCGGCACAGGAGATCCACCATTTTGTCCCAAGACCCTGCCTGATCCCAAAATGGCGGCCGCAACACGGCACGAAAACGAGGCTGCCGTTAGTTGCTGAGCAACCAGCTTGCTCATACACCAATCCTGTGCACCGGTAGGCGGAAGCCGGTACCAGGAAGAAGGCCCAAGGAAAAAGGCCCTGTTCTACCCTGTGAGCCTCATTTATCCGCTCACAGAAGGGTGAGAGGGCTGGAGCCCTTCCCTGCCCCTCACGACGACGTCTCACTGGAGTGTTCCACTCCTGCAGAGCAGGCCTGCGATGCCTGACCATCACACATCTACCATCTACGGCATCAAATCATCTGGTGAGGCTAAATCATGGCTATCTAGCCTCCTTGTACCCAGCTGCACCTGAATGCTGAGCCCCGTCGCCTCCCAGAGCATTATCTGTGCATTTGCACACTCCGGCAACGGAGATCCACCATTTTGTCCCAAGACCCTGCCTGATCCCAAAATGGCGGCCGCAACACGGCACGAAAACGAGGCTGCCGTTAGTTGCTGAGCAACCAGCTTGCTCATACACCAATCCTGTGCACCGGTAGGCGGAAGCCGGTACCAGGAAGAAGGCCCAAGGAAAAAGGCCCTGTTCTACCCTGTGAGCCTCATTTATCCGCTCACAGAAGGGTGAGAGGGCTGGAGCCCTTCCCTGCCCCTCACGACGACGTCTCACTGGAGTGTTCCACTCCTGCAGAGCAGGCCTGCGATGCCTGACCATCACACATCTACCATCTACGGCATCAAATCATCTGGTGAGGCTAAATCATGGCTATCTAGCCTCCTTGTACCCAGCTGCACCTGAATGCTGAGCCCCGTCGCCTCCCAGAGCATTATCTGTGCATTTGCACACTCCGGCACAGGAGATCCACCATTTTGTCCCAAGACCCTGCCTGATCCCAAAATGGCGGCCGCAACACGGCACGAAAACGAGGCTGCCGTTAGTTGCTGAGCAACCAGCTTGCTCATACACCAATCCTGTGCACCGGTAGGCGGAAGCCGGTACCAGGAAGAAGGCCCAAGGAAAAAGGCCCTGTTCTACCCTGTGAGCCTCATTTATCCGCTCACAGAAGGGTGAGAGGGCTGGAGCCCTTCCCTGCCCCTCACGACGACGTCTCACTGGAGTGTTCCACTCCTGCAGAGCAGGCCTGCGATGCCTGACCATCACACATCTACCATCTACGGCATCAAATCATCTGGTGAGGCTAAATCATGGCTATCTAGCCTCCTTGTACCCAGCTGCACCTGAATGCTGAGCCCCGTCGCCTCCCAGAGCATTATCTGTGCATTTGCACACTCCGGCACAGGAGATCCACCATTTTGTCCCAAGACCCTGCCTGATCCCAAAATGGCGGCCGCAACACGGCACGAAAACGAGGCTGCCGTTAGTTGCTGAGCAACCAGCTTGCTCATACACCAATCCTGTGCACCGGTAGGCGGAAGCCGGTACCAGGAAGAAGGCCCAAGGAAAAAGGCCCTGTTCTACCCTGTGAGCCTCATTTATCCGCTCACAGAAGGGTGAGAGGGCTGGAGCCCTTCCCTGCCCCTCACGATGACGTCTCACTGGAGTGTTCCACTCCTGCAGAGCAGGCCTGCGATGCCTGACCATCACACATCTACCATCTACGGCATCAAATCATCTGGTGAGGCTAAATCATGGCTATCTAGCCTCCTTGTACCCAGCTGCACCTGAATGCTGAGCCCCGTCGCCTCCCAGAGCATTATCTGTGCATTTGCACACTCCGGCACAGGAGATCCACCATTTTGTCCCAAGACCCTGCCTGATCCCAAAATGGCGGCCGCAACACGGCACGAAAACGAGGCTGCCGTTAGTTGCTGAGCAACCAGCTTGCTCATACACCAATCCTGTGCACCGGTAGGCGGAAGCCGGTACCAGGAAGAAGGCCCAAGGAAAAAGGCCCTGTTCTACCCTGTGAGCCTCATTTATCCGCTCACAGAAGGGTGAGAGGGCTGGAGCCCTTCCCTGCCCCTCACGACGACGTCTCACTGGAGTGTTCCACTCCTGCAGAGCAGGCCTGCGATGCCTGACCATCACACATCTACCATCTACGGCATCAAATCATCTGGTGAGGCTAAATCATGGCTATCTAGCCTCCTTGTACCCAGCTGCACCTGAATGCTGAGCCCCGTCGCCTCCCAGAGCATTATCTGTGCATTTGCACACTCCGGCACAGGAGATCCACCATTTTGTCCCAAGACCCTGCCTGATCCCAAAATGGCGGCCGCAACACGGCACGAAAACGAGGCTGCCGTTAGTTGCTGAGCAACCAGCTTGCTCATACACCAATCCTGTGCACCGGTAGGCGGAAGCCGGTACCAGGAAGAAGGCCCAAGGAAAAAGGCCCTGTTCTACCCTGTGAGCCTCATTTATCCGCTCACAGAAGGGTGAGAGGGCTGGAGCCCTTCCCTGCCCCTCACGACGACGTCTCACTGGAGTGTTCCACTCCTGCAGAGCAGGCCTGCGATGCCTGACCATCACACATCTACCATCTACGGCATCAAATCATCTGGTGAGGCTAAATCATGGCTATCTAGCCTCCTTGTACCCAGCTGCACCTGAATGCTGAGCCCCGTCGCCTCCCAGAGCATTATCTGTGCATTTGCACACTCCGGCACAGGAGATCCACCATTTTGTCCCAAGACCCTGCCTGATCCCAAAATGGCGGCCGCAACACGGCACGAAAACGAGGCTGCCGTTAGTTGCTGAGCAACCAGCTTGCTCATACACCAATCCTGTGCACCGGTAGGCGGAAGCCGGTACCAGGAAGAAGGCCCAAGGAAAAAGGCCCTGTTCTACCCCTGTGAGCCCCGGGACGCCAGGACTAGGCGACCTGATTACGCCAGGTGGCAGACCTGCTTAAACCACCTCCTACACTGCCTGGATGCCATATACTACTATCGCACCTCCCACACGTACCAATGATCGACACAACACTACTCTGCGCGTCGCTCCCTACCGCCGGTAGGCTGCCTGCTAGGAACTGCACGGCCTACAAAATCTAGCATTGCTATACCCTTCACGTTACTGCCGATCGCTTTTAAGCGCAAGTCTATTTGTGTAAAGCACATGCTTGAAAAAGAAATACTATGCCGCATACTTTCATGAACATTCCATTTGCTCATAATGCTAAACTTTACCTAATAGACACATGACTTGTATGCATGTGCACAACTCTAGTGTTATGACATTGTGTGAATGTACTCACTGCTCTTAAATCAGACAAAACCTACCTGCCGATGTGTATTTGCTAAAGGAGCGTGACCTACCCACACTTGATCAATGTGATGTCTACATAGTATGCTGTATTATATTGTTGCTAAGAATTAACAAGCAACTATTGTCACACCACATGGATCAGCCAGTTGTGCCATTAGACCCTATATCTATAGTCATTAGACTCTAGGCTTACTACCTTTAGAATACACTTTAGCTTTGCAGCTTTAGGCACGACTCGGAACTCAGTTGCTGCCCTCCTGCACTATTAGCTTAAGTGTCCTACCCGAACCCAGGCGATGCCTAACTCCTCTTCAGCTTACATACTATTCTGTACTTAGATGCTGCCACACTGCATCAGGT
The DNA here is from genome assembly GCF_040938575.1 of Ambystoma mexicanum. Classification (NCBI taxonomy): domain Eukaryota; kingdom Metazoa; phylum Chordata; class Amphibia; order Caudata; family Ambystomatidae; genus Ambystoma; species Ambystoma mexicanum. The sequence goes on along the minus strand of NC_090933.1, from coordinate 816,575,907 downwards.
GTTGTGCCCTATGGTCGCCTACAGACCACATTTCATTGATTTGTGTTGTGCCTTATGGTCGCCTACAAGACCACATTTGATTGATTTGTGTTGTGCCTTATGGTCGCCTACAAGACCACATTTCATTGATTAGTGTTGTGCCTTATGGTCGCCTACAAGACCACATTTGATTGATTTGTGTTGTGCCTTATGGTCGCCTACAAGACCACATTTGATTGATTTGTGTTGTGCCTTATGGTCGCCTACAAGACCACATTTGATTGATTTGTGTTGTGCCTATGGTCGCCAATAGACCACATTTGCAACCCCTGCTTACTAGCAACACTGCCCACATCATGTATTGGTGCCTATCTACTCTCATCCACCTACTGTATATCTACACTAGACGTTGGACTAGTCAACCTAATCCATTTCCTAGTCAAGACACTTACACCTGCACACTCATGTTAACCACCACCCTCACCTCGTGGCCTATCACCATGACACCTGCTAACCCGTATTTGGATGATCCAGCTCTCTGGATACGCCACTTTGCTACCAGACCAACACCTAACCAACCTTGTACTACGGCCATTAGAAACACTAGATTGAATTCTAGAACTAGCCCACCTACCTTTCCATGCTCCCACCACCCTAGCATTTTAACCAGAAACTTTAGATTAAGAGCCCGCAGCATGAAACATTTGCATACTGACCACAACCCTGCCAATTCGCCCACTGACTCAGTCAAGTTAGCCCATACCCATTTGCACGACCTACCTGTACCACCTGAAAAATCTTCCCAAAAAGACAAACTCATTAAAGCAGCTCTGGTGAATGCTAGGTCTCTTCCTGCCCATGCTCTCGACATCGCTGACCTTATATCTCACGAAAAGCTCGATTTCCTCGCAGTCACGGAAACTTGGCTTAATGCTGCCTCCGGTCCATCTCTGGCCCTTGCTATACCTAATGATTATGCTATTATTAGATGCGACAGAAACACCACTCAAACGAAGGGAGGTGGACTCGCCATCATATTCAGAAATACATTCGACATCAAAGTCATCCAGGACTCTCAAATCCCCTCTGCTGATTCCTTGTCTATTAAGCTACCTCTATCACCTAACCACACGGCATCTTTGCACCTTATTTACCGACCACCAGGTCCCATTTCCTCCTTTATAGAGGACATTGCATCACTCATAACCACAGATACCAAACCCAGCTCTCAAACGATCTTACTTGGGGACTTTAATCTTGGTTTTAACGACCCTAAGAACACTAACGCCCATGACCTAGCTAACACCTTATCGGATTTGGGTCACACGCACATTATTCACGAGCCCACTCATATCAAAGGCAGAACACTGGACTGGATCACTCACCTCAATTGCTCTATTGACCTTCTATCCAATGACCCATGCATTTGGTCGGATCATCACATAATAACCTTCTCTATCAAAGCCAATACACCTCACCTGGCGCCCATCATCGCCCCAGCTACCAGCACGAGAAATAAGAAAGATATTACACCTGACAAACTCTTACCCATACTACTCCCCATCCTGAACAATATCGACTCAGAGGCTGACCCCACAGTCTCAGTGGATATCTACAACCAGGCTATACTTAAAGCACTGAACACCATTGCCCCCCTAAAATTGCGGAAACCCAAACCACAGCGTCACCTTAACACTTGGTTCACGCCGCAGCTAAGAGAATTACGCAAAGCTAAGAGAACCGCAGAGTCACATTGGAAAAAACATCCCACAGCATCCAATAAGACTGAGCTAACCCTAGCCTCCTCTAGTTACAAAGAAGCCATCTTTATTGCTAAAAAGGACACATATAACAAAAGGATTACACAAGCGGAATCCAACACAAAGGAACTCTTTAAGATTTTGAAAGAACTAGAATCCCCCATTGCCCCCATAGACAAATATGTTACAGATGCACTATGGTGTAGTAATATTCAGAAGGCCTTATTAGATAAAATAGCTCGCCTACAATCTAAAATCAACGCAAAAAAATCCCTGCTACTTGCTGACCCGGACTACAAACAATTACCTAACAAATCACCTACCTTTATGTCAACTTGTAAACCTTTCAGCTTCTCACCCCTCTCAATCTGGGAAGTAGAAAACATCATCAGGAAACTTAAACCTTCAAATTGCCAAGGTGATGCCTGCCCTGCCCCGATCATCAAAGCTGCTGCGCACGACCTGGCACCATTCATAACCAACCTCATCAATGCCTCCTTCAAAACTGGAGTAGTGCCTGATAACCTAAAAGATGCGTGGGTCATCCCACTCCTTAAAAAACCTACTCTTGATCCAGCCAACCCGTCTAACTATAGACCGATAACAACTGTACCTTTCTTATTAAAAATACTGGACAGAGCAGCCTATTTACAAATACAGGCCTACTTAGAATCAAACAATCTCCTAGGACTTAGGCAGTCAGGTTTCCGACCGAGACACGGTACGGAAACTGCATTAATAGATCTCACTACCCAGATCCAAATCCTGAAAGACAATGGTAAACTTGCACTCCTCTTATTGCTTGATCTGTCAGCAGCTTTTGACCTGGTCAACCATCAAACACTCTGTCACCACTTGAAAACTGCAGCACACTTCTCAGACGCAGCCACAGCCTGGATCAGTTCCTTCTTGGCGAACAGAACCATGAGGGTCTTCTCTCCCACTGATTCTGCTGAACCTTCACCAGTACCCTGTGGAGTCCCGCAAGGCTCCTGCGTGTCCCCGACACTCTATAATATATTCACAAAGCCCCTCTTTGATATCCTTGACTATCTGGGTGTCACATATACCAATTACGCGGACGACACCCAGATACTCATTCCTATCTCGGGGAACTATGAAACAGACAGCAATACCCTTAATGAAATCTACTCAGTAATTCAAGCATGGATGGCACATCATGGACTTTGTCTCAATGACGAAAAAACCGAGTTGATCATCCTTGGCACTCACGCCAAACTCAAAAATCTCAATCCCGCATTTAAATCCTTCACCATAGATGGCAATCTCATCCCCGTGTCAAATAACACCAAAACCCTTGGGGTTTACATCGATGCCACCTTATCCTTCTCCAAACAAACTAATGCAGTAGCATCATCAGCCGCTTACACCTGCAAGCTGATCACTGCATGTAGGCCGTTCATCTCCTCACCCAATTGCATTACTCTTGCTAGAGCATTAGTCCTATCCAAGATAGACTATTGTAATGCCCTTTACTTAGGCACTAGCCACAAAAATATCAACAAACTGCAAGTAATTCAAAATAATGCCATCAGAGCTGCCCTCAGCATCCCCAAAAAGATGCACATCTCGGAGACCAGACGCAAACTACGTTGGCTTCCAGTCAAGCACAGAATATCCCTTAAAACTCTGGCCCTTACACATAAAGCCAGGGCCAACCTTGCACCAGCCTACCTCACCAACCAACTTACACCTCACACTTCTTCAAGACTACTTAGAGCAGCACAAGCTAACACTATGTCCATACCGAGATTTAAACTTCATAACTCGGGTGGTGCTAGCTTCCCTGTACAAGCCTCTAAATTATGGAACACAATACCTGCGCTTTTGCGTGCAGAACCTTCATTTAACCTATTTAAACATAACACAAAGTGTTGGCTTCACAACATGGACTCTATGACACCCTAACCGCCTGATCCCAGCATGATCGACTGTCACTGGCACACTTTTGTAATTAATGTACTTATACTAGACTATGTATATATGCATTTGCATGACTAAGTTTGTACCCACCTGTAACTGCAATGTAACGTAACCCTTATTGACTGCTTTCAATTGCAACTGTAACCAGATCTAACCTATGCGCCCGTATGCCCCTGGGCCTGGCTG